>NC_090732.1:66194628-66274628 GCF_036898095.1 Palaemon carinicauda
AGAGATAAACCATTTTTGATTTTATTATCTGGAAGGCTGCAACAATGGGTTGTGAGGGAAACACAAGTGTGTGTCTTTCCTTTCTGAATTGTTATGCTATACTATGCATATCCAGTGATACATAGTTCACTTGATACTCATGGAAATTTCTTCTCTTTACAGAAGGACACTCCGAAGTGGGGAAGTGCTTTCTGCAATATCAGCAGCAAGAACCTCTGCGGACATGAGTTTTGTAGGAGACACGCAGCATACGCTGTCTCCAAGGATGATCTCCGGTATTGGGACCCTCAGGTATGTACTGTGTGCACTAACCTGATTAATGAGACATTTAAATAGCTAGGAAGAAGCTTCGTACCTGGGTAAGGGGCTTCCAAAAGAACACTTCTGGCCCTTATCTTCCAAGTGAGAAGATGAGGGCGTATCCTTTCCCTAAGGCATCAGCTGATGCAGTGATTCCCCAGCCTCAAGAGGAGATCCCCTAAGTTCAGATCCAGGTGGATGCTGAAGTCGCGGTCGCGATGCAAGACATCCAGCTAAATGACAGGATGTCTGATGTGGACGGGTGTCAGGAGGAAGACCTCCTGGCAGAAGCCCAGGATGAAGTTCAAGCCCCTCTACATCGGCCGGTCTCCCAGTAGAGCTGGGACAGGCCCTCTCTTCTATTGTTGGAATGATCCAACAAATGCAGAAGGAGAATCAGGAGAAGGCGGCTGCAATGGAACTGCGAATGCAGTGCCTTGCAGAATCACATAGGCCCCAGAAAAAGCTCAATGTGAAAGACCTTCCCTTGTGCTCAGATGCTAACCCATGGAGGTATGCTGAGCACATGCCGATGACGACTGGAAAGATCGTCATCTCGGATAAGCTGGGCTCAGTTCCCCTGGAGGGTGGAATTCTGGCCCAGCAAGGCATCATATCCGGACTGTTATGTCCGGCTGAGGAAGGAACCAGCTTCAAAGGAGGAGACAGAGCCGAAGGAGGTCATAGTGATGGACCATGCTAAGGCTCAAGCTCTACTTTCATCCTCGATGAAAGAGAGGGGCTTCTCTAACTCAAAGGTAGCTGCATTGAATAGGAAGCTCCCTTCCTTTGTGTCCTCGCCTACTAGAGCCTTCCCCCTTTTACAGAAAGGGTTTCTGGCTGTACTAAAAGCAATCGAGGCCGGCAAGTCTTGCCCCTCCCTAGAGGAGTGTAAACCCTTGTCGCTGGCCCTGCCTATGGACCACAAAGACTGGAAGGACGTCCATCTTACATTCTCAGTGGGAAAGTTGGAGGCTGATATTGCCGGACGTCAGTTCGGCAAGGACCTCCCTAAGCTGTCTGACTTTCCTTTGCGAAGTGAGTTCGATACAAAAGAAAGACTGACTGCCTCAATGTCTCTTCAGACTACTCTCGAGACGATGGCAAGTGACCCCAAGGTCCATGAAATGTTCATGGTAGTGGCCAAGCCTCATCTGGCCACAGTGACGAAGGACCTTTATGGCTTCGTCAAGGCAAGGAGAGCTTGTAGGGAGTTCGTGTTTACCTCGGCTACGGTGAGGCACGAGCTAAAGAAACTAATCTCCTCCAACATTTGGGGAAAAGACCCTTTTCCCTACCGACTTGGTCAAAGAAGTTGTTGATAAAGCCGCCTTGGAGAATAGAAACCTTCTCCAGAAGTGGGGCCTGGCTATCAAAAGAAAGTCTTCCCCGGATGAGGGTCCTCAACCAAAGAGGAAGACTATGAGGACTAGGCTACCGTCTCGGCCAGCCAAGCCTCTTAGACAGCAACAGCAACTGCAATTGCCATTGCCCCCAGTGCCCCAGATCGTGGCACAAACCCCGACCACCTTTCAGTGGGTACCCCAGGCCGAGTCGACACAGTCCACGGCATTCACCCCAGCGTTCGAAGGGCAGTCTACTTCCTTTCGAGCAAAGCCTAGAGGAGCAGCCAGAGGCTCGTCTAGACGCCCCTCAAGGGGAAGGGGATTCAGGGGTGGTCGTGGTCAGGAAGGCAAGACCTCAGGACGGCAGTCCAAGTGAGGTGATACCGGTAGGAGGGAGACTTCTGAAATTTCGGGATCGGTGGACCTTCGATCCCTGGGCCCACAGCCTACTCAAGAATGGACTGGGCGGGAGCTGGTACAGCACTCCACCCCCGTACCTTCGGTTTTTCCAACACTCCACCCCCGTTATGGAGGAGTACGTTCAAGAACTGTTGGAGAAAAAGGGTGACGCCCATCAATTTCTAAGGGAGGCTGTTTTGTGTTCCCAAGAAAGACTTGGAAAAGCTCAGAGTCATTCTGGACTTGTCGCCACTTAACAAGTTCATAGTGAATTGCAAATTCAAAATGCTAACACTGCAACACATAAGGACCTTACTGCCCAAGAGGGCATATTCCGTCTCTATAGACTTGTCAGACGCCTACTGGCACATTCCAATTAGCCATCGACTCTCCCCCTACCTAGGGTTCAGGCTACAACGAAGACTATACGCCTTCGGAGCCATGCCATTCGGGCTAAACATAGCCCCAAGGAATTTTACGAAGCTTGCGAGCGTAGCTCTCAAACAATTTCGCCTAAAGGGAATTCAGGTAGTAGCCTACCTGGACGACTGGTTGGTGTGGGCAGCATCCGAGACAGAATGCTTGCAAGCTTCCAGTCAAGTGATCCAGTTCCTAGAGTACCTAGGCTTCAAGATCAACAGAAAAAGTCTCGACTTTCTCCATCTCAAAAGTTCCAGTGGCTAAGATCCACTGGGACCTTTTGTCACACCGTTTCTCCACCCCGGCGAAGAAAAGGAAGGAGATAGCGGGTTCTGTCAAGAGACTTCAAGATTCCGAAAGGATATCAAGACACGAGCAGGAGAGAGTACTGTGCTCTCTCCAGTTTGCTTCGGTGACAGACCCAGTGCTAAGAGCACAGCTAAAGGATGCAATCGGAGTTTGGAGAAGTTATGCATCAAACGCGTGAAGAGATCTGAGAAGACCAGCCGCTTCGGCTAAGTACTCTTCTCAGGCCTTGGTCCCAAGCCAGACATCTAAAGAAGTCAGGTTCTTCTTCAGCCACCTCCCCCGTCGGTGACGATTCACTCAGACGCCTCGAAGGAGGGATGGGGAGGTCACTCTCATCGGAAAAAAGTCCAGGGGACTTGGTCCAGGCTATTCAAGACCTTTCTCATAAAACTTTCTAGAAGCTAGGGCAGTGCTCCTTACCTTAAAGAAAGTCTCCCCGCGTCATTCGTTCCACATAAAGTGGTGATAGACAGCGAGGTAGTTGTGAGATACTTGAATCGACAAGGATCGAGGTCACCACCTCTCAACCAGGTGATGTTGGCCGTCTTCCGATTGGCGGAAAAGAAGAAGTGGTACCTGTCGGCAGTTCACCTTCAAGGAGTCCGCAATGTGACAGCGGACGCTCTATCCAGGTTCACACCGATAGAGTCGGAATGGTCCTTAGACGCAGGATCATTCTCCTTCATTCTGAATCAGTCCCAGAACTGCAGATAGACCTCTTTGCGACGAAAGACAACAAGAAGTTGCCCCTGTACGTGCCCCGTACGAGGACCCCTTAGCGGAAGCAGTGGACGCGATGTCCCTCGACTGGAACAGATGGTCCAAGATTTATCTGTTCCCTCCTCACAACCTTCTGTTGAGGGTCCTTAACAAACTGAGATCCTTCAAAGGGTAGCGGCAATAGTGGCCCACAAGTGGCCAAACAGCGTGTGGTTCCTCCTGGCATTGGAACTGTAGCTGAAGTTTGTACCACTACCAGATCCAGTTCTGACCCAGCGAGTCCAGAAGTCAACTGTCTGCGCTTCATTACAGAAAACCCGGACCCTGCAGTTCATGATTTTCTCTCCCTAGCGGTGAGAAAGCGTTTCGGGATTTCGAAAGCCAGTATAGACTTCCTTGAGGAATATAAGTGCAAATCTACTAGAAGGCAATATGAGTCATCTTGGAGAAAATGGGTGGCCTTTTGTCAAGGCGAAGATTCCGCAGGAGATCTTGACAGACTTCTGCTTATCTTTTTTCCCCACCTCCATGGTCAAGGGTTGGCAGCGAACACGATTTCAGCGTGTAAGTCTGCTTTGACAAGACCCATTCTATATGCCTTCCAGGTCGACCTAAGTAACGAGATCTTTAATAAAGTCCCGAAAGCCTGTGCTAGGCTCAGACCTTCAGCACCTCCAAAGCCCATTTCATGGTCTTTAGACAAGTTCTTCATTTCGCTTCTCTGTTGAGCAATGAAGAGTGTGCGTTAAAGGATTTGACACAAAAAGTTATTTTCCTATTTTGCACTCGCGTCTGGGGCCAGGGTTAGTGAGATTGTAGCCTCTCGAGAGAGGCAGGTCGTGTTCAGTTCCTGGATGGGGAAGAACTGAACCTGTTTCCGGATCCTACGTTTCTCGCCAAGAATGAGTTACCCACCAACAGGTGGGGTCCCTGGAGAATCTGCCCTCTGAAAGAAGATGCATCTCTATGTCCAGTAGAATGCCTAGAGGTCTATCTTCATAGAACTTCAGACTTCAAGGGTGGTCAACTATTCAGGGGAGAAACATCAGGCTCAAATTTATCTCTGAATCAACTCAGAGCGAAAATCACATATTTTATTCGCAGAGCGGATCCTGACAATACACCCGCAGGTCACGATCCGAGGAAAGTTGCCTCATTCTTAAATTTCTTTAATTGTATGGATTTTGAACATCTCCGTTCATACACTGGCTGGAAGTCTTCCAGAGTGTTCTTTCGCCACTATGCGAAGCAAGTAGAGGAACTAAAAGAGATCTGTGGTAGCAGTGGGTCGCGGTGTTAACCCTACTGTTTAACTCTGCGAGGAACAGTGGTCTTAATTGGGACGATTAATTCCAGGGTGAGTGTGTAGTTACATACTGTACTACAAACTAAGTGAGGGCACTGTGTTGCCCATCCAGACTGTTCCATTTCCGAAGGTGAACCTAGCATAAGTGCAGACATGTGTGCCGAGCGTTTCTAACGCTAATGTCATTGATTTGTAATACAGGCTTTTATGACTTTGATACCTCGGTATCTTAAAAGTGGCATCTAATGTTTTTTCTTTCAGACAAACAAGCTCTGTTTACTATCATACTTATGCTTAAAGTTTTGGGTTATCCTCTTCTTATATATATACATATATATATATATATATATAATTGTGGTTAACCTGTCTATTTATTGCCTGTCAATAATCTGGTTCTTGAGAACCTTGCGTCTCCTTCACCTGTGTCAATTTATTGGTATAATTGAGCATTCATTCTATGTACCTTATCTGGGATAATTCTAATAGAATTGTTCCTTTATGCAAGCTATGTTGCATTGGTTTTCCTCCTATGCGGATATAAAACCTTTGTCCAATACAAGTATTGTGCGGAAAACTGGTCGATATTTCATATTGACGCAGTGGTCCTTTACAAACTATGCTTTACTTAATATAGGGCGAGACCACTATATTAGCTTGCCTGGTATTCATACATAGATATATGTACTCTTCGAGACTTTTCCAGAGTCTAGTAGGACTCTTCCCTGTAGGGGGCAGGAAGCTCTAACATAGTTTATAGTTAGTTGAAAAGATGTATAACGGTAACATCTTAGGTCTCTAGGTCTAGTCGACCGGGATAAAATTACCTCCGGGGAGTACGGCACGTTCTGAGAATCCACAGATACAGTAATGCTCTGGTACACTTCCATCAGGACGACATGGCTTGAGCCCAAAAAACGGATTTTGAGCGAAGCGAAAAATCTATTTTTGGGTGAGATGGCCATGTCGTCCTGATGGACCCGCCCTTGCCTTTCTAAGAAAGGGCTGTAGGACCCCTCCCTACATACAGTATCTGTAGCACCTCGTGTACGCTACAAGGAATACAGATGGCGCCAGGATTGGCGCCAGGCACGCATACGAATCGGGGGATAGGGAAGCCTTGGGAGCGGCTCCCCCTTTTTCTTTCCCGAATTCGTATCTCGTCAATCACCTCCTACGAGACGAAATCTCTGTCCAGGATGTAGATTGCCATGTGACGTGTCTAGAATACGTCCTCTGATATGTCGCGATATCCCTTTCACGAGGGATACTCGCTCCAGGAGTTAGAATTCTGGTACCTTAAGGTAAATTCTCTGGGAATATCGCCGTAGTTGTAATATACCCTAGGAAGCTACCCTATAGGAACTTCCATCAGGACGACATGGCCATCTCACCCAAAAATAGATTTTTCGCTTCGCTCAAAATCCGTATATATATATATATATATATATATATATATATATATATATATATATATATATATATATATATATATATATATATATTTATATATATAGATATATATGTACTGTATATATATATACATATATATACAGTATATATACATATATATATATATATATATATATATATATATATATATATATATATATATATATATATATATATATATATATATATATATATATATATATATATATACATATATATATATATGTATATATAATACACACTCAAATAATCACGGACAAGAAAGCTGATTACTGTCTTTGTACAAAATTGGGGATCCGGAGAGATAGTAATTAATAATACTGAGAGAGAGAGAGAGAGAGAGAGAGAGAGAGAGAGAGAGAGAGAGAGAGAGAGAGAGAGAGAGAGAGAGAGACTACCTACTTGGCAAAGGGATGTACATCAGAATGATGATGTTCTTGCTGCAGAAGAATATATATCCTGAAAAATCATGTAAATATCGTGCATTAGTACTAACGTCATCCGGTCATTATACTACACCCCTACTTTTGCTACAATTGCATCGTACGGTGCATGTACGGACCACGTACTTTTTTTAATTCCGTACGACAAACGTGCATGGCTCGTACTTGTGACGCAAGTTACACGCAAATTACACGCATGACCAATGTGCGGAGATCATGCCACAGAAAATCCTGCGGCACGTAAGTTGCACGTAAGTCACACGCACGGCTTACTTGCGTCAGACGCGCATCCTGTCTGCGACTACACATTTTCTTGACTGCCACAGAACATTTTAGTGCAGTGAGTGAAGGTTCTGCGGCTGGTATACCCCTGGACAGGTAACGCTGGGCATATATAACCAGGACGCTGCGCAAAAAGACGTTTTTTTCAGAACTGCGCAGTTGGGGTTGCTATTAGTCTAAATGTTAGCCCGTGAATCGGCAGTTGAGGATACACTCTTGCAGATGTTGGACGTGCTGTAGCTGCTGCTCTGTTCATCTCGACGCCATAACACATTTTTCACGGGTATACCGGTCATTTATGACCCAGCGTTGCGTTCCACGTGAGTTTAGTGAAAGTCAAAGTTTTCATATAATTGATTATAGCATTATTGTCATTATATGTGTTATGGATATTTTTATACAACTTTTGTGAAAGATTTACCACTAGAACCACCGGCAGCCAGCTGGCATGCTTCTAGAAGGAAATATGGTGTATATTCTGATTTCCTAATTTTGATGCTTTTTTTTTTTCAAAGCATGGCTTCTTCGAACGAACTTTACGAGGAAGACTCGTTCATCAACCTTCCAGGAAGTGAGAGTGAGGAAGAAGAGGATATCCCACATGAGGTTGATGAAGACTATGCCCAATTTTTCACTACTGGTTCTATTTATTCTTAGTATGTCAAGCAAACTTCAAACAGGCACAGTTTCACAATTGGTCTGATAAGTGTTCCAGTGGAGGTGCGTACATGTACCTTCCTTACATGCCCATCACAATCGGGTATGACCTTTGAAATTCTGCCCAACTTCCAACGACTTCATGGGAGATTGGGATCCACAATGAGTACTAAATCATCAAGTAGAAAATTCTGTTTAGTCTTGATGTTGCGTTTCCACAGTTGAAGTGTTTGCAGGTACTCTGCTTTCCACCTGTGCCAAAACCAATCAGTCAGAAGCTGTGTACGTTTCAAACGGTGACGTAAGACTTCAGCAGGCATCAACTGGTCCGTTGGAGGGCTATTTTCCTGTTCACCCTGTGGCAAATGATATATGCTCAGAGAATGTTGTCGATGCTTTAGTACCCTTCTATGATCCAATAATAACGCTGTAATGAAGCCATTTTATGTTCGCGGCCTGAGTGACCTGCTAGAAAGGCATGTGCATCTAGTGCTATCAAGGTAGTGATGTAATGATGTTTCTGCAAGAGGATTGTACCTAAGGTGCCACTAGGGTCATGTTCATGTGGGATATGACCTCCTACCCGTATGATTCCCCACTCATCAAGATAGGTTTCTAGCCTGTGGCTTGAACTTGTTAACTTCCCTAACTGCAGCACTGCTATGTCATCTCCAAATCTGCATTGCTAGAGGGCCCTTATAATACATTCCCTGGCTTCTTGAATTTCTATCACTGTGAGTCGCAGGTTGGTGGGGTGTGCCTTTCCAGATCTGAGCCAGTACTAGAATTTGAGGATCCAAGGTGTAGCACGTTGAAGGGCGTACCAAGATGGAAGAGTTTATCTTTGTTGGCTGGTTGCATGTGTGTTGTCTTAGTGGAGGTTTCTTTCTTGACTTCAGGGTCATCAGATGGTGCATCCAGAACGACCGGCTGTGATGGCCAACAGGTCGAAGGTTGCTCTGGAACATTGGCCCAGTGTCTCCATCTTCTGCCGGCAAGCAAGTCCTGGGCTGTCAGTCCTCTTGTGGCATCATCTGCTGGATTTTGTTCTGAACTAACATGTCGTCATGTTCTGGTTTGGAGTGCCTATGAATCGTCCCTAATTGACTAGCAATGAGAGTTCGGAATTGACGTTCAGTGCTCTTAATGTATTGGAGAACTATTGCACTATCTGACCGAAAGCTGGAGTGTTTGACTGGTTGTTTCATCACCCTCCTAATCTTGACATTTGTCTCAGCAGCCAAAACTGCTGTGCATAATTCAAGACGTACTTTGAATAACGTCATGATTGGTGCTAAACTTGTGCGTGTTAAATCCATGCTACTATATTTTTGTCTAGTTTGTGTTTCATGTGTGAGACACTGATGCATATGCTGCTTTAGAGGCATCACAGAGATGATGTAATTCTATCCCATCCTTCTCACTGAGGCCTCCTGTTGCCTATTGGCGGGGAATAACTAGTCCTTCTGAGGGTTATACCTCCAAAAGCCACGTAACCCATCTTAACTTATTTTCTGGTCTGAGGTTCTGGTCCTATCCATCCTTTCGGCATACATCATTTTGAAAGATTATCTTTGCTCTTACTGTGAAGAGGGCTAACGTGCCCAAGGGGTCGTAGACAAAACTCATTATGCTCAGGATCCCTCCTCAATTTTAAGGTTCGTTGTAGGTAGACGTACGGACTGTCAACGCGTCCCTGTCGAGGTCCCATAGTACTCCTAGTGTCCTGTCTATGGGTAGCCTTCCCCTAAATAGGTCAACATCTTTAACAGCTACATTTCTCCCTGCAGGGGATTGGAGATCACATATCTGGCATTGCTCATCCATTTAGTTGGACGAAATCCATCCCCTTTTAGAATCATTTGCAATCCATGAGCTAGTTTAATAGCAATTTCATCAGCTTGAGTGAAGAAGGTCATCAATGAAGAAGTTAGAAACTGCTTCTTTTGTTGCATCATTCCAGTTTCTTTCAAGCGTCCCTTTTAATTCAAAGATGGTACATGCTAGGCTCCATACATCTCCAAATATATGAACTGTCATACAGTAGTGCTGGGGGTTTTTGTCAAGACCTTCTTGTGGCCACCAAAGGAATTGATGCACATCTCGGTCCGTTGGATTTACAAACACTTGATGATACATGGCCTCTATGTCAGCTGCTATTGCCACTTTTCATTCCCTAAATCTGATGAGGATTCCCGGTAAATCCTTCATCATATCCAGCCCCTGCATGACTTGGCGGTTCAAAGATACGCCCTTGAATGAAGCAGCGCAGTCGAAAACTACTCTGGTTTTATCAGGTCTGTTCATATTAAATACCGGATGATGTGGAAGATACCATCCTTTACTGGGGCTATTCAATGATCTGCTGGTTTTGCGTATCCTTTCTTCATCAACCATCCATTTCTTTTGCATATTGTAATCGCATTTCTTTATTACGCCGTAGACATGACTTAAGGTATACTGTTATACCATGATCTGGTTGTCTGGAAATTTGGGCATTTCCTACCTAAAAGGTATTGGAAACTGGTAGTGGGTCCCAACACGCCTTTCTTATGCATTCCATATTTGCCTAACCTTGTAATCTTCGATGTATTTTCCCTTTTTGTCTATATCCTCTTGAGTGTCTACACCCCGAAGTTGTCGGACTTGCATCTCGACAGGTTCATCCCTTCTGTTGAGGAAAATTGTTTCAACAATAAATGTTCCCAAACTTGTCACTTCCCTGGTGAATTTGTGTGCATCCATAACGTTGTTTCCTTTGTAGATTTTATTAAAAATACTGAGAAATGCCCAGCATTCCTCTTCCCTAGCGCTGTGGAACTTGAGTAACTTGATTGGGTAAAGGTCTCCAATTTTATTAGGAGTTGGCCAGGTAACCTTGGTTCTTTTCTGAGCTTGGAGTCCTAGTGTTGGTCTGGTCTACCAATTTGGCTTGTTCCTCTTGGTGATGTCTGGGTGTTTGTTTGGAAGTCAATTTCGGGGGCTTATGCAGGTTATCCATTTTTAAATAATGTACATTGTCACTGGAGTCGTTACCGTCATCTATGGTTCTTCCCCATTTGCGAACATCTTGCCACTTCCTTGGGTCTTTATCCTTTGCTGATCGAAAGGACTTTGCAGGTTCAGTATTGGGTTTACTTTCCATTTCCATCCTTCTCCATCAGTTACTTGCTGATTGCCCGCTACCCTTTCTTTTGTATCTCGAGCGATAATCTTCACTCGAGTCCGTGGAGTTGGTTTAGTATTTACTTTTGTGTTTTGTGAACCTTCTGTGTCAAGGTATAACACTTCTACATCTCGAGCGATGGTCGCTCTGCCATTCTAAAGAATTTGTATCAGACTCAACTTCATACCTCCTCTTGTTTTGATGTAGGTCATGCCGTGTTCCCCTTTCTTTAGAGGATATTACTTGTTTGTCAATCGAGAATGTTGTTGGGCTATCATGTCCGGTATCGTCTTTTGATGAGACCATGTGTACAGTACTTCATAGCGTCTTTCCATTTTCCTGAAGTTGCTGTTTGTTCATCCCTCAAGGATGTCTTACACATGCCAAGTCCTTTACCATCCTATACCAACGCCATGGGTCACATGGTTCTTTCCTTGCCCCCCAAAAGATGTTGTTTGTCTGTCCTTCATGGACCTTTTCTACACACCATGTCCTTCGCTGTCCTGTAACGAGGCCATGGGTGCCGTTGGTCTTTTCTTGTCCACCAAGGATGTTGTTTTTCTGCCCCTCATGGAAATTTTCCACACACCATGTCCCTTGCCGTCCTGTAACAAGGCCATGGGTGACACTGGTCTTTCCTTGTCCAACAAGGATGTTGTTTGTCCGTCCCTCATGGACATCTTCCACACACCATGTCCCTCGCCTTCCTGTAACGAGGCCATGTGTGTCATGGGTCTTTCCTTGTCCACCAAGGATGTTGTTTGTCAGTCACTCGGCTACTTATTTATTAACTTAATGGATATTACTTCTCTTGATTCCCTTTACAATGGAAGCATTCTTGTTATGGCTTAGCACTTAGCTTCGTTTCTATTTGCATTCATGAATCTAATTATTGACATTCATTTATGATGGATGCAGCCTTGCTGTCGCACAATATACACAAAGTTATGCTCTTAGTTTTGTTTAAGTTTGCATCAAATAATCCAATCACCAACATTCGTTTACAACGGAAGCAGCCTAGCTGCGGCTCAAATTATACCAAGTCATGCACTTAGTTTTGTTTAAGTTATCATCTAATAATCCAATCACCAGCATTTGTTCACAACGGAAACAGCCTTGCTGTGGCTCAATTTAAATCAAGTCAAGCACTTAGTGCTGTTTAAGTTTGCATCTAATAATCCGATCATTAACATTCGTTTACAAAGAAAGCAGCCTTGCTGTGGCTCAAATTAAATCAAGTCATGCACTTAGTTTAGTTTAAGTTTGCATCTAATAATCCAATCACGAACATTCACTTACAGCAGAAACAGCCTTGCTGTGGCTCAAATTACATCAAGCCATGAACTTAGTTTTATTTCTGTTTGCATTCAATAACTCAATCATCAACATTCGTTTGTAATGAAAACAGCCATGCTGTGGCTCAAGCTACATTATGTCTTCGCACTTAGTTTTGTGTCTGTTAGCATTTAATAATCCAATCATCAACCTTTGTTAACAACGGAATCAGCCTTGCTGTGGCGCAAATCACACGAAGTAATGCACTTAGTTTTGTTTAAGCTTACAACTAATAACCCAATCATCCACATTCGTTTGCAACAGAATTAGCCTTGCTGTGTCTAAACTTACGCCAAGTCATGCACCTAGTTTTGTTTAAGCTTGCATCTAATAACCCAATCATCAACATTCGTTTACAACGGAATTAGCCTTGCTGTGTCTCAAATTACACCAAGTCATGCACTTTGTTCTGTTTAAGCTTGCATCTAATAACCCAATCATCAACATTCGTTTACAACAGAAATAGCCTAGCTGTGTCTCTAATTACGTCAAGTCATGCACCTAGTTTTGTTTAAGCTTGCATCTCATAACCCAATCATCAACATTCGTTAACAACGGAATTAGCCTTGCTGTGTCTCAAATTATCACCAAGTAATGCTTTTAGTTCTGTTTAAGCTTGCATATAATAACCCAATCATCAACATTCGTTTACAACAGAATTAGCATTGCTGTGTCTCAAATTACGTCAAGTCATGCACCTAGTTTTGTTTAAGCTTGCATCTAATAAGCCAATCATCAACATTCGTTTACAACGAAATTAGCTTTGCTGTGTCTCAAATTACACCAAGTCATGCACTTAGTTTTGTTTAAGTTTGCACCTAATAACCCAGTCATTAACATTCGTTTACAACATAATTAGCCTTGCTGTGTCTCAAATTACGCCAAGTCATGCACCTAGTTCTGTTTAAGTTTGCACCTAATAACCTAGTCATTCACATTCGTTTACAACGGAATTAGCCTTGCTGTGTCTCAAATTACGCCAAGTCATGCACCTAGTTTTGTTTAGGCTTGCATCTGATAGCCCAATCATCAACATTCGTTAACAATGGAGTTAGCCTTGCTATGTCTCAAATTACACCAAGTCATGCACTTAGTTCTGTTTAAGCTTGCATCTAATAATCCAATCATCACCATTCATTTACAAAGGAATTAGCCTTGCTGTGTCTCAAATTACACCTAGTCATGCACCTAGTTCTGTTTAAGCTTGCATCTAATAATCCAATCATCACCATTCGTTTACAACGGAATTAAACTTGCCGTGTCTCAAATTACACCAAGTCATGCACTTAGTTCTGTTTAAGCTTGCGTCTAATAACCCAATCATCAGCATTCGTTTACAACGAAATCAGCCTTGCTGTGTCTCAAATTACGCCAAGTCATGCACCTAGTTTTGTTTAGGCTTGCATCTGATAGCCCAATCATCAACATTCGTTAACAACGGAGTTAGCCTTGCTATGTCTCAAATTACACCAAGTCATGCACTTAGTTTTGTTTAAGCTTGCATCTAATAACCCAATCATCAACATTCATTTACAACAGAATTACCCTTGCTGTGTCTCAAATTACGTCAAGTCATGCACCTAGTTTTGTTTAAGCTTGCATCTAATAACCCAATCATCAACATTCGTTTACAACAGAATTAGCCTTGCTGTGTCTTAAATTACGTCAAGCCATGCACCGAGTTTTGTTTAAACTTGCATCTAATAACCCAATCATCAACATTCGTTTACAACGAAATTAGCCTTGCTGTGTCTCAAATTACACCAATTCATGCACTTAGTTTTGTTTAAGTTTGCATCTAATAACCCAATCATTAACATTCGTTTACAACGGAATTAGCTTTGCTGTGTCTCAAATTACACCAAGTCATGCACTTAGTTCTGTTTAAGCTTGCATCTAATAATCCAATCATCACCATTCGTTTACAACGGAATTAGCCTTGCTGTGTCTCAAATTACACCAAGTCATGCACTTAGTTCTGTTTAAGCTTGCATCTAATAACCCAATCATCAGCATTCGTTAACAACGGAGTTAGCCTTGCTATGTCTCAAATTACACCAAGTCATGCACTTAGTTCTGTTTAAGCTTGCATCTAATAATCCAATCATCACCATTCATTTACAAAGGAATTAGCCTTGCTGTGTCTCAAATTACACCTAGTCATGCACCTAGTTCTGTTTAAGCTTGCATCTAATAATCCAATCATCACCATTCGTATACAACGGAATTAAACTTGCTGTGTCTCAAATTACACAAAGTCATGCACTTAGTTCTGTTTAAGCTTGCGTCTAATAACCCAATCATCAGCATTCGTTTACAACGAAATCAGCCTTGCTGTGTCTCAAATTACGCCAAGTCATGCACCTAGTTTTGTTTAAGTTTGCATCTGATAACCCAATCATTAACATTCGTTAACAACAGAATTAGCCTTGCTGTGGCTCAAATTACACCAAGTCAAGCACTTAGTTTTGTTTAAGCTTGCATCTAATAACCCAATCATCAACATTCATTTACAACAGAATTAGCCTTGCTGTGTCTCAAATTACGTCAAGTCATGCACCTAGTTTTGTTTAAGCTTGCATCTAATAACCCAATCATCAACATTCGTTTACAACAGAATTAGCCTTGCTGTGTCTTAAATTACGTCAAGCCATGCACCGAGTTTTGTTTAAACTTGCATCTAATAACCCAATCATCAACATTCGTTTACAACGAAATTAGCTTTGCTGTGTCTCAAATTACACCAATTCATGCACTTAGTTTTGTTTAAGTTTGCATCTAATAACCCAATCATTAACATTCGTTTACAATGGAATTAGCTTTGCTGTGTCTCAAATTACACCAAGTCATGCACTTAGTTCTGTTTAAGCTTGCATCTAATAATCCAATCATCACCCTTCGTTTACAACGGAATTAGCCTTGCTGTGTCTCAAATTACACCAAGTCATGCACTTAGTTCTGTTTAAGCTTGCATCTAATAACCCAATCATCAGCATTCGTTTACAACGGAGCTAGCCTTGCTGTGTCTCAAATTACGTCAAGTCATGCACCTAGTTTTGTTTAAGCTTGCATCTAATAACCCAATCATCAACATTCGTTTACAACAGAGTTAGCCTTGCTGTGTCTTATATTACGTCAAGCCATGCACCTAGTGTTGTTTAAGCTTGCATCTAATAACCCAATCATCAACATTCGTTTACAACGAAATTAGCATTGCTGTGTCTCAAATTACACCAAGTCATGCACTTAGTTTTGTTTAAGTTTGCATCTAATAACCCAATCATTAACATTTGTTTACAACGGAATTAGCTTTGTTGTGTCTCAAATTACACCAAGTCATGCACTTAGTTCTGTTTAAGCTTGCATCTAATAACCCAATCATCAACATTCGTTTACAATGGAATTAGCCATGCTGTGTCTCAAATTACACCAAGTCATGCACTTAGTTCTGTTTAAGCTTGCATCTAATAACCCAATCATTAACATTCGTTTACTACGGAATTAGCTTTGCTGTGTCTCAAATTACACCAAGTCATGCACTTAGTTCAGTTTAAGCTTGCATCTAATAACCCAATCATCAGCATTCGTTTACAAGAGAATTAGCATTGCTGTGTCTCAAATTACGTCAAGCCATGCACCTAGTTTTGTTTAAGCTTGCATCTAATAACCCAATCATCAACATTCGTTTACAACGAAATTAGCTCTGCTATGTCTCAAATTACACCAAGTCATGCACTTAGTTTTGTTTAAATTTGCATCTAATAACCCAATCATTAACATTCGTTTACAACGGAATTAGCTTTGCTGTGTCTCAAATTACACCAAGTCATACACCTAGTTTTGTTTAAGTTTGCACCTAATAACCCAATCATTAACATTCGTTTACAACGGAATTAGCCTTGCTGTGTCTCAAATTACGCCAAGTCATGCACTTAGTTCTGTTTAAGCTTGCATCTAATAACCCAATCATTAACATTCGTTTACTACGGAATTAGCTTTGCTGTGTCTCAAATTACACCAAGTCATGCACTTAGTTTTGTTTAAGTTTGCACCTAATAACCCAATCATTAACATTCGTTTACAACAGAATTAGCCTTGCTGTGTCTCAAATTACGCCAAGTCATGCACCTAGTTTTGTTTAAGTTTGCACCTAATAACCCAATCATCACCATTCGTTTACAACGGAATTAGCCTTGCTGTGTCTCAAATTACACCTAGTCATGCACCTAGTTCTGTTTAAGCTTGCATCTAATAATCCAATCATCACCATTCGTTTACAACGGAATTAGCCTTGCTGTGTCTCACATTACACCAAGTCATGCACTTAGCTCTGTTTAAGCTTGCATCTAATAACCCAGTCATCAACATTCGTTTACAACGGAATTAGCCTTGCTGTGTCTCACATTACACCAAGTCATGCACTTACCTCTGTTTAAGCTTGCATCTAATAACCCAATCATTAACATTCGTTTACAACGGAATTAGGCTTGCTGTGTCTCAAATTACACATTGTCATGCCCCTAATTTTTATTTAGGTTTGCACCTAATAACCCAATCAGCAGCATTCGTTAACAACAAAATCAGCCTTGCTGTGTCTCAAATTACGCTAAGTCATGCACCTAGTTTTGTTTTAGTTTGCACATAATAACCCAATCATTAACATTCGTTTACAACGGAATTAGCCTTGCTATGTCTCAAATTACGCCAAGTCATGCACTTAGTTCTGTTTAAGCTTGCGTCTAATAACCTAATCATCTGCATTCGTTTACAACGAAATCAGCCTTGCTGTGTCTCAAATTACGCTAAGTCATGCACCTAGTTTTGTTTAAGTTTGCATCTACTAACCCAATCATTAACATTCGTTAACAACAGAATTAGCCTTGCTGTGGCTCAAATTACACCAAGTCATGCACTTAGTTTTGTTTAAGCTTGCATCTAATAACCCAATCATCAACATTCATTTACAACAGAATTACCCTTGCTGTGTCTCAAATTACGTCAAGTCATGCACCTAGTTTTGTTTAAGCTTGCATCTAATAACCCAATCATCAACATTCGTTTACAACAGAATTAGCCTTGCTGTGTCTTAAATTACGTCAAGCCATGCACCGAGTTTTGTTTAAGCTTGCATCTAATAACCCAATCATCAACATTCGTTTACAACGAAATTAGCTTTGCTGTGTCTCAAATTACACCAATTCATGCACTTAGTTTTGTTTAAGTTTGCATCTAATAACCCAATCATTAACATTCGTTTACAACGGAATTAGCTTTGCTGTGTCTCAAATTACACCAAGTCATGCACTTAGTTCTGTTTAAGCTTGCATCTAATAATCCAATCATCACCATTCGTTTACAACAGAATTAGCCTTGCTGTGTCTCAAATTACACCAAGTCATGCACTTAGTTCTGTTTAAGCTTGCATCTAATAACCCAATCATCAGCATTCGTTAACAACGGAGTTAGCCTTGCTATGTCTCAAATTACACCAAGTCATGCACTTAGTTCTGTTTAAGCTTGCATCTAATAATCCAATCATCACCATTCATTTACAAAGGAATTAGCCTTGCTGTGTCTCAAATTACACCTAGTCATGCACCTAGTTCTGTTTAAGCTTGCATCTAATAATCCAATCATCACCATTCGTATACAACGGAATTAAACTTGCTGTGTCTCAAATTACACAAAGTCATGCACTTAGTTCTGTTTAAGCTTGCGTCTAATAACCCAATCATCAGCATTCGTTTACAACGAAATCAGCCTTGCTGTGTCTCAAATTACGCCAAGTCATGCACCTAGTTTTGTTTAAGTTTGCATCTGATAACCCAATCATTAACATTCGCTAACAACAGAATTAGCCTTGCTGTGGCTCAAATTACACCAAGTCATGCACTTAGTTTTGTTTAAGCTTGCATCTAATAACCCAATCATCAACATTCATTTACAACAGAATTAGCCTTGCTGTGTCTCAAATTACTTCAAGTCATGCACCTAGTTTTGTTTAAGCTTGCATCTAATAACCCAATCATCAACATTCGTTTACAACAGAATTAGCCTTGCTGTGTCTTAAATTACGTCAAGCCATGCACCGAGTTTTGTTTAAACTTGCATCTAATAACCCAATCATCAACATTCGTTTACAACGAAATTAGCTTTGCTGTGTCTCAAATTACGCCAATTCATGCACTTAGTTTTGTTTAAGTTTGCATCTAATAACCCAATCATTAACATTCGTTTACAATGGAATTAGCTTTGCTGTGTCTCAAATTACACCAAGTCATGCACTTAGTTCTGTTTAAGCTTGCATCTAATAATCCAATCATCACCATTCGTTTACAACGGAATTAGCCTTGCTGTGTCTCAAATTACACCAAGTCATGCACTTAGTTCTGTTTAAGCTTGCATCTAATAACCCAATCATCAGCATTCGTTTACAACGGAGCAAGCCTTGCTGTGTCTCAAATTACGTCAAGTCATGCACCTAGTTTTGTTTAAGCTTGCATCTAATAACCCAATCATCAACATTCGTTTACAACAGAGTTAGCCTTGCTGTGTCTTAAATAACGTCAAGCCATGCACCTAGTGTTGTTTAAGCTTGCATCTAATAACCCAATCATCAACATTCGTTTACAACGAAATTAGCATTGCTGTGTCTCAAATTACACCAAGTCATGCACTTAGTTTTGTTTAAGTTTGCATCTAATAACCCAATCATTAACATTTGTTTACAACGGAATTAGCTTTGTTGTGTCTCAAATTACACCAAGTCATGCACTTAGTTCTGTTTAAGCTTGCATCTAATAACCCAATCATCAACATTCGTTTACAATGGAATTAGCCTTGCTGTGTCTCAAATTACACCAAGTCATGCACTTAGTTCTGTTTAAGCTTGCATCTAATAACCCAATCATTAACATTCGTTTACTACGGAATTAGCTTTGCTGTGTCTCAAATTACACCAAGTCATGCACTTAGTTCAGTTTAAGCTTGCATCTAATAACCCAATCATCAGCATTCGTTTACAACAGAATTAGCATTGCTGTGTCTCAAATTACGTCAAGCCATGCACCTAGTTTTGTTTAAGCTTGCATCTAATAACCCAATCAGCAACATTCGTTTACAACGAAATTAGCTCTGCTATGTCTTAAATTACACCAAGTCATGCACTTAGTTTTGTTTAAATTTGCATCTAATAACCCAATCATTAACATTCGTTTACAACGGAATTAGCTTTGCTGTGTCTCAAATTACACCAAGTCATACACCTAGTTTTGTTTAAGTTTGCACCTAATAACCCAATCATTAACATTCGTTTACAACGGAATTAGCCTTGCTGTGTCTCAAATTACGCCAAGTCATGCACTTAGTTCTGTTTAAGCTTGCATCTAATAACCCAATCATTAACATTCGTTTACTACGGAATTAGCTTTGCTGTGTCTCAAATTACACCAAGTCATGCACTTAGTTTTGTTTAAGTTTGCACCTAATAACCCAATCATTAACATTCGTTTACAACAGAATTAGCCTTGCTGTGTCTCAAATTACGCCAAGTCATGCACCTAGTTTTGTTTAAGTTTGCACCCAATAACCCAATCATCACCATTCGTTTACAACGGAATTAGCCTTGCTGTGTCTCAAATTACACCTAGTCATGCACCTAGTTCTGTTTAAGCTTGCATCTAATAATCCAATCATCACCATTCGTTTACAACGGAATTAGCCTTGCTGTGTCTCACATTACACCAAGTCATGTACTTAGCTCTGTTTAAGCTTGCATCTAATAACCCAGTCATCAACATTCGTTTACAACGGAATTAGCCTTGCTGTGTCTCACATTACACCAAGTCATGCACTTACCTCTGTTTAAGCTTGCATCTAATAACTCAATCATTAACATTCGTTTACAACGGAATTAGGCTTGCTGTGTCTCAAATTACACATTGTCATGCCCCTAATTTTTATTTAGGTTTGCACCTAATAACCCAATCAGCAGCATTCGTTTACAACAAAATCAGCCTTGCTGTGTCTCCAATTACGCTAAGTCATGCACCTAGTTTTGTTTTAGTTTGCACATAATAACCCAATCATTAACATTCGTTTACAACGGAATTAGCCTTGCTATGTCTCAAATTACGCCAAGTCATGCACCTAGTTTTGTTTAAGCTTGCATCTAATAATCCAATCATCACCATTCGTTTACAACGGAATTAGCTTTGCTGTGTCTCAAATTACACCAAGTCATGCACTTAGTTCTGTTTAAGCTTGCATCTAATTATCCAATCATCAACATTCGTTTACAACGGAATTAGCCTTGCTGTGTCTCAAATTACACCAAGTCATGCACTTAGTTCTGTTTAAGCTTGCATCTAATAACCCAATCATTAACATTCGTTTACAACGGAATTAGGCTTGTTGTGTCTCAAATTACACAATGTCATGCCCCTAATTTCTATTTAGGTTTGCACTTAATAACCCAATCAGCAGCATTCGTTTACAACGAAATCAGCCTTGCTGTGTCTCAAATTACGCCAAGTCATGCACCTAGTTTTGTTTTAGTTTGCACCTAATAACCAAATCATTAACATTCGTTTACAACGGAATTAGCCTTGCTGTGTCTCAAATTATGCCAAGTCATGCACTTAGTTTTGTTTAAGCTTGCATCTAATAATCCAATCATCACCATTTGTTTACAACGGATTTAGCTTTGCTGTGTCTCACATTACACCAAGTCATGCACTTAGTTCTGTTTAAGCTTGCGTCTAATAACCCAATCATTAACATTCGTTTACAACGGAATTAGGCTTGCTGTGTCTCAAATTACACAATATCATGCCCCTAATTTTTATTTAGGTTTGCACCTAATAACCCAATCAGCAGCATTCGTTTACAACGGAATTAGGCTTGCTGTGTCTCAAATTACGCTAAGTCATGCACCTAGTTTTGTTTTAGTTTGCACATAATAACCCAATCATTAACATTCGTTTACAACGGAATTAGCCTTGCTATGTCTCAAATTACGCCAAGTCATGCACTTAGTTCTGTTTAAGCTTGCGTCTAATAACCCAATCATCAGCATTCGTTTACAACGAAATTAAACTTGCTGTGTCTCAAATTACACAAAGTCATGCACTTAGTTCTGTTTAAGCTTGCGTCTAATAACCCAATCATCAGCATTCGTTTACAACGAAATCAGCCTTGCTGTGTCTCAAATTACGTTAAGTCATGCACCTAGTTTTGTTTAAGTTTGCATCTAATAACCCAATCATTAACATTCGTTAACAACAGAATTAGCCTTGCTGTGGCTCAAATTACACCAAGTCATGCACTTAGTTTTGTTTAAGCTTGCATCTAATAACCCAATCATCAACATTCATTTACAACAGAATTAGCCTTGCTGTGTCTCAAATTACGTCAAGTCATGCACCTAGTTTTGTTTAAGCTTGCATCTAATAACCCAATCATCAACATTCGTTTACAACAGATTTAGCCTTGCTGTGTCTTAAATTACGTCAAGCCATGCACCGAGTTTTGTTTAAGCTTGCATCTAATAACCCAATCATCAACATTCGTTTACAACGAAATTAGCTTTGCTGTGTCTCAAATTACACCAATTCATGCACTTAGTTTTGTTTAAGTTTGCATCTAATAACCCAATCATTAACATTCGTTTACAACGGAATTAGCTTTGCTGTGTCTCAAATTACACCAAGTCATGCACTTAGTTCTGTTTAAGCTTGCATCTAATAATCCAATCATCACCATTCGTTTACAACGGAATTAGCCTTGCTGTGTCTCAAATTACACCAAGTCATGCACTTAGTTCTGTTTAAGCTTGCATCTAATAACCCAATCATCAGCATTCGTTAACAACGGAGTTAGCCTTGCTATGTCTCAAATTACACCAAGTCATGCAGTTCTGTTTAAGCTTGCATCTAATAATCCAATCATCACCATTCATTTACAAAGGAATTAGCCTTGCTGTGTCTCAAATTACACCTAGTCATGAACCTAGTTCTGTTTAAGCTTGCATCTAATAATCCAATCATCACCATTCGTATACAACGGAATTAAACTTGCTGTGTCTCAAATTACACAAAGTCATGCACTTAGTTCTGTTTAAGCTTGCGTCTAATAACCCAATCATCAGCATTCGTTTACAACGAAATCAGCTTTGCTGTGTCTCAAATTACGCCAAGTCATGCACCTAGTTTTGTTTAAGTTTGCACCTGGTAACCCAATCATTAACATTCGTTAACAACAGAATTAGCCTTGCTGTGGCTCAAATTACACCAAGTCATGCACTTAGTTTTGTTTAAGCTTGCATCTAATAACCCAATCATCAACATTCATTTACAACAGAATTAGCCTTGCTGTGTCTCAAATTACGTCAAGTCATGCACCTAGTTTTGTTTAAGCTTGCATCTAATAACCCAATCATCAACATTCTTTTACAACAGAATTAGCCTTGCTGTGTCTTAAATTACGTCAAGCCATGCACCGAGTTTTGTTTAAACTTGCATCTAATAACCCAATCATCAACATTTGTTTACAACGAAATTAGCTTTGCTGTGTCTCAAATTACACCAATTCATGCACTTAGTTTTGTTTAAGTTTGCATCTAATAACCCAATCATTAACGTTCGTTTACAATGGAATTAGCTTTGCTGTGTCTCAAATTACACCAAGTCATGCACTTAGTTCTGTTTAAGCTTGCATCTAATAATCCAATCATCACCATTCGTTTACAACGGAATTAGCCTTGCTGTGTCTCAAATTACACCAAGTCATGCACTTAGTTCTGTTTAAGCTTGCATCTAATAACCCAATCATCAGCATTCGTTTACAACGGAGCTAGCCTTGCTGTGTCTCAAATTACGTCAAGTCATGCACCTAGTTTTGTTTAAGCTTGCATCTAATAACCCAATCATCAACATTCGTTTACAACAGAGTTAGCCTTGCTGTGTCTTAAATTACGTCAAGCCATGCACCTAGTGTTGTTTAAGCTTGCATCTAATAACCCAATCATCAACATTAGTTTACAACGAAATTAGCATTGCTGTGTGTCAAATTACACCAAGTCATGCACTTAGTTTTGTTTAAGTTTGCATCTAATAACCCAATCATTAACATTTGTTTACAACGGAATTAGCTTTGTTGTGTCTCAAATTACACCAAGTCATGCACTTAGTTCTGTTTAAGCTTGCATCTAATAACCCAATCATCAACATTCGTTTACAATGGAATTAGCCTTGCTGTGTCTCAAATTACACCAAGTCATGCACTTAGTTCTGTTTAAGCTTGCATCTAATAACCCAATCATTAACATTCGTTTACTACGGAATTAGCTTTGCTGTGTCTCAAATTACACCAAGTCATGCACTTAGTTCAGTTTAAGCTTGCATCTAATAACCCAATCATCAGCATTTGTTTACAACAGAATTAGCATTGCTGTGTCTCAAATTACGTCAAGCCATGCACCTAGTTTTGTTTAAGCTTGCATCTAATAACCCAATCATCAACATTCGTTTACAACGAAATTAGCTCTGCTATGTCTCAAATTACACCAAGTCATGCACTTAGTTTTGTTTAAATTTGCATCTAATAACCCAATCATTAACATTCGCTTACAACGGAATTAGCTTTGCTGTGTCTCAAATTACACCAAGTCATACACCTAGTTTTGTTTAAGTTTGCACCTAATAACCCAATCATTAACATTCGTTTACAACGGAATTAGCCTTGCTGTGTCTCAAATTACGCCAAGTCATGCACTTAGTTCTGTTTAAGCTTGCATCTAATAACCCAATCATTAACATTCGTTTACTACGGAATTAGCTTTGCTGTGTCTCAAATTACACCAAGTCATGCACTTAGTTTTGTTTAAGTTTGCACCTAATAACCCAATCATTAACATTCGTTTACAACAGAATTAGCCTTGCTGTGTCTCAAATTACGCCAAGTCATGCACCTAGTTTTGTTTAAGTTTGCACCTAATAACCCAATCATCACAATTCGTTTACAACGGAATTAGCCTTGCTGTGTCTCAAATTACACCTAGTCATGCACCTAGTTCTGTTTAAGCTTGCATCTAATAATCCAATCATCACCATTCGTTTACAACGGAATTAGCCTTGCTGTGTCTCACATTACACCAAGTCATGCACTTAGCTCTGTTTAAGCTTGCATCTAATAACCCAGTCATCAACATTCGTTTACAACGGAATTAGCCTTGCTGTGTCTCACATTACACCAAGTCATGCACTTACCTCTGTTTAAGCTTGCATCTAATAACTCAATCATTAACATTCGTTTACAACGGAATTAGGCTTGCTGTGTCTCAAATTACACATTGTCATGCCCCTAATTTTTATTTAGGTTTGCACCTAATAACCCAATCAGCAGCATTCGTTTACAACAAAATCAGCCTTGCTGTGTCTCAAATTACGCTAAGTCATGCACCTAGTTTTGTTTTAGTTTGCACATAATAATCCAATCATTAACATTCGTTTACAACGGAATTAGCCTTGCTATGTCTCAAATTACGCCAAGTCATGCACCTAGTTTTGTTTAAGCTTGCATCTAATAATCCAATCATCACCATTCGTTTACAACGGAATTAGCTTTGCTCTGTCTAAAATTACACCAAGTCATGCACTTAGTTCTGTTTAAGCTTGCATCTAATTACCCAGTCATCAACATTCGTTTACAACGGAATTAGCCTTGCTGTGTCTCAAATTACACCAAGTCATGCACTTAGTTCTGTTTAAGCTTGCATCTAATAACCCAATCATTAACATTCGTTTACAACGGAATTAGGCTTGTTTTGTCTCAAATTACACAATGTCATGCCCCTAATTTTTATTTAGGTTTGCACCTAATAACCCAATCAGCAGCATTCGTTTACAACGAAATCAGCCTTGCTGTGTCTCAAATTACGCCAAGTCATGCACCTAGTTTTGTTTTAGTTTGCACCTAATAACCAAATCATTAACATTCGTTTACAACGGAATTAGCCTTGCTGTGTCTCAAATTATGCCAAGTCATGCACCTAGTTTTGTTTAAGCTTGCATCTAATAATCCAATCATCACCATTCGTTTACAACGGATTTAGCTTTGCTGTGTCTCACATTACACCAAGTCATGCACTTAGTTCTGTTTAAGCTTGCATCTAATAACCCAATCATTAACATTCGTTTACAACGGAATTAGGCTTGCTGTGTCTCAAATTACACAATATCATGCCCCTAATTTTTATTTAGGTTTGCACCTAATAACCCAATCAGCAGCATTCGTTTACAACGAAATCAGCCTTGCTGTGTCTCAAATTACGCCAAGTCATGCACCTAGTTTTGTTTAAGTTTGCATCTAATAACCCAATCATTAACATTCGTTTACAACGGAATTAGGCTTGCTGTGTCTCAAATTACACAATATCATGCCCCTAATTTTTATTTAGGTTTGCACCTAATAACCCAATCAGCAGCATTCGTTTACAACGAAATCAGCCTTGCTGTGTCTCAAATTACGCCAAGTCATGCACCTAGTTTTGTTTAAGTTTGCATCTAATAACCCAATCATTAACATTCGTTTACAACGGAGCTAGCCTTGCTGTGTCTCAAATTACGCCAAGTCGTGCACCTAGTTTTGTTTATGTTTGTATCTAACAATTCTCAATACCTCTTTATTCCACGTTTTTTTATTTGTCCCTTTATTACTTAAGCGAACTCCATGTCAATCGGGGTTTCAACAATAAACATAATCCTGCTAAAATTCTTATTTCATCATACCTTTTATATTTATGTTTATTTGACTTAAGTTTATTTATCTTTTACCCGTCTTCACTGGAAATGTCATTAATTGTGTATCATTATGTATCCCTTATGAATCAATTTAATGACCTACCTTAGTATCACTTCACTCATCCCTTTTTATACATAAGTAATTACACGCATATATGCTTACACTTCGGTAATAATTAAATATTACTTATTCTTAATCTATGCACGATATTGGTTATCTGTTCTCCAAGTTAATTCCATTTCACTCGTCGTCACTTGTCAACAGCATTTGCCTCCCCTTTCCTCGGCCAACAAAAAAAAAAAAAAAAAAAAAATAAAAGGTGGGGAGTAAACAGGCACGTATACAAACGAAATATTAAAGGAAACCATTCTAATACATTCATAATCAGCACATATGTAACTTAAATAAGTGCGTGGCGCTATTCAGCAACGTCCTCTGTAGATACGATCCACTTCTGTAAAAGCAGTCCTCATATTTGGGGGAGATTCCTGTAGACTCAATTTCCATCCGTACTATGATGCCAAAGTCCCGTAACTTTAATATCCGACGTGTTTGATTCTAGTCGCCTCTTTTTCTAGCTACTAATAGTGGAGTAATTGATACCGCAGTGTTGAATTCACTATTTATTTGTTGTGATCAAACCTGGTGACATAGACAATATGCGAGTTAGTATCATTACATATTGACATGTTATTGACCTAAAATCCATATGTCAGACAATGAATAACACAATGATTTGTATGTTGATCGTTCTAGCCTCCTCTAACTTACAGTTGTTAAAATATTAACATATTACATAATTGTGTAGAACATTATACATACACGATGCAGTATTGTGGTAATTTTGGAGATTGCTCTGCGGTGTGTATTCTCTGCAAATTCTCGTTCACAACTACGTTATACATTCACGATGGAGATTTGTTTATGCTCTGCACATCAATGGCTTGATTCTTTTCCTATGGTGGTGTTCGACATGTGTTAAGGCTAAAGGTTAATGCGCCCGGGATGAGCGCTTCCATAGTAAGCATATTTTCTCTCGCTAGCTTTTAACTCTTTATTCTAGTTCCCTTTCTTCCGTATAGCTATATTATTTATTTCACACATATACCTATTCTACATTCGCTGTTATGGCGATTACAATGTATATATATACATATATATATATATATATATATATATATATATATATATATATATATATATATATATATATATATATATATATATATATATATATATATATATATATATATAGGCTATATATATATATATATACATATATATATATATATATATATATATATATATATATATATATATATATATATATATAAAACGGATTTTGAGCGTAGTGAAAAATCAATTTTTGGGTGAAAGAGCCATGTCGTCCTGATGGAAGTTCTTTCGTTGGTAGCTTCCTAAGTTATATGTGACTACAGTGATATATCCCAGAGAATTTACCGAAGGTACCCAGAATTCTAACTCCTGGAGCGAGTATCCCTTAAATCTCTCCAAGGGATATCGCGTAAGGACGTATCTTGACACGTCTCATAGATATTTACACCCCAAATAGCCTTTCATTACGAGAGGGAACGTGGCAAGTAAAATAAGAGAGTCGTTAGCGAGGTAAACACTCGACTCTCCTAATGTACTGTAAATAGTTCGGGCTTCCGCCGCTACGCGGCGCCACCAAACATTCTTCCGTAGCTTTTAAAGTATTTATTACAGATACAGTACCATAGGGAGGGATAAACACCCTTTAACCAAAGGAGGGTGGGTCCATCAGGACGACATGGCTCTTTCACCCAAAAATAGATTTTTCACTACGCTCAAAATCTGTTTTTTGGGCTTAGGCCATGTCGTGCTGATGGAAGTTTACCAGAGCATTAATGTATCTGTGGATTTAATTGTGCCGTTATCTCGAGTTGACTATTTCCTAATTGGACATAAAGACCAAAGACACTTGATGTTACTGCAATACATCAATCAACTGAGCATGTCATATGCCAGTTCTTCCTGTCCCCTACAGGGAAAGTCTGTATAGACTCTAGGAAAAAACCCGAGGATTGTGAGTTCAAGGACAAATTTAGCAAGCAGAAGTATATTGTGTCATATATACGTAAAGAGTAGTTTGTATCAAGTACTGAATAGAGTACTGTACCTCCCAAGTCTGCCAATCAGACAAGTTTATGTTCGCGTAGGAATCATAATACAGTAACACACATAGTACAACCAAACTTACCTGTTTGCATAACAAGGGATCTTGTCCCTCAAGATCTCAAGAGGTTCAAGGATGCTCTGAATATAATCAAATAATCTTAAGGCGAGATAGACGCAAAGATTCCTTCCATAGTTTATTAACAAGAAACACAGAAGTTATGATTAAATCATATATTTTATGCTATACATAGACATAAAAAGCATAATGGTAATAACAAAATAAATAAGTTTCGTCTACAAGAGAAACATTGCCGCTCTATGAAATAGGAAATTTCAATAAATGTTATTACTAAAAACCTCACGCATAAATATGCTGGCACACATGTCAAATATTATTCTTAAGTTCACTTAACTGAGTAAGACAGTATAGAATGTCCATATCGACACTCAATATCATGATATACCGAAGTCTATCATGTACACCCTTCACTAACAGTCCCAATTAGTGCAATGTCCTTCACAGTAATCAAACTACAGGCTTTATTACACAGCCTGCAGCCACCACATGAAGTTTTATTTATTGCAGTTGCTTCGCATAGTGCTTGAAAAATACTCTGGAGGACTTCCAACCAGTATAAGAATGCAGATTATCGAACGACATAGTTTGGAAAAAAAATGAGAGACGAGGCAACCTTTCTCGGATCATGACCTGCGGGTGTACTATCAGGATCCGCTCTGCGAATAAAGTAAGTGATTTTCGCCCTTATCTGTTTCAAAGATAATGTCGAACCAGAAGTCTCTCCCCTAAAAAGTTGGCCTCCCCTAAAGTCTGAAGTTCTACGAAGATAGACCTTTAAGCATTCCAATTTTACAGAGAGATGCTTCTTCCTTCAGAGGGCATATTCTCCAGGGGCCCCATCTCTTAGTGGGTAGCTCATTCTTGGCGAGAAACGTCGGATCCGGAAAGAGATTTAGTTCACCATTTGGTGTAAACTGTATGTGCCCGTCATCCCTCGAGAGGGCCACTATTTCACTAACTCTGGCTCCTGAGGCTAGTGCAAATAAAAATATAACTTTCTGAGTCAAGTTTTTTAGCGAGCAATCTTCAATGTTCAAGGACGAAGCCAGATGAAGCACCTTATCCAAGGACCATGAAATAGGCCTAGGAGGGGCTGCAGGTCGAAGTTTAGCACAGGCTTTCGGAATCTTATTGAAGATTTCATTAGAAAAGTCCACTTGGAAGGCATAAAGAATCGGTCTAGCCAAGGCAGATTTGCATGTTGTAATCGTATTAGCCGCTAGTCCTTGTCCGTGAAGATGGATGAAGAAGGACAAGCAGAAATCCGTAGAAATCTCTTGAGGTTTCTTCGCCTTAACAAAGGCCACCCATTTCTTCTAGGAGGATTCGTATTGTCTTCTCGTTGACTTTGACTTGTACTCTTCTAAGAAGTTAATACTGTCTGCCGAAATCCCGAACCTTTTCTTGACCGCTAGGGTGAGAAAATCATGAGATGAAGGTTCTGGGTTTTCTCTGATGAAGCGTAGACAGTCGATTTCTGTACTAGCTGAGTCAGAACTGGTTCTGACAACAGGATCAGCTTCAGGTGTAGTTCTGTTATCAACGGAAACCATACACTGCCTGGGCACTTGTGGGCCACTATCGCTGCCCATCCCCGAAAGGATCTCAGTTTGTCGAGTGCTTTCAACAGTAGGTTGGTTGGTGGGAACAGGTAAATCCTGGACCACCTGTTCCAATCCAGTGACATTGCGTCCGTTGCTTCCGCTAGAGGATCCTCGTACGGGGCTACGTACCGGGCCAACTTCTTGTTGTCGCTCGTTGCGAAGAGATCTACTTGCAATCCTGGGACTTTGTTCAACATGAACGAGAATGATCCTGCGTCTAGGGACCATTCGGACTCTATCGGGCTGAACCTGGATAGAGCGTCCGCTGTCACATTGCGGAATCCTGAAGGTGGACTGCTGATAAGTGCCATTTCATCTCCATGGACAGATGAAAGATTTCTAGTATCACATGAATTAGTTGAGGCGATCTCGAACCTTGTCGATTTATGCATCTCATAACCACTTCGCTGTCTAGAACCAGACGAATGTGGATAGAGTGGCGAAGTTTCAGTTTCTTCAGGGAAAGAAACACTGCCATGGCTCCCAGGTAATTGATGTGGAAGGACTTGAAGAGGGGGGACCAAGTTCCCTGTACCTTTCGATGATGAGAATGACCCCCCCCATCCTTCCTTTGAGGCATCCGTGTGGACGGTGACTGCAGGAGGGGGTGGTTGCAAGGGTACTTTTCTTGTTAAGCTCTTCACTTCCGACCATGGCTTGAGAATTGATCGTAGACGACTTGGTAGTGGTCTTCGTAGATCTCTTCGATCGTTGTAAGCGAATTTTCTCCAGATCCCTGATGCATCTTTTAATTGTGCTCTCAAAAGTGGGTCCGTCAAAGAGGCAAACTGGAGAGACCCCAACACTCTCTCCTGTTGTCTTCCTGATATTCTTCGAGAATGAAGAAGATTTTTGACGGCCCCTGCCATCTCCTTTCTCTTTGCCATCGGCAACGAGAGGCAATGTGACTGTAAGTCCCAGTGAACTCCCAGCCACTGGAACTTTTGAGCTGGGGACAGCCGAGACTTTTTCAAGTTTATCTTGAACCTTAAATACTCTAGGAACTGGATCACCTTTATGGAGGCTTGCACGCATTCTTCCTTGGATGCTGCCCACACCAGCCAGTCGTCCAGGTAAGCCATTACCTGAACACCTTTGAGGCGTAGTTGTCGAGTAACTGCGTTCGCAAGCTTTGTAAATATTCTCGGTGCGATATTCAAACCGAAGGGCATGGCTCTGAAGACATATCTTCTTTTCTGGAGCTTGAACCTTAGGTAGGGGGAAACCTGACGGTTGATTGGTACATGCCAGTACGCATCTGTCATGTCTATGGAGACTGTGTATGCCCTTTTGGGCAGAAGGGTCCTTATGTGCTGAAGCGTCAGCATTGTGAACCTGTAGTTCACAATGAACTTGTTGAGTGGAGATAAGTACAGAATGACTCTGAGCTTTTCCGAATCCTTTTTCGGAACACAGAATAGCCTTCCTTGAAACTTGATGGACTTTGCTTTCCGTATTACTGTCTTGTCCAGTAATTCCTGAACATATTCTTCCAAAACTGGGGTTGAGGGTTGGAAGAAATGAGGAAAGCTTGGTGGAGTCGGGTTCCAACTCCACCCTAGTCCCATCTTGATCAGGCTGTGGGCCCAAGGATCGAAGGTCCACCGATCCTGAAAATGGAGAAGTCTCCCTCCTACCGGCAGCATCTCACTTTGAGTGCTGGTTGGAGGATTTACCTCCGTGGCCACGTCCACCCTTGTAGCCTCTTCCTCTGAAGGGGCGTCTAGAGGAACTTCGAAAGGATCCTCGAGACTTTGGCTTAAAAGAAGCCGATTGCCTTTCAAAGGCTGGGGTGAAAACTGGCGACTGTGTCGCCAGTGTTTGGGGCACCAGTTAAAAGGTGGTGGTAGGTTGTGCTACTGTGTGGGACACCGTGGCCACAGGAAGCTGTTGGTGTTGCTGTCTTGGTTGAGAGGGCAACCGAGGTCGTTTAGATTTGTTCTTCGGCTGGGGACCTCCTTCAGCCGAAGATTTCCTCTTTGAGGATAAGCCCCACTTGGGGAGCAGATTTCTGTTCTCCGAGGCAGCCTTATCTATGACCTCTTTGACCACTTCACTAGGAAAGAGGTCTTTTCCCCAGATATTAGAAGCTATGAGCTTCCTGGGTTCGTGTTTTACGGAGGCGGAAGCAAGCACGAACTCTCTACAAGCCGTCCTGGCTCTGACAAAGTTGTACAGGTCCTTAGTTACTGTAGCCAAGTGAGCCTTGGCAAAGACCATATACATGTCTGGGGTATCAGGAATGCTAGCCATTGTTTCTAGCCCTGTTTGGAGAGACATAGACGCAGCCAGGCATTCTTTAGTCTCGTGTTCTCTTTTTAAGAGAAACTCTGACAGCTTTGGGAGGTCCTCGTTGAACTGTCGTTCAGCGATATCGGCCTCCAGCTTCCCGACTGAGAAGGTGACATGAACGTCCTTCCAGTCTTTATCATCTGAAGGGAAAACAAGGGAGAAAGGCTTGCATTCTTCTAGCGTGGGACAGGGTTTTCTTGCCCTCGCCACCTTCAGGGCTGCTTTAAGCCCTTTATCCATAAAGGGAAAAACACGTTGAGGGTCAGCAATAGTTTCTTGCTCAAAGCCGGCACCTTTGAGCTAGTGAATGCACTCTCTTTTAGGTTTGACGTAAGCATAGCTTGCGCCTTAGCGAGCTCAAAGACAATTACTTCTTTGGGCTCCGTCTCTTCTTTGGCTACCGGTTCATTTTTGAGTCAGACATAACAGTCCGGGTAGGCCCTTCTGCTGGGCCAAAACTCAATCTCCTCCACTGGAACGGTACTCAGTTTCTCCGAGAGGAAGATCCTGTCTGCTGACATAGGCATATGTTCCGCATACCTCCATGTTGAGGATACCTCCATGTTGAGGGTGCTGGCTCAGCCACCGCAGCCAAAGAAACCGAAGCCACTTCAACGCTCTCCATATCACTAGCAGGAGGGACAATTGCCTCCTGGTCTAACTCTTCTACAAGGAGATTCTTCTCGGTCTCGTCAGAGACGACAGACATATTGTCGTCTAAATGGATACTTTCCAAAGTATCCGCAACATCAGGTTCTTTAGGCTTCTGAACCTGAATCTGCACCAAAGGGATTGCAGGTTTCGTCTGGGGGATGATAATGTCATCACGCGCTCCGGGGAAGAGACAGTCCCTCATCCTAGCATTAGGAAGGTATGGGCCCGAGGTGTTCTTTTGAAAACCTCTTACCCATTTACGCAGTGCAGCCCTAGCTGCATCCCTAGACTCGGTAGGCTTTTGTTCATCAAAAGCCTCCTTAACCAACTTCTCACACACGGTACATACCTTCAGGTCCCAGTACTTGAGAGCCCCTTTGGTGATGGAACAGCGGGCGTGAGACCTAGACACGCCATGTCCGTAGAAGTCCTTGCTGCGGACCTTACAAAAGTTGTTCCCGCACTCGGAATGCTCCTCTTGTAAATAAAAGAAAAGCAAATGAGTTTTCTGTGAAATCTTCTGATTTCAACATAACAACAGTTATTAAATTTAGCTTGGATAGGGTAAGCTATAGAAGGAAAGACACCCACATGTGTTTTCCGATCAGCCATTTGCTATGACACCCCCCCCCATATTGAACTAAAAAATTCATAAAGAATTAAATAATAATATTTAGTGTCTTCTTGATACATACTCTTAAAATGTTCAATATAGTGGATAATATTAAATGGATATAACCATTATTATAGAAGAGAATCATCTCTCTATATGATGGTCTCACAAATGGCTGTACAAGAACCACTTGTAGGCTGGAAAAAAAATAATAAATTTTTCTGGGTACAGCAGTTGCCGACGGCAGTATGCCGTCAATGGTGCCGGCCCCGCCGACACTGCCGGCCCCGCCGACACTGCCGGCCCCGCCGACACTGCCGGCCCCGCCGACACTGCCGGCCCCGCCGACACTGCCGGCCCCGCCGGCCCCGCCGACACTTCCGGCCCCGCCGGGAATGCCGGACCCGCCGGCAACGTCGGCATGATGGGGTAGCTAGCTTATGCCGGCAGGCCAACGTCTAGTCGAACCTGCCGTCAATTGCCGGCAATAAAATAATATAAGTGGCCGACAAAGTTGGTCCTGCCGACAATGTCAGCCTTGCCGGCATTGTCAGCATATTGGGCTAGTCCGGCATATGCCGGCAGGCTGGTATCTACCAGACCTGCCGGCAACCGCCTGCAATACAATGTTTACTATTTGGATAGAAGGCATAGGATAGTTGCCGGCAAGCTACTCAGTTGCCGGGAGACATACCTAGGATCTAACCAGCGGCATCGGTCTACGATGTCCAAGGAAAGGGTCAACAGCGAACTGTTAGCCTAGCCATCCAAAACTGTCGGCAGAATTAACTGCTGACGTAGCCCATGATTGATAGTAGGAGAAAAAGATAAGGATAGAAGACGGCAAAGATCAACTAAGACATCTACATCCTGAAAGAGTGTGCCAGTGGAAGAGGGAAATAAATTCGGGCTTCCACTCAACCATATCCCATCTTAAGGCATATGGAAGGCAGTCCAAGGGAGGACTCTAAGGTACACTCAAAGATATGAGGTTATCTGCCAGCAGCGTACTAGCTACGGACAGAAAAACTCAAGCCAGGTCCACAGACGTCCATAGGAGCATATGTAGGACCATGGCCATAAGGGTGTTGGATCATTCAACACGAAAGAGATAGCGGGGCAGGGGTGAATAGTCCATAAGAAAGGTAATACCCTAGGGCCTTACCTAACCTGAAAGATTCTGTCCTCATAGTAACCTCAAATAGGGGAATTCAATTCCCCAGGTTGGGTTAGGCAATGAGAGAATGTCCGAAAACGAACTCTAAGAGAACAGAATCTTGTACCAGGGATCAAAACAGGGAAGAAACCTATCTTCCAGTTAAGAACCCCTAATACAGAACTGTCTGCTAGACCATAAGGCGGAAATTGTGAAACAATAACCACCAAGGTCTAGGGAGGCTAGCCTCCTGAACAGCAACTAGCACTATTGGAATACCGACAAGCTAACTCAGTTGCCGGTATAAATCCAGGTAGCTAGATGCCTAACACAGACTTTACTCTGATGTCCCGTCCTCCACTCCAAACTCTATGCTGACAAGCTACTCAGTTGACAGCTCAGAGAAAAGGAGAGAGAAGCGAAATGCCCCAGAGAATTTACCAAACCATAGGTAACAGCAAATTCACTGAGGATAGCTTAGGCTAATCAGAGGGAAAGGGAATTACTCTTATATCTCATAGAGATAGTATTGACTTAAAGGGGCAATGATGTCTATCTTACCCCTAAAGACAATACCAGAGTAATGGGGACATATAAAGTATACTAAAGCACTAAAGCTATTAAGCTAAAGAGCTTAGAGAAACGTTCTACGTAACTCTAGTATACTATTATGGAAGAGGAAAAAGAAATAGTAATATCTTAATTGTATAAAATATTGCCTGAGCTTCAATAAAACTTTACCAGGAAGGTTATATCATGCATTAGGTGTGAAAGTGCCTAGGCTACTAGCCTAGCACCCGTGAGGCTCTTATCAAAGGCCAAAAACACGACAACAATGACAAAATATAAAAATCCCTAGCTAAACTTCTAGATAGCTAAAGTTATTAAAGCAATAATGCCGGGAATATCGTTCATGCTAACTAAATGAACAAAAGAACGATCGCGTTCATGACACCATCCGGCTGACAACGGCTCTTGTTACGTTAATTATGATATCAATCGAGAGCAAAAAATGGCAAGAGCCTACATTTACACAATCTAAAAATATTACTTAACTTTCCAGATGCTGATGAAGCGGGAGAATCCATCATTAGCAAAGAAAATCCTCGAAAATAGTGAGATAACACTGAAAAATACTGTCACCAAAAGCTACAAACGAAAGAATGTTTGGTGGCGCCGCGTAGCGGCGGAAGCCCGAACTATTTACAGTACAATAGGAGAGTCGAGTGTTTACCTCGCTAACGACTCTCCTATTTTTCTTGCCACATTCCCTCTCGTGATGAAAGGCTATTTGGAGTGTAAATAGCTATGAGACGTGTCAAGATACGTCCTTACGCGATATCTCTTGGAGAGATTTAAGGGATACTCACTCCAGGAGTTAGAATTCTGGGTACCTTCGGTAAATTCTCTGGGATATATCACTGTAGTCACATATAACTTAGGAAGCTACCAACAAAGGAACTTCCATCAGCATGACATGGCCTAAGCCCAAATATATATATGTATATATATATATATATATATATATATATATATATATATATATATGTGTAATAATTATATATTACATGTTTAAAACACATGACCTAATAGGTCACTGTGGAAGTAGAAGCAAGTGTGAGAAGTGCTGTAGTCATATCATAGCAGGATGCGAATACCAAACCTCAGCAATGTAACATTTTTCATGAAGAGTAAACACCAACCCAGTCCGTGAGAAAGGTTGTCTGTGAGAACGGAACTAAGTATCTTCCGGTATTAATGTGGTGTTTACATAAATCATTAAGTGCTGAAATAACTTTAACATGAATATGGATATTTGTATCAGTTTACTTTACGATGTCATACAGAATGGTCATCCGACCAAACCAGCTATACTCCTGTGATGGAGATGTTAACACTGTTCTTAAAGAATAAACCATTTAAAAGTTAACTTATTTAGACTTTACTTGAAGATGTAACATACCAACTCTAAACTATAACACATTAAAGATGACATTTGAAGAGAACCCAAATGTGTGTTAACTACAGTAGCACACTACTTTATATATATATATATATATATATATATATATATATATATATATATATATATATATATATATATATATATATATATATATATATATATATATATGTGTGTGTGTGTGTGTGCGTATATATACAAACACACGTAGGTATGCTTATATTTATATACCAGGAACAGGAAGCATTGCTGATCATTATTAATGAAATAAAGACATCGATCCTATTGTCTTCTCTCTCCAACCCTTTTTTTTTCTCAGAAAATTAGCTGTGTTGGACTTCTCCGAACCATCTGCAGTCATGAAGGTTCTCGACCTAATGAACTGAAACTAATCAGAGGCGGGTGAGTCATTAATAACATTAGGGGATCACGAGCGGGAATAATCAAAGAACGCCCTTTACAAACTTTGATGTATGAAGAAAAAGTGGAGGATTTCATTCTTTTATATTGACTTTTTTCGTCTCTTGTTGGAGAAAAGGAAACATTGATTCAATAACACCCATGTTAATATTGGCTTTGTTTTTATTAGCAGAATACACCTCTCATATTTAAGGAATCCGGCTACTTTACTTATAGCATAATATAATATCTTACGAAAAGAATGGAATTACGAGGGGCTTTCATTGAAGATTTTCCCTGACCCACTTAGGATTATCCTTTCTGACTGAGATTTCACCTGTGTATTGGTCCATTAGTGTATAGGTCACGTGATAATTTGCAGCACTGAACTCAAATTACTTCCTTTTGTACAGGTGTTACATTGAAGTAATGTGTGACTATGTACCCAGTCGAGTAACGAGCAGTGATCAGGTTTCTATATCTGAAAGGTCGTACACCGAAACAGACCTTCGATGAAATGACAAACTTATGGAGATGCTGCCCCATCATATGATGTTATAAAACACTGGCATATCCAGTTCAAGTGTGGCTGAACATCTGTCGAAACAGCGCCCAGTTCTGGACGCCCCCATTCTCCCCTTGATGGAGAGAACATCCATCAAGTAGAGGCTTCCATTTTGGAAGACCAACGTCAGTTAGCTCAAATTGTGAAAATAAGTGTAGGGTGTGTGAAAAAAATAATTCAGGATCATTTGCACATGCACAAGGTGTCTGTACAGTGGATTCCCAAGCTCCTTAATCCTTTTCAGAAGCAGCAACGATTGAATTGCTCAAATACTCTTTTGAATATGTCAAAAAAAAACCTTTTTGACAGACTTATCATAAAGAATGAAACATGGGCCCATCACTATGATTCTGAGACTAAATTCCAGACTATGCTGTGGAAGCACCTTGACTCACCACCCCCGAGAGAAGGCAAGAGTACAACCTACTGCAGGAAAGGTCATGCTTACCGTCTTTTGGGACCAGCACGGAGTAGTGGTGATGGATTTCATGGCCAAGGGTACCACAATTACTGGGACTTATTATGCTTCACTACTGCATAAATTGTGAGAATCCATCAAACTCAAAAGGCATGGTATGCTGACCAGAGGAATCCAACTCCTGCAAGACAATGCTCCAGTCCGCAACTCGCATATCATCCAGACAGAAGCACACTATTTTGTTTATGAAATTCTTCTGCAACCCCCTTATTCTCCTGACCTGGCACCATCTGACTTTTACCTCTTTCCAACCCTCAAGTCATTTTGAAGGGAATAAGTTTTCCAATCGATGAGACACTGATTTCTAAGAGGGAGTCATGGTCTGAGGCTCAACCCACGACTTTTACAAACAAGGTCTCCAGAGTTGCATAAAACGATGGAAAAATGCATAACCCTGGGTGGTGCATATAGAGAGAAAGACTCAGACTTTTGTCTGTCTATGTTTTTTGGAAGTGGGTCAGGGGAAATATTTAATGAATGCCCCTCGCATTTAAGGAAATAGCAAATAGAACTTGGACCTAATTAGATGCTTTTAAATAAAGTGAACTACGTCTGTTGTTCTAAAAGAATTTGGTAGAATTATTTTAATGAAAAATTAGGATTGTTTTGCATGTATTTGTAGATTTTGTTTATGCTGTATCAAAAAAATTTACGCCAGTCCTCCATGCTGCAAAAATGTCATGATGCGTTTATGTGCATTGAATAACATACTTAATTCTGTCCGCGACCTTGTGACATTTGTAAAATATCAACACCATGCCAACTATCACCAACACTTGCTCACATCTTTATCAATGTAATTAGAAATCTGCATCGACTACATCTTACATGCTCATGATAAAAGATTTCATTGGCATTGAGAAAATTATGAAGCCTGGTGAAATATTTTCCGGTTTTATTTGTTCGATTTTGTGTCATATTTGCGTCATATGGCCTGGTGCTGTGGTCATATAGGTCATTCGCCATCGAGGTGCTGGGAAGACGGCAGTTGCAATAGGAAAGAAAAGTTAAAAGAGGGTGGACAGCAAGATGGAGAAAAAGAACTGGAATGGAAGTAAAGTAGATTACTTGAACGTGGACGTAACAGAGGGCCAAGGAGGAACTACAAAGACCTCTTTGTAATGCACACAGCGCACCGTTTGAGGTGCATTGACGACACTAATCCCATTCGCAGGCAACATTAGTAGAAGAAAAATGTAATAACGATAAATCAATTTCTCCCTTATCAAAGTCATAAAGTCCTCCTATTTCTAGAAAAAAAAATGCATGTAAAAGTCGTCAGCTTTGAGGTTACTGTAAATTCTACTGCTAATGATAATATTTATTCTATATATATATATATATATATATATATATATATATATATATATATATATATATATATATATATATATATATATTGTGGAGAATTTTTTTATGATGTGTTCTGAGTGGGAACTTAGTCCGGGAAAGTCTCCTTATAACAGTTACATAAAGTTCAACAGGGGAGGATATGAGCACTTACTCTCGGGGCACAGACACCCTGCTAATACTTTACTGTCACAATTCACTAACCATCACTCTTTAAATACAAAAGGGGGAAATTTTACTGTCCAGAGGCCGGAGTACTCCACACGTAGAAATATCAATTATTTATGGCCTACTCTAGCTTTGTCAGGTCTATAGTCATCTCATTCTCAGGCTCTGTTCCGGCTCCGTCCCAGCTACCCCAATGAAATGCTGGACAGGTATTTTACGTTAATGTAATGAAGACAAAATCCAAAATGGGAGCAGTGATGTAAAGTAGTTTAAAAGTTTAAAGATAAGGATCTTTACCTTCGAAGTAAATATATTAATGCAAAGTTCCTCGCTGTTACCACCTATAGACTTACTCTTCAAATATTCCCAGTTTAAACATTAAATAAATGAGGGAGCAAAAATACTAAGAAGGTTTAATTAACCTAATATTGATTTATTCTCAAATTTACATCAAAGAAACGGACATCTTAACAAAGAAAAAATGGAATCATAAAAATTCAATTCAAAATGATGAAAATTAGTTAGTTAGACACGTGGTCTGCAATAATAAAAAATCGAAATGGGGTCGGACACGTGGCCCATGTGACCTAGAGACTGTGTTAGTCTCCAAGCAAGAAATAATAATGGAAAAATATTTACACACAATCCCACCGCACACAGTCCGAATAGTGTAAAAGCCAGGTTCCCTATAAAGTTAAAATTAGTCTAAGCTAAGAATTGGGGGAAAACTAAATGGCCATTGATGAAGTACCTGCACTTCTTTGAGATTAGTCCTATGCCCGTGATAGCTGTTGACCTGGACGTCGCACTAATTGGCACCTTGCACTCTTGCCTGGCTCACCCCAAAAATTCTCACGTTGGCTACAACTATGGTATGCCAGGGTCCTCTTCTTCTCAATCTCTCCGACCGGCAGCAATCCTTTGCGAGTCGAGTTTTGGGAGAGAGGGGGGGGGGAGGGGGGTGAGCCAGAGGTGCACTGGTTCAATGACCAGGGCAGGTCAGTCGTCCAGGGCACCTTCTAGTTGAATGGCCCCGACGCTAAGGTCGAAGAGATCACCTGGCTTCACCTTGCCAAACAAGTGAAGAGCTTGATGCGCATGGTACTTCATTGGGGGTGCCATATCGGGACTTCAGGACAGGGCAATATATTGTTGCAAGGAGTGCAGAGGAGGCAGGATTTTGTACTAAATACTTTAGAGAAATCTTGCTGCTCTAAGGGAGTTTATATACACAACAATCCTACCTATTCTGGCTTGCTAAAAATTAATAATTTAAATGATTAATCAGCAATGGACTGGTGCGATGGGCATACATCTTAAAATTAACAAACCTTAATTGGTATTGAGAAATATAAGATGCATTGATTCAGCAGTATTGAAATTTACATAAAAATGCAGTTTAGGAATTTAATCTCGACCCACGTAGTTTAAGGAAAGAACCAACATACGCCGTGGTTACACTAAGACCCTCTGTTGTGCGTATCCATGCTGTGACGTCACGAGCATGGCGTACGCCACTGTCAACAAGTTTAGATTAGTCCTCCCTATGTTCGTTAAAGAAAACTTGATGTAGGAGAGAATGTTTAAGGGGTAGCTATAGTGTTAGTAGAAGAGAGCTAAAAATACGATTGAAAGAAGAAGAGTGAAAAAAATTCTTCACACCCCGGGGATAAAGGGGAGAAAAAAGGGAGAGGGGTTAGTTCCGGCAAATGTGATTCAACTACTTGTTAGTATGAGCGAGATAAGGTTACTGGCTGAATGAAGAAAGAAGTTGTTCTTCAAATCAACGTCCGTTTAAAGTTAACAAAACGCTGTTGGCGTTAATCAAAATCAATTGAATCAAAAGTTATGCTTTCACGTGAATTTGTGGAAAATTGAACCACGCAGGCAATGTTTCACGGAAGCGTTAATATAAGTAAATGATCAGTGTTAACTTGAAACGTACGATGCAATAGTAATTAAACGATTAAAAATACTCAATTCTTCCCACCCTAGGGGTACGGATAGAGCAAAGAAAACGTAAACCAATGTCAGTCGAGTTCAGCAACAAGTCAGGCCAATGACTAATTCAAAATTAGGGGGGTGAATCCCAATCCAAGTCTGACACCCAACGTTTTACATAAAATATTTCTACAAATAAAATTACTGGCGTACTGAAAACTTTGTATTCATCGCCTGACAAAAGGAGAAAAGTTACTTCCTTCTCGGCGTTTAAAGGTGAAAATTTGCTTGACACTAGCTTGAAAGACAATTCGAGACAAACTAGGTCCATGGTGACATCGTATTTCTGACAGTGAGAGTCTTGAATGTCATCTTTAATGAAAACGTTTGCAAGGGGAATATTAGAAACAAAACTTATATTCAGCACGAGTTGAAGGATGTCAGGGGGATTGTAATAAAATGACAAATTGTCAAGGCAAGAATTAAATTTACGTTTTAAAGTTAAAGCATGGGATTGACCGGAAAAATGCTGCTGAATGACTTGGCAAAAATAATAAATGCTTAAAGTTGCGCCATGTATAACAGAATGAAAATAATGAATGACGTTCAATGTACCGTTTTCCTCAAGCAAGGTGAATCGTAAACAGGCTCTAAGCTCCGGTGCTAGGTCTACATGTGTGACCTTCGCTAAATCCGCCGTCAGCGCAAAAGGTTCCTTTCTGACAACTAAAGTCTTAACCTTACGATCACGTGGCTCGTTCTGAGAGCGGGTTTCAGATTTTGACGTGGATATTTTAGCGTCAACACGGGTTGGAGCGGATGTTACGGGCTTAAGAACTGGACAGTCAGGCAACGTGAGCACTGGTCCGTGGGATGGTACAGATTTAATGAATGACTCTACCGGTACAAGCCTCTGCTGGCTATCATGCACACGGTTAAGTGGTGTGGTATTTGAGCTACCACGAGGGGGGTCCATGTTAAGACGATGAATGGTATTTCCTCCGGGACGGACTGTCACCGGCGGCAAAGACAAAGGGGGTTGAGGGCGATCAAACGCTGGTGGCTTAAGGTTTGGAGATGAGGACGGAGCACGTGGGACTGACACAAAATTACTAGTCGTATGCCGTGTTGGCAACATAGTATTGAAATGTGACGATTTTACTGGTTGGGGAACTGAGACAAAGTTATGAACATTGTGCTTGACTGCCGATACGTTAGAAGTAACAATCAGGGGACGTGTCACTGAAGGTGTTGCATTCGAAGAAGAACAAGACTGATTAGGTTTTATAAGTAAATTTGGATGAGCCATGAGGCTATTAAAAGCAATCTCAACTTTACTCGAACAAGCAGCAAGCACGGGATAATTCAATTTGACAATAGGATGGTCGTAATGACGTCTCCAAAAATTCTTGTAATTAAAAAGTTCATCTCTTACTTGACCAATAAGTGTTTTAAAATGACTTACGGCTTCTGGACCCATGCTGGGAAAATCCACAGAAGCCAGAGCATGAAGTGCTAGGTCTGCGTCCTCACACACAAAGGTGAATGTTAATTCCTGTTCCTTAAGCCTAGCGTTAATCTCCTCGGGGCTAAGCGGTTCCGCCTTAGGCGTTGGAGGGACGTTTACGTTAAACATGAAGTCCGCCATCTTGGATTGACCACGTTTTGATGAACGGATTCGTGAAAGCAAATAAGGGGTAACTGAATTTCAAAAGATCATGAAAATGAAACTTTACAAATTTAATAGCATGGTAATTGAACATTTAAATTTACTCATGATGAGAAAAAATGGTTAAATGACAACACAAAGGTAAATAACAAAATTACTTTAAAATTCAAATTGACTGGGGCCTAACAAAGCAGACGATGCCCAGGTCACATGAGGTTAAACACTTTACTAAAATGAATTATATACACACGTGGCGATACTGACTAATTAATTTACTTTAAAGTAGAACATATTAGAAAGCACATGGGCTTATGAATGCAAAGATTCAAGTTAAAAGTTAAAATAACAGGTCGAGGCTGACACTGTTGTGACAATTTCACAATTACGGGGGCACTAAGGCAGCCACTGATCTATTCAAAATGTAAATAGGCGCACAAGGCAACGACTTTAAAGTGCACTCTCGTGGAGGCTAAACAAAAATGATCTTTCCCTCACGCGGAGATAAAACAAAAATATCCTCGCTAAAGGACAAAACAATATCTCCTCGCTAAAGGAAATTAAATGAACTACACGCAGTAATTCATTTACGGTAGCAAACAATTACGCACCCTTAGTTTGGGCTGTAAACAAAATCCGCCATCTCGGAACAAACACGTGGAATGAAACGGACTTGGTGTTAAGTTTCTACGTTACTTGTAAGAAGACTTAAAATTATGTTACGCCAATTCGCTCTTTAGGACAAGGACACGTGCTAGGTATACGGTGGTGTTAGTTAGAAAAGTTAAGGTTGGTTAGGGAAGGTAAACGACACAAAGGAAGGTAGACCAAAGTACAAAATGTTACGAATTAGATGCTTAGCTAGCAAAATTAGTTGACAGAACGAGTACACCGGCGCTCTAGCTGAGCAGTAAACACGGGCGTCTGAACAACAAAAACCTTAGTTCAAGTAGCTTAGAACTTTCTGGTTTAAGTGGATTCCGCCACACGTGGGTGAACGGATCCGAGACAAAGCGAAGTTCCTACGACAAATTCTAGTCTTTCTGTAGAGAACATTCAAGCAACAAATTAACCTGGTTACGTAGTTCTTTCCTTAAACACGTGGTCGATACAAAAAGTTCATGATGATTACAAATTTCTCTTCCCAATTAAAGTCTGGGCATTACACATTCGACAAACTGGCTGTGTGTGTGTGGGTAAGTGATATAGCGAGTTACTATATGCTTAATCAAGCTGATTAATTACGTTAATGCTTCATAAGTCAAAGGTAAAAGATCCGGTTCGAAGGACCACTCGTGTGGAGAATTTTTTATGTTGTGTTCTGAGCGGGAACTTAGTCCGGGAAAGTCTCCTTATAACAGTTACATAAAGTTCAACAGGGGAGGATATGAGCACTTACTCTCGGGGCACAAACACCCTGCTAATACTTTACTGTCACAATTCACTAACCATCACTCTCAAATACAAAAGGGAAATTTACTGTCCAGAGGCCGGAGTACTCCACACGTAGAAATATCAATAATTTATGGCCTACTCTAGCTTTGTCAGGTCTATAGTCATCTCATTCTCAGGCTCTGTTCCGGCTCCGTCCCAGCTACCCCAATGAAATGCTGGACAGGTATTTTACGTTAATGTGATGAAGACAAAATCCAAAATGGGAGCAGTGATGTAAAGTAGTTTAAAAGTTTAAAGATAAGGATCTTTACCTTCGAAGTAAATATATTAATGCAGTTCCTCGCTGTTACCACCTATAGACTTACTCTTCAAATATTCCCAGTTTAAACATTAAATAAATCAGGGAGCAAAAATACTAAGAAGGTTTAATTAACCTAATATTGATTTATTCACAAATTTACATCAAAGAAACGGACATCTTAACAAAGACAAAATGGAATCATAAAAATTCAATTCAAAATGATGAAAATTAGTTAGTTAGACACGTGGTATGCAATAATAAAAAATCGAAATGGGGTCGGACACGTGGCCCATGTGACCTAGAGACTGTGTTAGTCTCCAAGCAAGAAATAATAATGGAAAAATATTTACACACAATCCCACCGCACACAGTCCGAATAGTGTAAAAGCCAGGTTCCCTATAAAGTTAAAATTAGTCTAAGCTAAGAATTGGGGGAAAACTAAATGGCCATTGATGTAGTACCTGCACTCCTTTGAGATTAGTCCTATGCCCGTGATAGCTGTTGACCTGGACGTCGCACTAATTGGCACCTTGCACTCTTGCCTGGCTCACCCCAAAAATTCTCACGTTGGCTACAACTATGGTATGCCAGGGTCCTCTTCTTCTCAATCTCTCCGACCGGCAGCAATCCTTTGCGAGTCGAGTTTTGGGAGAGAGGGGGGGGGGGGTGAGCCAGAGGTGCACTGGTTCAATGACCAGGGCAGGTCAGTCGTCCAGGGCACCTTCTAGTTGAATGGCCCCGACGCTAAGGTCGAAGAGATCACCTGGCTTCACCTTGCCAAACAAGTGAAGAGCTTGATGCGCATGGTACTTCATTGGGGGTGCCATATCGGGACTTCAGGACAGGGCAATATATTGTTGTAAGGAGTGCAGAGGAGGCATGATTTTGTACTAAATACTTTAGAGAAATCTTGCTGCTCTAAGGGAGTTTATATACACAACAATCCTACCTATTCTGGCTTGCTAAAAATTAATAATTTAAATGATTAATCAGCAATGGACTGGTGCGATGGGCATACATCTTAAAATTAACAAACCTTAATTGGTATTGAGAAATATAAGATGCATTGATTCAGCAGTATTGAAATTTACATAAAAATGCAGTTTAGGAATTTAATCTCAACCCACGTAGTTTAAGGAAAGAAACAACATACGCCGTGGTTACACTAAGGCCCTCTGTTGTGCGTATCCATGCTGTGACGTCACGAGCATGGCGTACGGTAGTAGGACAGAATGCCTAATGACATAATGCCTAAGGACTGAATGCCTAAGGACAAAATGCCTAATTCCTCAACACGGACAAAATGCCTAACAGACATAATGCCTAATATACAAAATGCCTAACAGACATAATGCCTAATATACAAAATGCCTAATGGGCAAAATGCCTTCCAGACAAAATGATCTTATTTAGCATTTTTAAATAAATCATTCGAAATTAGTAAAGAAATTATAGTTAAAACCCATATAACTACCCAACAAGCTGTTGTTCATTTTACTTTTCTTTTTGCACTTTGAAAGGCAAAAATATTTACACTTTTACTCAAACAAATTTCTTTATCAATCATTAAATTTTTGTAAGAAACCCTCCAGTCCAAAATGGAAACCATCACTAGTAACAAAGGACGAAAAAACTAATATTTGAAGGAAAGGCATACACCATTAACAGGAGAAAAGAAGGACGTGCATATTGGAGGTGTGAAAAATGGGCTTTGTGTAGTGCTAGTATAATCACTTGTAATAATTCAATTGAAAAAAAAAATCTAACAATAATTCGCATACACCAGATGAAGCACACATGAGTACAAGCTATCGAAAATATGAAAGACCGCACTCGTAAATCTGATGAAGCTACATCTTTGGTAATTAATCACTACACAAGATGTGTCATTAAGCATATGCGGTGCTTTGCCGGTGGAAGATTCCCTTGCACGTAGTGTAAGATGTATAAGAATGCGTGAAAGTGCCGATGAAGATTTATCGATAACTACAAGAGGTGGAAATTTTTTATGGTATGAATCAGAAAGTGTGCATATTTACACAACTAGAAAGAATTTGTAAATCTTGAAGAGTAAGAACAAGTGGTTAAGTGATACCACTTTTAACTGTGTACCAGTCGGAAAACAATTGTATAGGTTGCATTGTGTTGTTTCTCAAAGTAAAACATTACCATTAGTATAATGTGTTACATCTAGTAAAGATGAAAAAACTTATGATACAATATTCGAGTTCCTCAAAGAGCAGAGCCTTTTCCCAGAGTCTGTGACTCTTGATTAAGAACAAGCAGCAATAAAAAGTTTAAATAATTTTTTTTCCAAATACTTCAATTAATGGTTGTTTCTTTCATATAAGTCAATGCCTTTGGCGCAAAATACAAAATCTTGGTCTTCAGCGCTGGTACACAAATAATTACAATGCTTGCATAATGAAACAAATACAAGCCTTAAGTTTTGTTCCTCCAGAGGATGTGGCTGATCTTTTTCACAAACTTACGAAAAACACACTATATTTTGCCTGAAATTGCATAGTAGTTCTCTTTTTTTTATCCCTTTTTAGATGTTTGATCCATTAGCCATTTTGTATGTTAGGCATTTTGTCCATTAGGCATTATGTCTGTTAGGCATTTTGTCCGTATTGAAGGATTAGGCTTTTTGTCCTTAGGCATTCTGTCCTTAGGCATTATGTCATTAGGCATTCTGTCTGCTCACGTGGCGTACGCCACTGTCAACAAGTTTAGATTAGTCCTCCCTATGTTCGTTAAAGAAAACTTGATGTAGGAGAGAATGTTTAAGGGGTAGCTATAGTATTAGTAGAAGAGAGCTAAAAATACGATTGAAAGAAGAAGAGTGAAGAAAATTCTTCACATATATATATATTTATTGGTGTGCTACGTTATAAACACACATTTGGGTTCCCTTCAAATGTCATCTTCAAGTGTTGTAGATTAGATTTGGTATGTTACATCTTCAAGTAAAATCTAGGTAAGTTAACTTTAGAATAGTCCATTCTTTAAAAACAGTATTAACATCTCCATCACAGGAGTATAGATGGATTGGTCGGATGACCATTCCGTATGACATCTCAGTAAGAACTACTACAAATATCCATATTCACGTTAAAGTTTATTTAGTTATCTCAGCACTTAATGATTTATAGTAAATACAGCATTAATACCGGAAGGTACTTAGTTCCGTTCTTATAGACAACTCTTTCTCACGACTGGGTTGTGTTTACTCTTCATGAAAAATGTTACATTGCTGAGGTTTGGCATTTGCATCATGTCTATGATATGACTATGGCATTTCTCACACGTCTCCTACTTCCACAGTGACCTGTAGGTCATGTGTTTTAAACAAGTAATATCTATATATTACATTAGCTCGGTCAGCTACCTCAATTTTTGAAAATTTAACAATACGGCAAAATATGTTTACTAGGAGTGTGACTGGATATATATATATATATATATATATATATATATATATATATATATATATATATATATATATATATATATACATATTATTTTATTTTTTTTCTAACTTTAGCCATAAGCAAATGAGGACGAATGTTCAAATAGGCACAATAAAAAAAATAATAATGCATACTTAACAAACATTGCCAAAACAAAGAAAAAATGCATGATAAATACAGATCATATATATGGTACATTGCTAGCAAACGATTATATGGTACCAAAAAAAAAAAAAAAAAAAATACTGATATTCATATGATTCGGTAACTTTCTTAAAGAATAGATGTTACCTTTGTCAAAAATATAGATTATTACAATACGGTAACTAATAAGAATATTTGTTACCTTGGTAAAGATATAATTTTAGTGCACAAACACGAACTCCTGGTACGTACATGTACCACGGTTTCGTATATATATGTATATATATATATATATATATATATATATATATATATATATATATATATATATATATATATATATATATATTTATATATAGGGCTTATATATTTTATTAGATGCCCATAGATTCTTTATTTTAGCAATTAGGCTTATATATTTTATTAGGTGCCCAAAAAATGATTTATTTTTTAAATGTTTTTAAAAATGTTTTACAAATGTTTTTAAAAGTTTTTTTTTAAAAATGCAAATTCAACTACACATTACTAGCGTACTAACTGCTTTTCCAAGACAATTTTACTCCTTTGAACGAATGAAGGGGCCAGTTTCAAACGGCTTTAAATTGAATTAAATAAGGAGTTTTGTCTGGACATGGCAAAACGTTCTGTTTGAGCTCCAATTTATTATTCTTTAACCTATGCCAAACAAGGATGTTAACGGCGATAAATATCATCACCGTAACGCTGATTACTGCTAGTAACACGTAGAAACGACGTTCTGCATAAGCCGGTGTCGGGTGGTCCATCTCGGTCAATTTCATCAACCGCTTAGCCACACGTGCATTGTATGGGAGAGGTAAAGATGGAATTGTAGTCAAACACGTGAAGTTTGCGAAGTAGGCCCGTTCTCTGATGATAGTCTTGATTCCATGAACCATATAATTCGGGGACGTACCGATACAACCATCTGCTGCAACGAAGATTTGGGAATAGGACGTGGATCCGTCCGGGCATGATCGTATCGTATCCACGAGCCGTTGTTCAGTCTGCAATTGAACTTATTATCGTCAAAGGGATAAAGCTTTTCCAGACAATTTTCATGTGTATGGGAGAGAGCACTGTCTAGCACTATACCTAACTCGCATGAGTTAATTGATTTAAGTCTTTAATGACCGTACATGTTTCCTTGTCTGGGGAAATCAATACGTGTCCTGTCAAACTGGATATTACTAGATTTGAGTGATTCGTCATGAAAGTCGGAAATGGTGATATCCTGTAAGATTGCCAGGCATTGGAAGAATCAAAGGGAATTGTAATCATAATCCTGTGATATTCAACGCTTACTGTAATTAGGCTGTAATAAAATTCTAACCTACGTGCGTCTAACAAAGGAACATAACCTAATTTCTTCCGTCCATTCTCCACAATTAACGTTAAGTCTCTTATTGGCAACAAATGCGGTGACAGTACACCTTTAGTCGCTAACGTGATAGCTTCCACATAGTACTTTGATTTCTCAATGAAATGTGCAATTCTGTTATGTATATGATCTATTTTTGAATCATAATACGTTAACGTTGCCAACAAATCTTGTACTTCCATAATCTGACTGATATTACTAGAATGTTTGTTTACCAAACTCATAATTTGATTGATTGAAGCTAACTGATTCCTTAGTTCTGACATAATCAATTCATTTTCATGAGTCAAAAACTCAATTTTCTTATTTTGATTACTAATCTTAAGACGATTGGAAATTCCTAAGCCTAAACTTGCAATAGAACCAAAGATGTTTAGTACAGCAAAAATAAACGGGTTACGTTTCTCAAGAATATCGTGTCCTACTGTCCGCATCAAAAGGTCATGAGCCAAAGATTCTGCCTCATAAGTCTTATTTTGCAAGTCGTCGGATAGCATCTCTGAAACTTTTAGTGTCGATGCAAGGGAACTCTCTGTATTAAAAGGAAAGTGTCTTCCATGCATTTCATTTAATGAAACAGTAAACCTTGAAATGGCGCTCTTTAAGCTAGTGACATCATTCTCTGGGAGAAAAATTGCTTGCATACGTACTTCAACAACTACGTTACTTGATGTAATAAAAACGTCTTCTTGTCTTTCTACTATAGTGCCATATTTAAAATCTATACTTTTAGTTTTAGAGCTCATCCCATAAGAGAAAAATGTCTGAGCGAACAATATCACTCCTAACAATAAAAACTTCATCTTGGAAACCTGTAATGAGAAAAATATATGTAATTACTCCTGTATTAAGAAGAGAAAACTTTTAACATATAATGTTCACAAAAAAAAAAAAATAAAAATCTTTCCCTCACTTCTTTCCCTCTTATTTTAATTTCTTATGTGAGCCAATGGTACGATTCTCTCATCAGTGGGTTGGGATACGTTTTGAACTCTAAACCTATTGGCCGTTAATGTTTCCAAAATGTTAAATGGGCCTTAAAACTTAGGTGTTAGTTTATAATTGAGTCCTTTACGTATATTTACCTGTATGTATACATTATCACCCACGGTATATGTTTTAGTTGGCTTCGCTATTTTATCATGATTCCTTTTCATTATGATTTGTGATTCTTCTAAATTCTTTCGAAGGATATCAAAACGACTTTTGCTTGCATTTATACATTCTTTTAAAGGATTTGATAGATTAGTTGTAGGCGTTAATACATGGAAAGGCGTTCTAACTGGGGTACCATACAATGCCTCGTGCGGTGACATTTTAATTGATATATGATATGAATGATTCAGAGTACTCAGTACCGCAGGTATTGCAATATCCCAGTTGGGGTCTGATCCCCCTAGTGTTACTCTTAATATATTTAAAACCTTCCTATTTGCTTTTTCCACTAGCCCATTCAACTCTGGTTGATATATTATGGTATTTATTTTCTTTATGCTAAGGAATTCACACAATGAGGTAAGAAAGTGATTATTAAATTCTCCACCCGAGTCTGAGATTATCATGTGTGGAATTCCATGTTTAGAAATGTAACACTCGTAAAACTTCCTAGCACATTCAATCGCAGTTTTAGTTTTAAGCGCTATTAGTTCTGTATATCGAGTTAAAGCATCTACAATTACTAAGAGGTGCTTATTTCCTCTGTTTGACTCATAAAATCCTGTTAATAAATCTAAATGTATCCTTTCAAAGGGTTGATTGGGCACGGGATAAGCCCCAAGGCTGACAGGTGTTTTCGTGTGCCCTTTGTTTTCCTGACAAGTGCAAAAATTAGCTGTGTGTTTTTTTATATCTGTAAGCATCGTATGCCAATAAAACAATGATTTGGCTTTCTGTGACATTAATGAGAACCCCGGGTGTCCATGCAATGGATTTGCATACAACAAATTTAGGACAGTGGAAATAAGTGAGATTGGTACCACTACCTGGTCGTTAGTTACATGTGGTTTATTGCGGGTTTTCCTTGTCACGGTTCTACACAGAATATTGTCTTTGATTATATAATTCTGCTGCTTATACTTTATATATTCCTTTTCCTTATGATTGCCTTTCAAAGCATTTATAATTTTTTCTAATTTCTGATCTTTTCTTTGCTCAGTCTGTAATAATTCAGCACTCCAGCCCAGATCTTCTTGTTCAGATATCGTTTTAACAATAGGCATGGATGTTGATATATCTATTAATTCAGCTAAAGGCTCCGTACAAGATGACACGGGGTTACTTGATAATGCATCAGCAATGATATTTGCTTTCCCTGGTAAATACCCGATTCTCGCGCCAAAGTCTTGAATGATCAAATGCCACCGAGTTCGTTTGGGGCTGTGGCTGAAGCCTTTAAAGAAGTCGGTTAGTGGTTTATGATCAGTAAGAACCTTAACGGGATAACCGTATATTATGAACTTAAAATGCACTAGTGAATTAACAATAGCTAGCCCTTCCTTGTCTATTACTGCATACTTACTTTCGGAAGTTCTCAGTTTTCGAGAATAAAAAGCTATCGGGAAAAATTGTTTTTCATATTGCTGAAGCAATACCCCACCAACTCCTAAGTCTGAGGCGTCTGTTGCAATGAAGAATTCCTTACCGAAGTCAGGAAATTTTAAGATAGGAGAACTACACAGTTCATCTTTCAAGGTATTAAACGCCTGTTGATGCTGCTCAGACCATATGAAATCTACGCCCTTCTTCGTAAGATCAGTTAAGGGAGCGGTTATTATTGAATAATTGCGTATAAAACGCCTGTAATATCCACTACAACCCAGAAATTGCTGTATTCCCTTGACAATAGTAGGTATCGGAAAGTTACGGATTGCCGACACCTTATCATGGACTATTTTAAGACCTTGGCTTGACACCGTAAAACCCAAATAGACTAATTCTGTTTTGAAAAATTCACACTTACTAATCTTTACCCTTAAGTTATGTTGTCTTAGTCTCTGTAGTACTACAGTAGTTCTAATTTACGTAGATGTTCTTCTAAGGTATTGGAAAAGATTACAAGGTCCTCCATATAGGCATGCAATATATCCCCTAGCAAGTCTCCAAACACTATGTTAATCATTCTTGTAAATGTCATGGGAGCACAACGTAAACCAAAAGGCATCCGTAAAAATTCATAATGTCCCCTGGCTGTGCTGAAGGCTGTGTATGGGATACTATTTTCTTCTAATGATATCTGGTGAAAGCCTTTAAGTAAGTCCAAACTGGTAAAATATTTATTCTTACCTAACAAAGATAAAATATCGTCAGTACATGGCACTGGGAATCGATCAGGGATCGTTTCCTCATTTAGACGACGGAAGTCTACGCAGATACGCCATGTTCGATCTTTTTTCGGTAAAACTATTAATGGAAAATTATAAGGGCTGTTCGATTTCCTAATGACTCCTTCTTCCAGTATTTTACCAACTTCATCATTTATTTCATTCTGGAATTTCATAGGGAGTCTCTACGAGGGTAAATAGATAATTTTCTGCTTGTCCGTTAACCTTATTTGATGCTCAATCACATCTGTTTTTCCTAAGTATCCATCCGTAGTGGAAAAAAAATCATGATATTCAGTTAAAAGTCCAAAAATTTCTGCTGAATTTCTTCTTCTTGAATGTCTTTATTGATTTTATTTTTAATAGATTGCAAAAGGGATTCATCCGCAACTGATTAAGCGTGATTGATTTCAGTAACGGTAAGAATACGATGTTTATAAACTTCTACATCCAAGATATGTTGATTTTTGTGAATTACTAAAGTGGTATTTAAATTGCTGTTGCAGGTGTTGAGGTGCCAGTGATGGGAGATGAGAATGAGAGAGAGATTACAATAGATGAAGAGAGGAGAGCACTAGATGAAACGAGAGTAGGGAAAGCGTCTGGTATGGATGGTGTGAGAGCTGAGATGTTGAAGGAAGGGGGTGTGACTGTACTTGAATGGTTGGTGAGATTGTTTAATATGTGTTCTCTGTTGTCAATGGTACCAGTAGATTGGTTTTGTGCATGTATTGTACCACTATATAAGGGTAAGGGAGATGTGCATGAGTGTTGTAATTCAAGAGGTATTAGTTTGTTAAGCGTAGTTGGAAAAGTATATGGTAGAGTAATGATTAATAGGATCAAGGATAAAACAGAGAATGCAATATTAGAAATACAGGGTGGTTTTAGAAGAGGTAGGGGTTGTATGAATAAGATTTTTACAGTAAGGCAGATATGCGAGAAATATTTAGCAAAAGGTAAGGAGGTGTATGTTGCGTTTATGAATCTGGAGAAAGCGTATGATAGAGTTGATAGGGAAGCAATGTGGAATGTGATGAGGTTATATGGAGTTGGTGGAAAGTTGTTGCAAGCTGTGAAAAGTTTCTACAAAGGTAGTAAAGCATGTGTTAGGTAAGGAAATGAAGTGAGTGATTGGTTTCCGGTGAGAGTGGGGCTGAGACAGGGATGTGTGATGTCGCCGTGGTTGTTTAACTTGTATGTTGATGGAGTGGTGAGAGAGGTGAATGCTCGAGTGCTTGGACGAAGATTAAAACTGGTAGACGAGAATGACCATGAATGGGAGGTAAATTAGTTATTGTTTGCGGATGATACTGTACTGGTTGCAGACACAGAAGAGAAGCTTGGCCGATTAGTGACAGAATTTGGAAGAGTGTGTGAGAGAAGGAAGTTGAGAGTTAATGTGGGTAAGAGTAAGGTTATGAGATGTACGAGAAGGGAAGGTGGTGCAAGGTTGAATGTCATGTTGAATGGAGAGTTACTTGAGGAAGTGGATCAGTTTAAGTACTTGGGGTCTGTTGTTGCAGCAAATGGTGGAGTGGAAGCAGATGTACGTCAGAGAGTGAATGAAGATTGTAAAGTGTTGGGGGCAGTTAAGGGAGTAGTAAAAAATAGACGGTTGGGCATGAATGTAAAAAGAGTTCTATATGAGAAAGTGATTGTACCAACTGTGATGTATGGATCGGAGTTGTGGGGAATGAAAGTGATGGAGAGACAGAAATTGAATGTGTTTGAGATGAAGTGTCTAAGGAGTATGGCTGGTGTATCTCAAGTAGATAGGGTTAGGAACGAAGTGGTGAGAGTGAGAACGGGTATAAGAAATGAGTTAGCAGCTACAGTGGATATGAATGTGTTGAGGTGGTTTCGCCATGTTGAGAGAATGGAAAATGGCTGTCTGCTAAAGAAGGTGATGAATGCAAGAGTTGATGGGAGAAGTACAAGAGGAAGGCCAAGGTTTGGGTGGATGGATGGAGTGAAGAAAGCTCTGGGTGATAGGAGGATAGATGTGAGAGAGGCAAGAGAGTGTGCTAGAAATAGGAATGAATGGCGAGCGATTGTGACGCAGTTCCGGTAGGCCCTGCTGCTTCCTCCGATGCCTTAGATGACCGCGGAGGTAGCAGCAGTAGGGGATTCAGCATTATGAAGCTTCATCTGTGATGGATAATGTGGGAGGGTTGGCTGTGGCACCCTAGCAGTACCAGCTGAACTCGGTTGAGTCCCTTGTTAGGCTGGAGGAACGTAGAGAGTAGAGGTCCCCTGTTTTGTTTTGTTTCATTTGTTGATGTCGGCTACCCCCCAAAGTTGGGGGAAGTGCCTTGGTATATGTATGTATGTATGTATTTAAATGATTACAGACTTCAATATTACATTGTTGATGTGAGCCTACTGTATAAATAGCTTGTGTGACAGACAATCCGTTAGTTTTCAAAGTGTCGGAAAGGATTAATATTTCAGATCCTGGTAATGTTTTCTTTACTTGCACTATTAAATTCGAAGGTACGTTCGGCTCGATAGATTGCGTGCAAGATGATATTACGGGTGAACGAGAATTATGTTGGGTCGCGTATATTATTTCTTTATTAGTGAGACAAGTTATTGGTTCTTCAACGTACGTCACTGTTTTATTTGTCGTCTCCTTTTTATCCAAAACTGATTTTAAGGTATTAGAAGACTTATAGAATTTTCCTTTGATATACACGCCGTGCTTAGCAGGGGCTAAGATAATGTTTTGATTGCCCATAGATGGGTATCCTATAATTACAGCTGGATACATATCAATGTTTTGTACAACAACAAATGTATCGGCAAACGTGAGCTTACTGATCTTGAACTGAACATGAGTTACGCCTATTACATTTAATTCATTATTTCCTATACCCGAGAGCCTTACTCCGGACTTTTCTATTGGGAAGTTCGAAAACAACAAATGATGTGTCCTCAAATCCATGATATTACGTGGACTACCAGAGTCAAAAAATAATGTAAATGATCTGTGTTCTAAATTTACAGCATATAATGTTGGTCGTAACTCATTTTGGCTTAATATTGTATGAATTCGTTGCAAATCTACGAGAGCATGCACTGATTTATTTAATTCGGCCGTGTGTTTCATAGGAAAATCTATTGCCTTACAATGATCTAGTAAAACATTAAATTGATTATTAAATACTACTGATGTTGACATGAATGACCTTACCCAACATCACTCTCTTCCCCACTGGAGTTAATTATGTGGTATTTGCTTTGTTCTGCACATTCTGAAAATTAGTCTGACCTTGCGAGTTCTGGTTTGACGACCCAGGATCAGCGTTATTCGAGGAACTATTTGTTTGTTATTGATTCTGAACTACATTGACGTTTGGCTGTTTCTTCTTATTGAAATGAGGATTTTTCTTTTTATTTCCATATGGAACTGACTGTGGAATTGACTGTGTATTTCTAGGATTCTATTGTGTCTTACGCCAGTAGCACTGACTATATGAATGAGTCGAACTATTATGTAACGAACAGAATCTCGTTCTGCAGTCCGCAATCAAGTGACCTTGACGTTTACAATTATAACACGTCATTCCCGCAACTTGACTATTATTAACTATGTTTACTTGTGGCTTTGTTTCATTTTTTGCAAAAACTTGTGTAAACACGGGATCAAGATCAGGACACTTAGACATATGTTTCTTTATCTGTTTATATACATCCAATTCCGTACTTGCTGGCGTTAACTTTTTATCAAAACATCGCACTAAAGCTTCAGGCAACATAAGTGTCATGAAAGTTAAATACATTAATCATAAGAAATCTTTCACGGAGATGTTATCTCTAGTAACCCAAGTGGAATTATCTAAAATATCTTGATACTCGTTAAGCCCATCGGCTATGAGAGCTGTTCTCTCAATAACGTTTAGCCGAGTCATAGTGGCTTGATTAAGTGTATTTCTTGATGTTAAAACTACATCTAAGGCTTCCTCACCTCCATAGACTGCACGTAGCCTAACTTTGAAATCATCCCAGGTAACTGCTTCTTGAAATGAAACTCCCCTTAAGTACGCACTCGCATCTCCTTTAGAAAAGTCTATAAAACTTTTAGCTTCTTGTAATTGCACAAATGGGTCTATAATCTGTTTAGCGTTTAAATGGGCATCGACGGATGAAAACCATGACTCCACATTCTGAGGCAAGAACCCATTAACCCGACCTTGAAAAGGAAGGATTGCAGAGCAAGCATTTACTAGTGTCACAATGGGAGGGGGGTTACCATGTCCCGGGGTTGGGTTACTCGGTCCAGGAGGCGTCATGTTTACTGTACTTTTTTTTCTATCTCTACTACTCCTTGCAATCCTATCAAAATATCTATATGAATACAGACGTCCACTGCGTAAACGCATAAGCACTATATGATAAAGATTATAACAAAATCCCCCAAAACAATGATACTAATACAAAGATATTTCCCGAGAACTTCTGAAAGAAAACGGAATTAGCACAGAGAGAAAAAAAAATTCTAGACGAGAATTCGAAGTTGAATACAGTTTCCTTAAATGAAAGAAAATTAAAGATTAGCAAACAACTCACCCCAGCAATAATGGACGATTGACTCGTGATAACTACACTTCACTGTCCAAAACTGAAATAAATAAAGAAAATGTATTTAGCTTCGGTTTATATGGGCGTAGGGTGATGTCGTCATTTCCTCTCTCTCTCACTGGATTGTTTCTTCTTATTGATGTTTGGGTGAATGTTTTTGGTCCAATTTCCGTTGAATTTAGTGCTTCCTGGATATGTTTCTTCAATGTTTAGTAAACGTTGAATGTCAGTCCTTGGTTTTCTTAGGATGTTGATTGAAGATCCAGTTCCTCAGTTTGTATAACATTTATTTGTTGGTATTAAATGTTTTCATTTCTTCGGTGGACTATGATACTTAGTCAAAATTGTAGATTCATTACTGTTGATTTCTTGAAGATCTTTTTCTGGTTCTTAGAGTTTTATTCGCTGGTTCTTTAAGATCTTTCTCTGGTTCTTAGAGTTTTATTCGGTGGTTCTTGAAGATCTTTCTCTGGTTCTTAGAGTTTTACTGCTGCCACCATTTATTAGTGTGCTACTGTTATTAACACACATTTGGGTTCCCTTCAAATGTCATCTTCAATGTGTTGTAGATTAGATTTGGTATGTTACATCTTCAAGTAAAGTCTAGGTAAGTTAACTTTAAAATAGTTATTCCTTAAAAACAGTATTAACATCTCCATCACAGGAGTATAGATGGTTTGGTCGGATGACCATTCCGTATGACATCTCAGTAAGAACTACTACAAATATCCATATTCACGTTAAAGTTTATTTAGTTATCTCAGCACTTAATGATTTATAGTAAACACAACATTAATACCGGAAGGTACTTAGTTCCGTTCTCATAGACAACTCTTTCTCATGGCTGGGTTGTGTTTACTCTTCATGAAAAATGTTACATTGCTGAGGTTTGGCATTCGCATCCTGTCTATGATATGACTGTGGCATTTATCACACTTCTCCTACTTCCACAGTGACCTGTAGGTCATGTGTTTTAAACAAGTAATATCTATATATTACATATATATATATATATATATATATATATATATATATATATATATATATATATATATATATATATATATATATATATATATATATATATATATATATATATATATATATATCCTAAATTTGGCTATGGGATTTGGGGGTTGTCATAATAACTCAACTGAGTGAGACAAACCATTTTGATACGTTTCTTTGTTGAGTTAGTAAAAATCGGACACTAACTTTTAAGAGACCATAGGAAATCTGCTGTTGATAGCATTACTGGAATTGGTATACAAACTGTTACCGTCGTTATGGTTGGTTCCACATAAAAATTCCGCCAACTATATAGGAAATTGGCTTACAATCTTATACTTAAATATTGAAAATAGACTTCATGTCCTTTTATACAGATGCATAGATATTCATCTTATCTAGCGAATCACTGTTAACATCCTTGAGACTGATTAGAAAAGCCAGGTAAATTAAGTGAATATTATCCATGTATGGAACTGTTTCATCCAATCAAACTGTATAGGTAATGAATTTTAGTAGCCAATATTATTTATTGTCAAACGCCATATTCGTATACATGACAAATGATAAATGGAACGACATGTATTTGAAAAGAGGACATATTTACCTCTTGGGAAGGATATATGACCAACGTGAATCCTTACGACTTAGCAACAGTTACAAGATGGGATGTAGTTCAAAGCTTGACAATTGATACTTCTAAGACTGTTTTGATTCGTCCTGAGAGTTTATACCTACTGCGATAGTGTTCTCTCTATTTAAATTTCTTTCATAAACTTCCCTTTAATTTTCTGTTTTCAAGTGATAGCCTTGACTTTTTACTTTTTAAAATTCCACATTGAAGAGTTCCTGGATGCCTCACCACTCAAATCTAGCTTCTATCCTTATACTATCTACGAAAATTCTTTTCCAGAGTTGATACGTACTGTTCAGACATCATAGGACCACTACAGTTTGCTTATATTCTTGGATTTTTCTTTGTTAAGGGAAGGGATTGGTTGTCTCTTTGACAACATGTCTGGCTAACTCTAAAATTATGGCTTGGTAAGCAAATCCAACTGAAGAAACCCCATATGGATGACTATCTATTTCTCACACTTAATTTACTCATCTTCATATACTTACACACATAAGCATAATTGCACATGCATATATACTATATATATATATATATATATATATATATATATATATATATATGTATATATATATATATATATATATATATATATATATATATATATATATATATATATATATATATGTACAGTATATGTATAAATTTATGTATATATATGTATATATATATATGTGTATATATGTACAGTATATGTATATGTATACTGTATATATGTATATATATATATATATATATATATATATATATATATATATATATATATATATATATATATATATATATATATGTGTGTATATATATGTATATGTGTGTATATATATGTATATATACGTATATATATGTGTGAATATATATGCATATATATATATATATATATATATATATATATATATATATATATATATATATATATATATATATATATTTATATGATTATATGTATATATATATATATATATATATATATATATATATATATATATATATATATATATATATATATATATATATATATATATATATATATATATATACGTATATATATATATATATATATATATATATATATATATATATATATATATATATATATATATATATATATATATATATATATATATCCTTGCTAGGCAGTATACCTCACCAATTCATGTTTGTCAATGGTTATATATAAGCAGATGAGCAACGAGTAGCGAGTGCTCTGGGTGTGCGGGTTTAAGGCAATAGCCAAGCTGACTCTTCAGCTTCTACTCCCGATGCCAGACAGATGATTTTAATGGAATTAGCATGGACCGGCACTTGCCTTACAGTAGTTAAATACGCATCGTACATCATAAGGAACTGGCCATCCTTTGATGAACATAGACAAGGAATCCTCTATGGATTTAGTCAGCCTATGGAAAGAGAAAATGACAGAATGGCCCCCAGTCCAGTGCGGAGCGGGGTGTTAAGAATCTCCTGGTTTATAAATTCTAAAGAATAATTGAAAATTGGTGCTCAGAATGTTAAAACCATGAATGAGATTGAGAAGTTACAGCAATTAGAGAATGAGTTTATGCACTATATTTTAGATATCTTGAGGATTGGTAAGGAAGTTTCAGACCAAGGCATTGTATATATATATATATATATATATATATATATATATATATATATATATATATATATATTATATATATATATATATATATATATATATATATATATATATATATATATATATATATATATATATATATATATATATATATATATATATATATATATATATATATATATATATTTGGGCTCAAGACATATCGTCCTGATGGGAGGTTCCTAAGAGTAGCTTCCTAAGGGATATTTGACTACACTGATACTCCCAAAGAATTTACCTTTTGGTCTCCAGAATTCTAACTCCTGGTGCGAATATCCTTAAATTTCTCTCAAGGATATCACATAATATCAGTGGACGTAATCTTGACACGCCACATAGCAATCTGCACCCTAAATAGCGTTTACGGTCGAAGGGGAAAGTGACAGAATTACAAGGGGATCCGTATCAAGGTTACCCTAGTTCCCATACTACTATTGAGTATCACAACAGCGCCATATCCAATATGGTGGATATTCTTAATTCTGTAGCGATTTCGCACGGTGGTGTTCCCTGTTGATCTGACATTTTCGATCTATTCTCAAGGATTATTATTATTATGCTATCTCCAACTTCTTTAGCCTCAGGAAAATTGAGTATTGAATCTTTACAAAATGTGTATTTTAGCTCCTGTGTAACAGTGAAATTAGAGTAATTTATTGTGTTTAAGAGCTAGGCCTGTTACCAGAGGCGCCATGGGCGCTGTCGTTAGTTAGGCATGTGCTATTTAGTTAGTAAAACGACACTCCCAGTTTAAATAGCATTAATATTTTAATTATGGAAGCTATTTAGACATCTTATACTTGTAAAAGTATCTATATGCATAATTTTCCCTTTCTGTGTCTATCATATATGTCAGAGTTTCGGTGATATAGGTAAACGAGATCTCGTCTTGCTTAGGTAACCTAACCTAGGCAACATAATATACTTTCGACATTTCCCCCGTTACCCTCGTGTATTGGTTATCAATTCATCGGAGATCGATATCTCCTAGAATTTTTATATAACCGATGCTTGTCTCCAATAGAGACTTAAGGGTAATCTCTCTTCCCTCTGAGTGTAGCCTTAGGTTACAACCCTAGTGGGTCGTGCCTCGAGTTTTATTTCAGGCATGACTAGCCTAGGGTTTTCTGTCTCGTCCCTTAACAGCAGATGGCAAGTTTTGGGATTCGATCAGAACCTCAGAGTATTTAGTCTTGTGCCAGCAGTCGGCCGGCAGGGTGAATAGTCATTCCCCTTCCGGCTAGGGTGGCAGCATAAGAGGCTAGCCCTCCCTAGGCTACACTTGAAGTGGTTATATGATGCCGCCACCTTCTCCCAGTGGCCTAGTAGACTAGTCCTATGCTCGCAGACCCTAGGCTGAAGAGTAGTACACTACTTCTGAGGCCCAGGATGGCGCGGCACTGGAACTCTGTTTCTCTCTTGTTGAGAAAAGGCGGCACTGCTGCCGTCCCCTTAACTATATTGGCAGACCCTAGGCTGGAGAATAGAAGATTTTCCTGCCGCCTAGGATGGCGCCGATACTAAAACAGATTTTCTTCAGGGTGTGTAGGTCCGGCATCATTGTCGGCTCCTTCCACATCTCATACAGGACCTTTTTCCCTCCCCTTCTGCTCTTTTATGATGCCCGAGCCATTGTTTTTCTTGAGCCGGCGTCCTGCTACCTCACCGTTGCCGGTGGGTTGCCGGTGCCGGCCAGACTCCCTCTCCGCAGCCATTGTCAGGCTGCCTGCGGCTATGCCAGCTGCAGGCAGCCATGACAACTGCCGGCGGCCATGTTGGCTGCCGGCGACCATGTGTTTTTCAAACTGTCGGCGGCTATGACGGCTGCCGGCGACTATACATGCCGCTGGTAGCCATGTCATCTGTCGGCAGCCATGATGGCTGTAGGTGGGAAGTCCCTTCTGTCACCAAGGTACTTCAGTTCTCCCTTGGACGGTTGGCCACAAGTTCGATTTCGGGTATTGCTCCGCCGGCCAGGCCGGCACAGATAGATGCTGACTTAGCCGGCAGCACGCCGACTGTACTAGTGCTGCCAGAGGCTAGCTGCCGGTGGGACCTTGCCGGCGATAGTACTGTGGCTGGATGGAAGCCTGAATGTTACATTCTCCCCTTCCATTTGAACCTTCTTTCTGGAGAAAGGCAGTAAAATTAGACTTTTACATCCTTAATTACTGTATACATACACAGTAATAGGTAGCCTTCACTCATGCTGTCTAATAACCCAATCATCAGCATTCGTTTAAAACAGAATTAGCATTGCTGTGTCTCAAATTACGTCAAGTCATGCACCTAGTTTTGTTTAAGCTTGCATCTAATAACCCAATCATCAACATTTGTTTAAACGAATTAGCTTTGCTGTGTCTCAAATTACGCCAAGTCATGCACTTAGTTTTGTTTAATTTTGCACCTAATAACCCAATCATTAACATTCGTTTACAACGGAATTAGCCTTGCTGTGTCTCAAATTACGCCACGTCATGCACCTAGTTTTGTTTAAGTTTGTACCTAATAACCCAATCATTAACATTCGTTTACAACGGAATTAGCCTTGCTGTGTCTCAAATTACGCCAAGTCATGCACTTAGTTCTGTTTAAGCTTGCATCTAATAATCCAATCATCAGCATTCGTTTACAACGAAATCAGCCTTGCTGTGTCTCAAATTACGCCGAGTCATGCACTTAGTTCTGTTTAAGCTTGCATCTAATAATCCAATCATCACCATTCGTTTACAACGAAATCAGCATTGCTGTGTGTCAAATTATGCCAAGTCATGCACTTAGTTCTGTTTAAGCTTGCATCTAATAATCCAATCATCACCATTCGTTTACAACGGAATTAGCCTTGCTGTGTCTCAAATTACACCAAGTCATGCACCTAGTTCTGTTTAAGCTTGCATCTAATAATCCAATCATCACCATTCGTTTACAACGGAATTAGCCTTGCTGTGTCTCAAATTACACCAAGTCATGCACTTAGTTTCTGTTTAAGCTTGCATCTAATAATCCAATCATCAGCATTTGTTTACAACGAAATCAGCCTTGCTGTGTCTCAAATTACGCCAAGTCATGCACCTAGTTTGGATAAGTTTGTATCTAACAATTCTCAATACCTATTTATTCCACTTTTCTTTATTTGTCCCTTTATTACTCAAGCGAACTTCATGTCCCTCGGGGTTTTAATGATAAACATAATCCTGCTAAAATTCATATCTCATCATACCTTCTATATTTACGTTTATTTGACTTAAATTTATTTATCTTTTACCCGTCTATTTAATCGTTTACATGAAAATTACTTCACTGCAAATTTCATTAATTACATGAAAATTACTTCACTGCAAATTTCATTAATTGTGTATCGTTATGTATCCCTTATGAATCAATTTAATGACCTACCTTAATATCACTTCACTCACCCCTTTTTATACATAAGTAATTACACGCATATATGCTTACACTTCGGTAATATTTAAATATTACCTATTCTTAATCTATGCACGATATTGGTTATCTGATCTCCAAGTTGATTCCATTTCACTCGTCGTCACTTGTCAACAGCATTTGCCTCCCCTTTCCTCGGCCAACAAAAAAAAAAAAAAAAAAATAAATAAAAGGTGGGGAGTAAACAGGCACGTATACAAACGAAATATTAAAGGAAACCCTTCTAGCACATTCATAATCTGCACATATGTAACTTAAATAAGTGCGTGGCGCTATTCAGCAACGTCCTCTGTAGATACGATCCACTTCTGTAAAAGCAGTCCTCATATTTGGGGGAGATTCCTGTAGACTCAATTTCCATCCGTACTATGATGCCAAAGTCCCGTAACTTTAATATCCGACGTGTTTGATTCTAGTCGCCTCTTTTTCTAGCCACTAATAGTGGAGTAATTGATACCGCAGTGTTGAATTCACTATTTATTTGTTGTGATCAAACCTGGTGACAGAGACAATATGCGAGTTAGTATCATTACTCATTGACATGTTATTGACCTAAAATCCATGTGTCAGACAATGAATAACACAATGATTTGTATGTTGATCGTTATAGCCTCCTCTAACTTACAGTTGTTAAAATATTAACATATTACATAATTGTGTACAACATTATGCATACACGATGCGGTATTGTGGTAATTTTGGAGATTGCTCTATGGTGTGTATTCTTTGAAAATTCTCTTTCACAACTACGTTATACATTCACGATGGAGATGTGTTTATGCTCCGCACATCAATGGCTTGATTCTTTTCCTATGGTGGTGTTCGACATGTGTTAAGGCTAAAGGTTAATGCGCCCGGGATGAGCGCTTCCATAGTAAGCATATTTTCTCTCGCTAGCTTTTAACTCTTTATTCTAGTTCCCTTTCTTCCGTATAGCTATATTATTTATTTCACATATATACCTATTCTACATTCGCTGTTATGGCAATTACATATATATATATATATATATATATATATATATATATATATATATATATATATATATATATATATATATATAAGCACGTATTATATATGCACATACATACACACACACATGTATATATATATATATATATATATATATATATATATATATATATATGTATATATATATATATATATATATATATATATATATATATATATATATATATATATATATATATATATATATATATATATATATATAAGCACGTATTTTATATGCACACACACACACACACACACATATATATATATATATATATATATATATATATATATATATACAAACACACGTAGGCATGCTTATATTTATATACCAGGAACAGGAAGCATTGCTGATCATTATTAATGAAATAAAGACATCGATCCTATTGTCTTCTCTCTCCAACCCTTTTTTTTTTTTCTCAGAAAATTGGCTGTGTTGGACTTCTCCGAACCACGCTGCAGTCATGAAGGTTCTCGACCTAATGAACTGAAACTAATCAGAGGCGGGTGAGTCATTAATAACATTAGGGGATCACGAGCGGGAATAATCAAAGAACGCCCTTTACAAACTTTGATGTATGAAGAAAAAGTGGAGGATTTCATTCTTTTATATTGACTTTTTTCGTCTCTTGTTGGAGAAAAGGAAACATTGATTCAATAACACCCATGTTAATATTGGCTTTGTTCTTATTAGCAGAATACATCTCTTATGTTTAAGGAATCCGGCTACTTTACTTATAGCATAATATAATATCTCACGAAAAGAATGGAATTACGAGGGGCTTTCATTGAAGATTTTCCCTGACCCACTTAGGATTATCATTTCTGACTGAGATTTCACCTATGTATTGGTCCATTAGTGTATAGGTCACGTGATAATTTGCAGCACTGAACTCAAATTACTTCCTTTTGTGCAGGTGTTACATTGAAGTAATGTGTGACTATGTACCCAGTCGAGTAACGAGCAGTGATCAGGGTTCTATATCTGAAAGGTCGTACACCGAAACAGACCTTTGATGAAATGACAAACTTATGGAGGTGCTGCCCCATCATATGATGTTATAAAACACTGGCATATCCAGTTCAAGTGTGGCTGAACATCTGTCGAAACAGCGCCCAGTTCTGGACGCCCCCATTCTCCCCTTGATGGAGAGAACATCCATCAAGTAGAGGCTTCCATTTTGGAAGACCAACGTCAGTTAGCTCAAATTGTGAAAGTAAGTGTAGGGTGTGTGAAAAAAATAATTCAGGATCATTTGCACATGCACAAGGTGTCTGTACAGTGGATTCCCAAGCTCCTTAATCCTTTTCAGAAGCAGCAACGATTGAATTGCTCAAATACTCTTTTGAACATGTCAAAAAAAAAACCTTTTTGACAGACTTATCACAAAGACTGAAACATGGGCCCATCACTATGATTCTGAGACTAAATTCCAGACTATGCTGTGGAAGCACCTTGACTCACCACCCCCGAGAGAAGGCAAGAGTACAACCTACTGCAGGAAAGGTCATGCTTACCGTCTTTTGGGACCAGCACGGAGTAGTGGTGATGGATTTCATGGCCAAGGGTACCACAATTACTGGGACTTACTATGCTTTACTACTGCATAAATTGTGAGAATCCATCAAACTCAAAAGGCATGGTATGCTGACCAGAGGAATCCAACTCCTGCAAGACAATGCTCCAGTCCGCAACTCGCATATCATCCAGACAGAAGCACACTATTTTGGTTATGAAATTCTTCTGCAACCCCCTTATTCTCCTGACCTTGCACCATCTGACTTTTACCTCTTTCCAACCCTCAAGTCATTTTGAAGGGAATAAGTTTTCCAAACGATGAGACACTGATTTCTAAGAGGGAGTCATGGTCTGAGGCTCAACCCACGACTTTTACAAACAAGGTCTCAAGAGTTGCATAAAACGATGGAAAAATGCATAACCCTGGGTGGTGCATATATAGAGAAAGACTCAGACTTTTGTCTGTCTATGTTTTTTGGAAGTGGGTCAGGGGAAATATTTAATGAATGCCCCTCGCATTTAAGGAAATTGCAAATAGAACTTGGACCTGATTAGATGCTTTTAAATAAAGTGAACCACGTCTGTTGTTCTAAAAGAATTTGGTAGAATTATTTTAATGAAAAATTAGGATTGTTTTGCATGTATTTGTAGATTTTGTTTATGCTGTATCAAAAAAATTTACGCCAGTCCTCCATGCTGCAAAAATGTCATGATGCGTTTATGTGCATTGAATAACATACTTAATTCTGTCCGCGACCTTGTGACATTTGTAAAATATCAACACCATGCCAACTATCACCAACACTTGCTCACATCTTTATCAATGTAATTAGAAATCTGCATCGACTACATCTTACATGCTCATGATAAAAGATTTCATTGGCATTGAGAAAATTATGAAGCCTGGTGAAATATTTTCCGGTTTTATTTGTTCGATTTTGTGTCATATTTGCGTCATATGGCCTGGTGCTGTGGTCATGTAGGTCATTCGCCATCGAGGTGTTGGGAAGACGGCAGTTGCAATAGGAAAGAAAAGTTAAAAGAGGGTGGACAGCAAGATGGAGAAAAAGAAATGGAATGGAAGTAAAGTAGATTACTTGAACGTGGACGTAACAGAGGGCCAAGGAGGAACTACAAAGACCTCTTTGTAATGCACACAGCGCACCGTTTGAGGTGCATTGACGACACTAATCCCATTCGCAGGCAACATTAGTAGAAGAAAAATGTAATAACGATAAATCAATTTCTCCCTTATCAAAGTCATAAAGTCCTCCTATTTCTAAAGAAAAAAAATGCATGTAAAAGTCGTCAGCTTTGAGGTTACTGTAAATTCTACTGCTAATGATAATATTTATTCTATATATATATATATATATATATATATATATATATATATATATATATATATATATATATATATATATATATATATATATATATATATATATACATATACATATATATATATACACACACACACACACACACATATATATATATATATATATATATATATATACACACACACACACACACACATATATATATATATATATATATATATATATATATATATATATATATATATATATATATTATAAATTTGGCTATGGGATTTGGGGGTTGTCATAATAACTCAACTGAGTGAGACAAACCATTTTGATACGTTTCTTTGTTGAGTTAGTAAAAATCGGACACTAACTTTTAAGAGACCATAGGAAATCTGCTGTTGATAGCATTACTGGAATTGGTATACAAACTGTTACCGTCGTTATGGTTGGTTCCACATAAAAATTCCGCCAACTATATAGGAAATTGGCTTACAATCTTATACTTAAATATTGAAAATAGACTTCATGTCCTTTTATACAGATGCATAGATATTCAGCTTATCTAGCGAATCACTGTTAACATCCTTGAGACTGATTAGAAAAGCCAGGTAAATTAAGTGAATATTATCCATGTATGGAACTGTTTCATCCAATCAAACTGTATAGGTAATGAATTTTAGTAGCCAATATTATTTATTGTCAAACGCCATATTCGTATACATGACAAATGATAAATGGAACGACATGTATTTGAAAAGAGGACATATTTACCTCTTGGGAAGGATATATGACCAACGTGAATCCTTACGACTTAGCAACAGTTACAAGATGGGATGTAGTTCAAAGCTTGACAATTGATACTTCTAAGACTGTTTTGATTCGTCCTGAGAGTTTATACCTACTGCGATAGTGTTCTCTCTATTTAAATTTCTTTCATAAACTTCCCTTTAATTTTCTGTTTTCAAGTGATAGCCTTGACTTTTTACTTTTTAAAATTCCACATTGAAGAGTTCCTGGATGCCTCACCACTCAAATCTAGCTTCTATCCTTATGCTATCTACGAAAATTCTTTTCCAGAGTTGATACGTACTGTTCAGACATCATAGGACCACTACAGTTTGCTTATATTCTTGGATTTTTCTTTGTTAAGGGAAGGGATTGGTTGTCTCTTTGACAACATGTCTGGCTAACTCTAAAATTATGGCTTGGTAAGCAAATCCAACTGAAGAAACCCCATATGGATCACTGTCTATTTCTCACACTTAATTTACTCATCTTCATATACTTACACACATAAGCATAATTGCACATACATATATACTTTATATATATATATATATATATATATATATATATATATATATATATATATATATATATATATATATATATATATATGTATATGTATATGTATAAATTTATGCATATATATGTATATATATGTGTATATATGTACAGTATATGTATAAATTTATGTATATATATGTATATATATGTGTATATATGTACAGTATATGTATATGTATACTGTATATATGTATATATATGTATATATATGTGTATATATATGTATATGTGTGTATATATATGTATATATATATATATATATATATATATATATATATATATATATATATATAAATATATATGTATATATATGTGTATATATATGTAAATATATGTGTATTTATATGGTTATATGTATATATATATATATATATATATATATATATATATATATATATATATATATATATATATATACGCATATATACGTGTATATATATATATATATATATATATATATATATATATATATATATATATATATATATATATATATATATATATATATATATATATATATCCTTGCTAGGCAGTATACCTCACCAATTCATGTTTGTCAATGGTTATATATAAGCAGATGAGCAACGAGTAGCGAGTGCTCTGGGTGTGCGGGTTTAAGGCAATAGCCAAGCTGACTCTTCAGCTTCTACTCCCGATGCCAGACAGATGATTTTAATGGAATTAGCATGGACCGGCACTTGCCTTACAGTAGTTAAATACGCATCGTACATCATAAGGAACTGGCCATCCTTTGATGAACATAGACAAGGAATCCTCTATGGATTTAGTCAGCCTATGGAAAGAGAAAATGACAGAATGGCCCCCAGTCCAGTGCGGAGCGGGGTGTTAAGAATCTCCCGGTTTATAAATTCTAAAGAATAATTGAAAATTGGTGCTCAGAATGTTAAAACCATGAATGAGATTGAGAAGTTACAGCAATTAGAGAATGAGTTTATGCACTATATTTTAGATATCTTGAGGATTGGTAAGGAAGTTTCAGACCAAGGCATTGTATATATATATATATATATATATATATATATATATATATAAATATATATATATATATATATATATATATATATATATATATATATATATATATATATATATATATATATATATATATATATATATATTTGGGCTCAAGACATGTCGTCCTGATGGGAGGTTCCTAAGAGTAGCTTCCTAAGGGATATTTGACTACACTGATACTCCCAAAGAATTTACCTTTTGGTCTCCAGAATTCTAACTCCTGGTGCGAGTATCCTTAAATTTCTCTCAAGGATATCACATAATATCAGTGGACGTAATCTTGACACGCCACATAGCAATCTGCACCCCAAATAGCGTTTACGGTCGAAGGGGAAAGTGGCAGAATTAGAAGGGGAGCCGTATCAAGGTTACCCTAGTTCCCATACTACTATTGAGTATCACAACAGCGCCATATCCAATATGGTGGATATTCCTAATTCTGTAGCGATTTCGCACGGTGGTGTTCCCTGTTGATCTGACATTTTCGATCTATTCTCAAGGATTATTATTATTATGCTATCTCCAACTTCTTTCGCCTCTGGAAAATTGAGTATTGAATCTTTACAAAATGTGTATTTTAGCTCCTGTGTAACAGTGAAATTAGAGTAATTTAATGTGTTTAGGAGCTAGGCCTGTTACCAGAGGCGCCATGGGCACTGTCGTTAGTTAGGCATGTGCTATTTAGTTAGTAAAACGACACTCCTAGTTTAAATAGCATTAATATTTTAATTATGGAAGCTATTTAGACATCTTATACTTGTAAAGGTATCTATATGCATAATTTTCCCTTTCTGTGTCTATCGTATATGTCAGAGTTTCGGTGATATAGGTAAACGAGATCTCGTCTTGCTTAGGTAACCTAACCTAGGCAACATAATATACTTTCGACATTTCCCCGGTTACCCTCGTGTATTGGTTATCAATTCATCGGAGATCGATATCTCCTAGAATTTTTATATAACCGATGCTTGTCTCTAATAGAGACTTAAGGGTAATCTCTCTTCCCTCTGAGTGTAGCCTTAGGTTACAACCCTAGTGGGTCGTGCCTCGATTTTTAATTCAGGCATGACTAGCCTAGGGTTTTCTGTCTCGTCCCTTAACAGCAGATGGCAAGTTTTGGGATTCGATCAGAACCTCAGAGTATTTAGTCTTGTGCCAGCAGTCGGCCGGCAGGGTGAATAGTCATTCCCCTTCCGGCTTGGGTGGCAGCATAAGAGGCTAGCCCTCCCTAGGCTACACTTGAAGTGGTTATATGATGCCGCCACCTTCTCCCTGTGGCCTAGTAGACTAGTCCTATGCTCGCAGACCCTAGGCTGAAGAGTAGTACACTACTTCTGAGGCCCAGGATGGCGCGGCACTGGAACTCTGTTTCTCTCCTGTTGAGAGAAGGCGGCACTGCAGCCGTCCCCTTAACTATATTGGCAGACCCTAGGCTGGAGAATAGAAGATTCTCCTGCCGCCTAGGATGGCGCCGATACTAAAACAGATTTTCTTCAGGGTGTGTAGGTCCGGCATCATTGTCGGCTCCTTCCACATCTCATACAGGACCTTTTTCCCTCCCCTTCTGCTCTTTTATGATGCCCGAGCCATTGTTTTTCTTGATCCGGCGTCCTGCTGCCTCACCGTTGCCGGTGGGTTGCCGGCGCTGGCCAGACTCCCTCTCCGCAGCCATTGTCAGGCTGCCTGCGGCTATGCCAGCTGCAGGCAGCCATGACAACTGCCGGCGGCCATGTTGGCTGCCGGCGGCCATGTTGGCTGCCGGTGACCATGTGTTTTTCAAACTGTCGGCGGCTATGACGGCTGCCGGCGACTATACATGCTGCTGGTAGCCATGTCATCTGTCGGCAGCCATGATGGCTGTAGGTGGGAAGTCCCTTCTGTCACCAAGGTACTTCAGTTCTCCCTTGGACGGTTGGCCACAAGTTCTGTTTCGGGTATTGCTCCGCCGGCCAGGCCGGCACAGATAGCTGCTGACTTAGCCGGCAGCACGCCGACTGTACTAGTGCTGCCAGAGGCTAGCTGCCGGTGGGACCTGGCCGGCGATAGTACTGTGGCTGGATGGAAGCCTGAATGTTACATTCTCCCCTTCCATTTGAACCTTCTTTCTGGAGAAAGGCAGTAAAATTAGACTTTTACATCCTTAATTACTGTATACATACACAGTAATAGGTAGCCTTCACTCATGCTGTCTAATAACCCAATCATCAACATTCGTTTACAACAGAATTAGCATTGCTGTGTCTCAAATTACGTCAAGTCATGCACCTAGTTTTGTTTAAGCTTGCATCTAATAACCCAATCATCAACATTTGTTTAAAACGAAATTAGCTTTGCTGTGTCTCAAATTACACCAAGTCATGCACTTAGTTTTGTTTAAGTTTGCACCTAATAACCCAATCATTAACATTCGTTTACAACGGAATTAGCCTTGCTGTGTCTCAAATTACGCCACGTCATGCACCTAGTTTTGTTTAAGTTTGTACCTAATAACCCAATCATTAACATTCGTTTACAACGGAATTAGCCTTGCTGTGTCTCAAATTACGCCAAGTCATGCACTTAGTTCTGTTTAAGCTTGCATCTAATAATCCAATCATCACCATTCGTTTACAACGGAATTACCATTGCTGTGTCTCAAATTACGCCAAGTCATGCACTTAGTTCTGTTTAAGCTTGCATCTAATAATCCAATCATCAGCATTCGTTTACAACGAAATCAGCCTTGCTGTGTCTCAAATTACGCCAAGTCATGCACTTATTTCTGTTTAAGCTTGCATCTAATAATCCAATCATCAGCATTCGTTTACAACGAAATCAGCCTTGCTGTGTCTCAAATTACGCCAAGTCATGCACTTAGTTCTGTTTAAGCTTGCATCTAATAATCCAATCATCAGCATTCGTTTACAACGAAATCAGCCTTGCTGTGTCTCAAATTACGCCAAGTCATGCACTTAGTTCTGTTTAAGCTTGCATCTAATAATCCAATCATCAGCATTCGTTTACAACGAAATCAGCCTTGCTGTGTCTCAAATTACGCCAAGTCATGCACTTAGTTCTGTTTAAGCTTGCATCTAATAATCCAATCATCACCATTCGTTTACAACGAAATCAGCCTTGCTGTGTCTCAAATTACGCCAAGTCATGCACTTAGTTCTGTTTAAGCTTGCATCTAATAATCCAATCATCACCATTCGTTTACAACGGAATCAGCCTTGCTGTGTGTCAAATTACGCCAAGTCATGCACTTAGTTCTGTTTAAGCTTGCATCTAATAATCCAATCATCACCATTCGTTTACAACGGAATCAGCCTTGCTGTGTGTCAAATTACGCCAAGTCATGCACTTAGTTCTGTTTAAGCTTGCATCTAATAATCCAATCATCACCATTCGTTTACAACGGAATCAGCCTTGCTGTGTGTCAAATTACGCCAAGTCATGCACTTAGTTCTGTTTAAGCTTGCATCTAATAATCCAATCATCACCATTCGTTTACAACGGAATCAGCCTTGCTGTGTCTCAAATTACACCAAGTCATGTACCTAGTTCTGTTTAAGCTTGCATCTAATAATCCAATCATCACCATTCGTTTACAACGGAATTAGCCTTGCTGTGTCTCAAATTACACCAAGTCATGCACTTAGTTCTGTTTAAGCTTGCATCTAATAACCCAATCATTAACATTCGTTTACAACGAAATCAGCCTTGCTGTGTCTCAAATTACGCCAAGTCATGCACCTAGTTTTGTTTAAGTTTGCATCTAATAACCCAATCATTAACATTCGTTTACAACGGAGCTAGCCTTGCTGTGTCTCAAATTACGCCAAGTCATGCACCTAGTTTGGTTAAGTTTGTATCTAACAATTCTCAATACCTATTTATTCCACTTTTCTTTATTTGTCCCTTTATTAAGCCCCCCTGACACTTGCGCGCATTTTTGCCACGCACTGGCACGCATTGATGCGCGCCAGTGCGTGCCACTTTTTGGCACGCACTGGTGTTTTTCGCGCACTGTTCACGACCAGTTCACTCCAATTCGCGCATCGTTCACGCGACGTTCACGCGACGTTCACGCGATGGCACGAATTGGCACGCGTAGTTCGCGCATCGTTCACGACACGTTCACGCGAGTTCACTCATCATTCCGCATCGTTTCCGCATTGGTCACGCCAGTTCACGCCAGTTCACGAATTGGCCACTCCATATAAAAACGGGGCTTCTCCAACCCGAGGACATTCTTGGATTGGGTTCGGAAGAGACAACAATGCTTTCTGTCAGAGACACCATTGCATTGAGGAGAAGAAACGTATCTTTTTCGTTTGTATTTTTTGTTGCCCTTTATTTTAGTTTCAATAAAAAAGCATTTGATTTACATATAAATAGCAGACATGAAATATGTACAAGTATTAAGAAAGCATTTTATTTTAACATTAAAAGCAGCAAACATGAAAAGTTTTTAGGCTGTTGATTTTAAGGTAATAGAGAAAAAAGTGTGTTGAAATAAGAAATAATTTTATTTTTACATTAAAACTGCAAACAGAAAAAATTTGTTTTGCCCTTCATTTTAAGGTAATAAAGAAGAATAAGTATGTTGATGAAATAAAACATCATTTTATTTTTACATTCAAACAGCAAACTTAAAAATTTCTTGGGTTTATTTTTCAGTTCATTTTTATTCAAAACAAAAGTTTTGGGTCTTGATTGGTAATAGAGGAAAATAAGTGTGTGCATGAAATAAGACATCATTTTATATTTACATTCAAACAGCAAATATAAACAATTATTAGGTTTATTTTTCTTTCCTTTTCATTAATTTTTTCGTTTCCTTTTTGTTTCTCTTCATTATAAAGTTATAGAAATAGTTTGAAATAAGACATCATTTTATTTTTACATTCAAACAGCAAATATAAAAATTTATTAGGTTCATTTTTCTTTCCTTTTCATTAATTTTTTCGTTTCCCTTTTGTTTCTCTTCATTATAAAGTTATAAAAATAGTTTGAAATAAGATATAATTTTTTTTTCACATTAAAACAGCAAATATAAAAATTTATTAGGTTTATTTTTCTTTCCTTTTCATTAATTTTTTCGTTTCCTTTTTGTTTCTCTTCATTATAAAGTTATAAAAATAGTTTGAAATAAGATATAATTTTTTTTCACATTAAAACAGCAAATATGAAAATTTATTAGGCTTATTTTTCTTTCCTTTTCATTAATTTTTTCGTTTCCTTTTTGTTTCTCTTCATTATAAAGTTATAGAAATAGTTTGAATTTTTAAGATATAATTTTGTTTCACATTAAAACAGCAAATATAAAAATTTATTAGGTTTATTTTTCTTTCCTTTTCATTAATTTTTTCGTTTCCTTTTTGTTTCTCTTCATTATAAAGTTATAGAAATAGTTTGAAATAAGATATCATTTTTTTTTTCACATTAAAACAGCAAATATAAAAATTTACTAGGTTTATTTTTCTTTCCTTTTCATTAATATTTTCGTTTCCTTTTTGTTTCTCTTCATTATAAAGTTCACGCCACTTCCCGCATCGTTCACTCCAGTTCACTCCAGTTCACGCCAGTTCCCTCACTGTTCACTCCAGTTCACTCCAGTTGGCGCATCGTTCACGGCCATTTAGTGCGTGCCAATGCGTGCCACAAACTTTAAACATTTCAAAGTTTTGGGCCCGCATGGCACGCATTGGTACGCTCTGGCACGCGAGTTTCCGCACTGTTCACGACATTTTCACGGCTCGTTCACGCGAGTTCGCGCATCAATGCGTGCCAGTGCGTGCCACGAATGCGTGCAAGTGTCAGGGGGGCTTTACTTAAGCGAACTTCATGTCCCTCGGGGTTTTAATGATAAACATAATCCTGCTAAAATTCATATCTCATCATACCTTCTATATTTACGTTTATTTGACTTAAATTTATTTATCTTTTACCCGTCTATTTAATCGTTTACATGAAAATTACTTCACTGCAAATTTCATTAATTGTGTATCGTTATGTATCCCTTATGAATCAATTTAATGACCTACCTTAATATCACTTCACTCACCCCTTTTTATACATAAGTAATTACACGCATATATGCTTACACTTCGGTAATATTTAAATATTACCTATTCTTAATCTATGCACGATATTGGTTATCTGATCTCCAAGTTGATTCCATTTCACTCGTCGTCACTTGTCAACAGCATTTGCCTCCCCTTTCCTCGGCCAACAAAAAAAAAAAAAAAAAAAAAAAATAAAAGGTGGGGAGTAAACAGGCACGTATACAAACGAAATATTAAAGGAAACCCTTCTAGCACATTCATAATCTGCACATATGTAACTTAAATAAGTGCGTGGCGCTATTCAGCAACGCCCTCTGTAGATACGATCCACTTCTGTAAAAGCAGTCCTCATATTTGGGGGAGATTCCTGTAGACTCAATTTCCATCCGTACTATGATGCCAAAGTCCCGTAACTTTAATATCCGACGTGTTTGATTCTAGTCGCCTCTTTTTCTAGCCACTAATAGTGGAGTAATTGATACCGCAGTGTTGAATTCACTATTTATTTGTTGTGATCAAACCTGGTGGCAGAGACAATATGCAAGTTAGTATCATTACTCATTGACATGTTATTGACCTAAAATCCATGTGTCAGACAATGAATAACACAATGATTTGTATGTTGATCGTTATAGCCTCCTCTAACTTACAGTTGTTAAAATATTAACATATTACATAATTGTGTACAACATTATGCATACACGATGCGGTATTGTGGTAATTTTGGAGATTGCTCTATGGTGTGTATTCTTTGAAAATTCTCTTTCACAACTACGTTATACATTCACGATGGAGATGTGTTTATGCCTCCGCACATCAATGGCTTGATTCTTTTCCTATGGTGGTGTTCGACATGTGTTAAGGCTAAAGGTTAATGCGCCCGGGATGAGCGCTTCCATAGTAAGCATATTTTCTCTCGCTAGCTTTTAACTCTTTATTCTAGTTCCCTTTCTTCCGTATAGCTATATTATTTATTCCACACATATACCTATTCTACATTCGCTGTTATGGCAATTACAATATATATATATATATATATATATATATATATATATATATATAAGCACGTATTATATATGCACACACATACACACACACATATATATATATATATATATATATATATATATATATGTATATATATATATATATATATATATATATATATATATATATATATATATATATATATATATATATATATATATATATATATATATACATATATATATATATATATATATATATAAAAGCACGTATTATATATGCACACACACACACACACACACACATATATATATATATATATATATATATATATATATATATATATATATATATATATACAAACACACGTAGGCATGCTTATATTTATATACCAGGAACAGGAAGCATTGCTGATCATTATTAATGAAATAAAGACATCGATCCTATTGTCTTCTCTCTCCAACCCTTTTTTTTTTTTTCTCAGAAAATTGGCTGTGTTGGACTTCTCCGAACCACGCTGCAGTCATGAAGGTTCTCGACCTAATGAACTGAAACTAATCAGAGGCGGGTGAGTCATTAATAACATTAGGGGATCACGAGCGGGAATAATCAAAGAACGCCCTTTACAAACTTTGATGTATGAAGAAAAAGTGGAGGATTTCATTCTTTTATATTGACTTTTTTCGTCTCTTGTTGGAGAAAAGGAAACATTGATTCAATAACACCCATGTTAATATTGGCTTTGTTCTTATTAGCAGAATACACCTCTTATGTTTAAGGAATCCGGCTACTTTACTTATAGCATAATATAATATCTCACGAAAAGAATGGAATTACGAGGGGCTTTCATTGAAGATTTTCCCTGACCCACTTAGGATTATCCTTTCTGACTGAGATTTCACCTATGTATTGGTCCATTAGTGTATAGGTCACGTGATAATTTGCAGCACTGAACTCAAATTACTTCCTTTTGTACAGGTGTTACATTGAAGTAATGTGTGACTATGTACCCAGTCGAGTAACGAGCAGTGATCAGGTTTCTATATCTGAAAGGTCGTACACCGAAACAGACCTTCGATGAAATGACAAACTTATGGAGATGCTGCCCCATCATATGATGTTATAAAACACTGGCATATCCAGTTCAAGTGTGGCTGAACATCTGTCGAAACAGCGCCCAGTTCTGTCATTCTCCCCTTGATGGAGAGAACATCCATCAAGTAGAGGCTTCCATTTTGGAAGACCAACGTCAGTTAGCTCAAATTGTGAAAATAAGTGTAGGGTGTGTGAAAAAAATAATTCAGGATCATTTGCACATGCACAAGGTGTCTGTACAGTGGATTCCTAAGCTCCTTAATCCTTTTCAGAAGCAGCAACGATTGAATTGCTCAAATACTCTTTTGAACATGTCAAAAAAAAAAACCTTTTTGACAGACTTATCACAAAGAATGAAACATGGGCCCATCACTATGATTCTGAGACTAAATTCCAGACTATGCTGTGGAAGCACCTTGACTCACCACCCCCGAGAGAAGGCAAGAGTACAACCTACTGCAGGAAAGGTCATGCTTACCGTCTTTTGGGACCAGCACGGAGTAGTGGTGATGGATTTCATGGCCAAGGGTACCACAATTACTGGGACTTACTATGCTTCACTACTGCATAAATTGTGAGAATCCATCAAACTCAAAAGGCATGGTATGCTGACCAGAGGAATCCAACTCCTGCAAGACAATGCTCCAGTCCGCAACTCGCATATCATCCAGACAGAAGCACACTATTTTGGTTATGAAATTCTTCTGCAACCCCCTTATTCTCCTGACCTTGCACCATCTGACTTTTACCTCTTTCCAACCCTCAAGTCATTTTGAAGGGAATAAGTTTTCCAAACGATGAGACACTGATTTCTAAGAGGGAGTCATGGTCTGAGGCTCAACCCACGACTTTTACAAACAAGGTCTCCAGAGTTGCATAAAACGATGGAAAAATGCATAACCCTAGGTGGTGCATATATAGAGAAAGACTCAGATTTTTGTCTGTCTATGTTTTTTGGAAGTGGGTCAGGGGAAATATTTAATGAATGCCCCTCGCATTTAAGGAAATAGCAAATAGAACTTGGACCTGATTAGATGCTTTTAAATAAAGTGAACTACGTCTGTTGTTCTAAAAGAATTTGGTAGAATTATTTTAATGAAAAATTAGGATTGTTTTGCATGTATTTGTAGATTTTGTTTATGCTGTATCAAAAAATTTTACGCCAGTCCTCCATGCTGCAAAAATGTCATGATGTGTTTATGTGCATTGAATAACATACTTAATTCTGTCCGCGACCTTGTGACATTTGTAAAATATCAA
>NC_090732.1:66279628-66299628 GCF_036898095.1 Palaemon carinicauda
TCTCCTGCCACCTAGGATGGCGCCGATACTGAAACAGATTTCCTTCAGGGTGTGTAGGTCCAGCATCATTATCGGCTCCTTCCACACCTCATACAGGACCCTTTTCCCTCCCCTTCTGTTCTTTTATGATGCCCGAGCCATTGTTTTTCTTGAGCAGGTGTCCTGGAACCTCACCGTTGCCAGTGGGTTGCCGGGGCCGGCCAGACTCCCTCTCTGCAGTCATTGTCAGGCTGCCTGCGGCTATGCCAGCTGCAGGCAGCCATGACAACTCCCGGCGGCCATGTTGGCTGCCGGCGACCATGTGTTTTACAAACTGTCGGCGGCTATGACGGCTGCCGGCGACTATACATGCTGCTGGTAGCCATGTCATCTGTCGGCAGCCATGATTGCTGTAGGTGGGAAGTCCCATCTGTCACCAAGGTTCTTCAGTGCTCCCTTGGACGGCTGGCCACAGGTTCTGTTGTCGGGGTATTGCTCTGGCCGGCGGTAGGCCGGCCAGGCCGGCACAGATAGGTGCTTACTCAGCCGGCAGCATGCCGACTGTACTAGTGCTGCCAGAGGCTAGGCGCCGGTGGGACCTTGCAGGCGAAAGTACTGTGGCTGGATGGAAGCCTGAATGTTACATTCTCCCCTTCCTTTTGAACCTTTTTTCGGGAGAAAGGCAGTAAAATTAGACTTTTACTTCCTTAATTACTGTATACAAACACAGTAATAGGTAGCCTTCACTCATGCTGTCTTTCTCTCTTTTAGCTAGCATGCTGGATGTGCCGGCAGGAACTAGCTATGCCGGCTATATGCGGGCTGAATTACAGTATATGTTTATAGAGGTAGTCAGTATATTTGCAGTATAGGATATACTGCACATAGAAAAATTACTGTATACTTTATATTATACTAGTAACTATTTTCCAATATATCTTGGGTATCTTTGCCGGATGTTTGCTGAGACCAATCCTATATTGAAAGAATAGAATTTCTTCAATATTCTCATTAGAAATCAGTTTTCATATTACCCTACAATATTAAATATTTTAAAGAGCTGGTGGTATTACACTTCTAACCCTTAAAGGGTAGAACCCTTATCATTGAGTCTCCCTTATGAAGAAACTATATGATTTAATATTGTAAGGGAGGCCACAGCAAATAGGTTGGGTAGGATACACAAATATATGTCTTTTACTTTTCGAAGTCCAGTTGGCGTCATGCCAGCTGGACCGTGCTGTCAGATGTTTGCCACAAAGGCAGTGCACTGGCTGAACTACATTATGTATGATTTTACAGTAGCCAGTAATTTGCAATATAGTATATACTGCAAATAGAACACTATGGTATGATTATACAATAGTTATCTCTAACATATCTTGGGTATCCTTGTGCGGGCTTCTGCTGGTACCGTTCCTAAATTGAAAGAATAGAATTCCTTCAATACTCTGATTAGAAATCAGTCATCCTTACTCCACAGTGTTAGGAATAAAAAAGGGCAGTGACTTGTACACTTCTCTACCCCTAGGGGTTAGAACCCTTTGTCGGAGTTCCCTTGATAGAGGAATCTCCTTATAGTTAATACTGAGGGGAGGTAACAGCATTTGCTTGTAGGGGATACACAAGTATGTGTCTCCCACTATCCCTTTTCTAGCTTATTATCCTAAGCTATTTTCTTAAAAGATGACTCTTATATATTGCTTATCAGTGAGATAATCAATTGTGTATTCATTCTGCTTTCCTTTCTTTACAGGAAGAACCCCAGATGACATGTATTGTAGTTTTCTGCAATATCAAGAGTAAGTGTTTTTACGGTCATAATACATGCAGGTTTCATGCCCCCTGCAATATTATTTCTGAATCCCTGCATTATTGGAACCCGCAAATTTGCAATGTATGTCGGACCTTAGTGTCCGAGGGTTTTGAGAATCCCAAGTCGATAGAGTCTAGGGATGCAGCTCGTAACAAACTACGCAATTGGGTTAGAGGTTTCTGTTGGGTATGAGTTGATAGGAAGTTTCTATTAACCATAATAATTACCTGGAACATAGATGAAGAATTGTTAGTAATTATTTCTTAGCTGATCCCATCTTTGGTCGTCAATTTTTCTTGGTTGGATTTAATGATACGTTGGTATTCTTAAAATACAAGTTTAATGATATTTTGTGGCTACATTGCTCTATGACAGCTGACTCCTAAGTGTGTGTGGAGCGTCATAGACAATCTGAGAAAACCAAAACATTTCTAAACAAAAGAGCATCGCTCTGAGAAGACTTAAATCCTACTCCAGTACAAAACTATAAAGAATTACATCCTATCTTTGAGGTAACCAACAAATGTTTGAATCCTAATACCAAAATAAATCATTACATTTATGTACAAAGCATAACATGTTTTATTCATGCAATATGATGCAATGTTGCGCAATACCTGTAACACTTGAAATAATATAGTACATTATTACAATAATACATAACAGTCTCCTCCCCCTTAACTTGACATTGTAAAATTCTTCATAAATCTAATCTCTCAGGGGGCTTTCCTCTGTTAATCCTATTAGGAAGCACTTTAACCTCATCTTGTACTGGTACATGAATTGGTTCTGAATCTACATTGGATGTTGGACCATCTTGGTTAATATTTGACTCATTTGATCTAACTACTTCTTTAAGTTTCTCATCTCTAACATTCACAAGCTCTACTGTCTTTCTGTTTAACGGCTGTAATTGATCAACATGACGTTTTACAACATTATCACCAACACGAACATCATAATGTAAATTTCCTATCTCTCTTACAATCTCTCCTGGTACCCACTTCTCTGGAGTGTTGTACGATCTTACCATGACATCAGACAAAGGTAAAAAATGTCTTACATTGGGAAGCTTTGCTACTTGTTTATACCCTTTATCTTCTAAATCTCTTTGCAAACTTGGATACAACAAATCTAACTTACACCTTATCCTCCTCCCCATCAACAAATTTGAGGGTGTCATGCCTGTTGTGCTGTGCGGCGTTGTTCTATAAGACAATAAGAATTTTGATACATGCAAAAATATATTACCTGAATATGCTTTTCTACACTTCATATTGTGTTTAAACGTTTGTACAAATCTTTCAGCCTCTCCATTAGTAGATGGATGATATGTAGCTGAAAATGTATGCTTTATACCATTGACATTACAAAATTCTTTAAACTCTTGTGAGGTAAATTGTGGACCATTATCTGTAACAATTCTTTCTGGAATACCGTGCGTTGAACAAATTTGTATTAACTCTTTTATTGTGGCGTAAGACGTTGTTGTCTTCATTGGGATAATTTCTGGCCACTTTCTGTAAGCATCTACTACTATCAAAAACAAGTAATTTAAAAAAGGACCTGCAAAATCTATATGCACTCTTTGCCATGGATACCTGGGTAACTCCCACGGGTGCATTCTAGCAAATTGAGGATTGTTCTGTTGCATAACACAATTCATACAATTCTTTATATAAGATTCCACATCTTTATCTACACCTGGCCACCATACAAAAGTTCTCGCAATTGACTTTGATCTTACAACTTGGTGATCAGCATGTATTTTAGACAAAACCTTATTTCTCAGTGAATTAGGAATAACTACGCTTGAACCTCTCATCACTATTCCTTGTGTTACACTCAGTTCATACCATATATCCTTATACGGTTTACAATTTTCCTCTTTTCCACATAAGTCCCTACCTGTCATTAAACTCTCCAAAACCTTATTAAATACTGGGTCTCTCTTGGTACTGTGTGCTACATCTTTTGCAGTTATGGGTACATCATATACAGAAATTAACAGAATACTGTCATCATACTCCTCTGGAGCTTTGTCTACGGGTAATCTGGATAAAGCATCTGCATTACCCATGTTTGATGTTGGACGGTATTCTATATCATAGTGGTACGCAGCTAACGTAACTGCCCAACGTTGTAGTCTTGCAGCTACCAACATAGGTAAACTTGCTTTTTGACCCAATATTGCTAATAAAGGTTTATGATCTGTAACAAGAGTGAACTTTTTCCTACCATAAAGATACATATGGAATTTTTTAACGCCATAAACTAATGCTAAACCTTCCTTTTCTATTTGAGAGTAATTCCTTTCTGCCTTGTTCAATACTCTAGAAGTGAATGCAATTGGTTTTTCTGTTCCATCTGGCATTACATGAGATAATACTGCACCTAAACCTATGTTTCATGCATCACATACTAATTTAACTGGTAAATCCATTTGATAATGTACTAAGAATGTAGGTGATGTTATTTCCTGCTTGATTCTTTCAAAAGATTCCTGACAATCTTTTGTCCACTTCCATTCTACGCCCTTATTCAACAGATTATACAATGGGTGTGCAATTGTAGACAAATTCTGAATGAAATTCCCATAAAATGTTACTAAACCTAAAAATGATTGTAATTCCTTAACATTTTCTGGCACTTTTGTTGATTGTACAGCTTTAATCTTCTCTTTAGTTTTGTGAATACCCTTGCCATTTATTACAAAACCTAAGTATTCCACTGAATCAACTTCTAATATACATTTGTTCTTATTTACTCTAATATTATGTTCCTTCAACTTCTTCAGAACTGTTCTCAATCTTTCTGTATGTTCTCTTGTGTCTTTACCAGCAATTAAAATATCATCTATAAAAATGAATACTCCTTGCATTCCTGAAAATATCTTATCCAGAGTTTGTTGCCATATAGCTGGACTACTTGCAACTCCATAAGGTAATCTCTTTGGTCTAAACAAACCTAAGGATGTATTTACTGTACATAATTCTTGTGAACTTTCATCCATGGGAAGCTGTTGAAATGCTTGTCTTAAATCTAATTTAGAAAAAACACTGCATCCTGACATAGTTGCAAACATGTCTTTCGGATTTGGTAAGGGATGTTGAGCTACTTGCAGTTGTGGATTTAATGTTACTTTGTAATCTCCACATAACCTAACCTGTCCACTTTCCTTCACAATAGGAACTAATGGCATAGCCCAATCTGAATATGTAACCCTTTCCCAGGAACCTTGATTTTCTAATCTCCTGATTTCTGTTTCAACTGCATTTTTCAATGCATACGGTACTGGTCTGGGAGCACAAAATCTAGGAGAACTGTCAGGTTTCAAAACTAAAATTGCCTTTGCGTTCTTTACTGTACCTATTTTATCTTCAAATACGTCTTGAAACTCTGATATGATATTATCCATAGATATTTCATTTTTGTTTTCATCTTGTCTACCTGTAACCTTCAAAATACTAGGCCAATCTAACTTCAAATACTGTAGCCAATCTAAACCTAGCAAAGTTTGTCCATTACCTTTTACTACTGTTAATGGCATTCTCTCTAATTTTTGTTCTTTGTAGTGTACTTCTACGTTCGAAGCACCTATCACCTGAATATCAAAACCATTATAACCTTTCAAAACTCTATTTGTACCTTCTAATAACAAATTAGGAATGCTTTTAGCTGTTTTCTCAGACATAATTGATACATCGGCTGCTGTGTCAACTTGCATCAAAATTGGTTTACCATTTATGATTACTTCTACCATGATATGTTTCTTTGCACCTTTGTTGACGGAATTAATGCGAAACGCAAAATCAGTTTCTGACCTAACCTGATTATCATGAACATTTTCCGCATTATTCTCTTGACCAATAGTATCAAATGTAGCATTTATTTTCTTTGTGTACTGTTTAGGGAATCTACAAGCAGTTGCAAAATGACCCATCTTTCTGCAATTCTGGCATGTTTGTCCAGTAGCAGGGCATTTCTTTGCTTCATATGCAAGATGATCAGTTTTACCACACCCATAACACTTTGGTTTTTCCTGTTGTTTCTGTGTATAAGCCTGATTCTGATATTTATGAACATTAGTGTTAGGCACTTTTCTATGACTAGGCTTTGACATATTCCTTCTCTGATTCTCATTGGTTTTCCACTTAGAACCTACTGTATTAATTTTAGAATTTTCCATTTTATTGCTTGTAGAACTACCTATTATGTTACTTTGCCTATTTGATGTTTTTAAAGCTCTGCCTGTTATCAATACCTTTTTCCTATGGTAAATCTATATCTTGCAATAATTTCTTTCTTAGCTCTTGTGATGTGCAATGTGCAATCACTTGATCTATGATAAAATTTTCTAACTCTAGAAATTCACATGAAACGGCTAAATTCTATAGTCTAGTCACAAATGCATCTAAACTTTCATTTTCTTTCTGATAAGCCTGCGCTGAAAACTGGTATCTTTCAAAAAATATATTGACCTGGGGAGCAAAATATGTGGTAAGAGCCTTAATTGCAGCTTCACTTGTGTCATCTGTAGGCTCCAAAGTTTTAAACACTTCCCGAACTTCCCTACCTGCTGTATGAAGTAATAATGCCTTCTTTTGGGCATCCTTCATGTTCCCTAATGCTTCTAAATAAATCTTAAATTTCTCACACCACTGTTGCCATCGTATAGCAACAGAATTGGGCTTAGCAGTGATGCTGAAGCGTTCGGGATGTTCTATATCAAAAGGCATTTTGAGTCTTACCTTAATACCTAGATTAGGTTAAGCTACTGTTCTGCAGTCACAAGTTTACTTCCTACCTGTTTTGTAGCCTACCCAACTTTAAATTTCACCCTTTCTTGTTTTGTTTGTTTGATGAAATTCCTGTTCTGCTGCTTGTACAATCTTCATTGGGCGATTTTCCTCTTGTCCCTCAATGTACAAAAGGACCTTCTCTTGTGCTGGCCGTCCTTCTACATAAGGCCCAATGTTTCTTCTGCGTGTGTTCGTCCTCCTGGGCGTCGCTAATTGTTGGGTATGAGTTGATAGGAAGTTTCTATTAACCATAATAATTACCTAGAACATAGATGAAGAATTGTTAGTAATTATTTCTCAGCTGATCCCATCCTCGTCGCCAATTGTTGGGTATGAGTTGATAGGAAGTTTCTATTAACCATAATAATTACCTGAAACACAGATGAAGAATTGTTAGTAATTATTTCTCAGCTGATCCCATCTTTGGTCGTCAATTTTTCTTGGTGGGATTTAATGATACGTTGGTATTCTTGAAATACAAGTTTAATGATATTTTGTGGCTACATTGCTCTATGACAGCTGACTCCTAAGTGTGTGTGGAGCGTCATACACAATCTGAGAAAACCAAAACATTTCTAAACAAAAGAGCATCGCTCTGAGAAGACTTAAATCCTACTCCAGTACAAAACTAAAAAAGAATTACATCCTATCTTTGAGGTAACCAACAAATGTTTGAATCCTAATACCAAAATAAATCATTACACTTATGTACAAAGCATAACATGTTTTATTCATGCAATATGATGCAATGTTGCGCAATACCTGTAACACTTGAAATAATATAGTACATTATTACAATAATACATAACAGTTTCCAGAAAATTTCTCCGGGACCATACCTACCTAATGATAGGATGCTTAACCTACTATTCCCGAAAGCAAGTAAGGAAATAGTGGTGCCCCACGGACAGATTCACCCCTCCCTGTGGCCAGATAGCCTTTGGGGCGGAGGGCAGGAAGCCCCGACGGGAAGAGGGGGAGAATGTCGTGTCGGAATTGTTTCCGTCTGTGCCGGCTCTAGAGCCATTGACATCGACATCTTCACCCCCTACCCCTCTATTAGATGGAATGGACCAATTATGGGCCCAAATGAAAGGTCTAATAGAAAACCTTCGCAAACAAGATGAAAAGGGGTCATACAAACGACCCAGAGACCAAGACCTTCCGATATGCTCCAAAACCAATCCCTGGAGGTTTGCGGGGCTTATGCCGATTTTAAATGGCAAACTCTACATCTCGGAGAAGATGGGTGCTTTTCTTTTGGACAAAATCCAATTTTGGCCAAGCTTTGATGCTTTCCCTAATTGCTTCATTCGTCTGAGACATGAACCAACGTCAAGAAAAGATACGGAACTGAAGAAGGTCATGGTTCTCGACCATAATAAGGCACAGGCTATCTTGTCAAGTAGCCTGAGAAAGGCGAGATACTCGGTGTCGAAAGTAGTCACACTAGGTAACAAACACCTCTCCTTTCTTGCTCCTGCTTCAATATCATTCCCCTTTACGTGGAAAGCATTTAAATCTGTTGCTAAGGCAGTGGAAGCAGGTAGACCTTGTCCTGCACTCAAGGAGTGCAAGCCTCTGTTACTAGCCTTTCCCAGGCAGGAGAAGGATTGGAAGGAAGTCCACTTAACCTTTTCAGTAGGAAGACTAGACACGGATGTCGCTAGTCGACAGTCTAGCGAGAATCTTCCTAAACTATCGGAGTTTCTTTTGTATAACGAACAAGAGACAAAGGAGAGACTTGCAGCCTCCCTAGCCTTACAGAACTGCATAGAGTTATGTTCAACCCATCAGACAACCCCAGACATGCTCATGGTGTTGGCCAAAATGCATATGGCCACCTTAGTAAAAGACCTTTATGCCTTTATGAAGGCTAGGAGAGCCTGTAGAGAGTTTGTGTTTGCTGCCGCAACAGTGAAACATGAAACCAGGAAGCTGATATCTTCCAACATCTGGGGTAGAGACCTCTTTCCAAATGAGGTAGTTAGAAAGGTGATTAAGAAGGCCACCACGGAGAACATAGGACTTCTCCAAAAGTGGGGCATCCTTTCAAAGAGAAAGTCTTCCACAGTTGTGGGTCCCTAACCTAAAAGGAAGACGGAAAAGTCTAGAAATGTTCCTCAGGCTGTTCAACAACATCCCACAGTTGCAATGACCGCGATGCCACAGGCAAGCGGTCGAATATGTAAACCTTCTGATCAAGCGAAGCAAAGAGACGCTTCTGGTAGGAGGGAGGTTCCTTCAGGATTGCTGGACCTTCGATCCTTGGGTCCAAGGCCTAATCAAGATGGGACTAGGATGGTAAGTGTACATGCCTCCACCATCATTTCCTCAACTCCTCCTACACTCCAAAACTCTCCTGGAAGAGTATACCTTAGGGCTCTAGAGCATACAGGTGGTAAGGAAAGTATAGTTCACTGAATTCCAGGGAAGGCTGTTTGGTGTTCAAGAGAAGGACTCAAGAAAACAGATGTTATAAATTCACAATTGTCTCTGCTTACGTTAATGTCTTAAAAAGGTAGAGAGTTGTTGTTCTCTTTTTCTATAGTGAACTTCATATTTTGGTGTTGAATATTTATATGGTTTAAAAACATTTCACTATGCCATGGTTGTTTAAATAACACAAAAGTGTCATCAACATATCTTCTATAAATAGTTGTCCAGACACTTTTAAGCCAGTGTTTTATAGAAGATATGTTGATGACACTTTTGTGTTATTTAAACAACCATGGCATAGTGAAATGTTTTTAAACCACATAAATATTCAACACCAAAATATGAAGTTCACTATAGAAAAAGAGAACAACAACTTTCTACATTTTTTAGACATTAACGTAAGCAGAGACAATGGTGAATTTATAACATATGTGTATCGGAAAAAGACATACACTGGACTTTCCAACAATTTTTATAGTTCCTGTTTTTTCAATTTTAAACTAAATGCTATATACACACTTGTTTATATGGCTCTTCGTTATTCCTCGAGTTGGTCAATCTTTCATAAGGAGATTTTATTTTTGGTTAATTTTTTCAAGAAAAACTCTTACCCTGAAAGTATGGTTCATAAGGTTATTAACAAGCTCCTCTTACGACATTTCTCCACTACAGTACCTTCGTATAATGTCAAAAAGAAAAATATTTTCGCTACAATTCCTTACTTATCTGACAACAAGTTTTCCATCAAACTTGAAAAAATAATAGAAAAAGAGTTCGGCTGCCTCAACATCCAACTAATCCCAATCAATCCACTCAAAATTAATGTATTTTTTGGCTACAAAGACAAACTGCAGACCTTCATGAGGTCCAACATCATTTATAAATACAAATGCCCGGGATGTCCCGGTATCTATGTTGGATCTTGCCGAAGGTTGTTGCAGGTGAGATACTGTAGCCATATGGGATACAGCTTTAGAACAGGTCAGAGACTTGGTAACCCAGAATTTTCTAATATACGGAATCATGCCACCATTTGCAAAATCCAAGTAAACAAAAAAAAACACTTTTCAATTATTATAGGTGGGACAAAACATAGCGAATTTCTAACTACCCTTGAGTCATTATATATCAAACGGCTTGTTCCTTCTTTAAACTCTAATATCTCTGCCTCTCCTCTTTTCTTATCATAACTGAAGACGTAGGTGGGTAACAATTTTTACTCATTCGTTCTTCACCTTTTCCTATGGATGGTCTGGTGAGCACTGGTTCTCTTTTGTTTTACTGTTTTAGTTTTTTACGATTTTCTGTTATAAAATCAAACATGTTTTAATATTCTTTTACTATTTTGTTTTAAATTATGGTACAAATTTTAAGAATTTTATTTTTATATCTTTTACAGATTGATAATGAACATTGCAATGTTTGAAACGTCTCTAAATAAAAAAACTATGGCCTTTTAACTGATGTTTTTTGGACCCTGCTTCACACCATATATATATATATATATATATATATATATATATATATATATATATATATATATATATATATATATATATATATATGTATATATATATATATATATATATATATATATGTATATATATATATATATATATATATATATATATATATATATATATATATATATATATATATATATATATATATATATATATATATATATATATTCGGAAAGAACAGATGAGGTTGAAAGAGAAAGGGTAATAATGATAATGACACCAAGAGCAGAAAAGATATAAATTGAGAGAAGAGCTTTACATAGTAGGTTGTTACTCACAAAGTTTAAATGAATGCAGTGTAATATGAATGTTATAGCTTGCTCTGCACCAACAAATGGTTCCTCTAAACGAAAGACAAATTCTATGAAGGACTGCAGAGTGTAATAGATGAGATCCCAGAGAGAGATATGAAAATTATGATTGGTGACTTCAATGCTGAAGTTGGAAGAAGTACTCAAGGTATAGAAAAGGTGATGGGAGTTGAGGGTGTTGCTGAAGTTGGAGACGATAATGGAACACTTTTTATAAGTTGTTGTTCAACAAACAATCTTACCATTAAAGGTAATCTTTTCCAGGATAAGGCCATCCACAAATATACATGGATTGCACTATGTGGTAATTACAAAAATTAAATAGATGATATAGCCATCAATAAATAGAGAAGAGGACTCTGAGAAATGTAAGAAGCTATAGAGGTGCAGATATTGGTAGTGATCACCAGCTCCTCATTGCCACACTGAAATTGAAGTTGAAAGCACCCAACAGAAATGTAGATAGAATACCTAGGTTTGATACAACTACGCTTCTAGAATATGAGAACAGAGAAACATTTGCAATTGAATATAGTAATCAATTTGCAGTCTTAGAATGTTTAATAGACGAAGAGCAGAAAATTTATGAAGAATGATGTGATATTAAGAACATATATCAGTCTGTTTATAATGAAGTTTCTAAAGCATGCCGTTACGAGGAGAAAGCCATAGATATCAAATGATACTTGGGATACTATTAAAAGGAAACAAAGATAGAAATTGATTGTTGATAGTTTTCGAAGTAATGAAAATTACAATGTAGATTATGCTAAGTATTCCACGATTAATAATGAGGTCAAAAGAAAGGCTAGGAATGACTGGTGAGAATATTAAGGCAAGAAAGCAGATGAGGTTGACAAAGGAGTAAGAAAAGATAGAATTAATAATGAAATATTTGCGGGGCAAAGAAGAAGAAACATACTGTATACCTATCAAACTGAAAGATGGATCTATTATAACTGGAGATGTAGAAAGGCTATATTGGAAGGAACACTTCAGTGACGTCATGAAAAGGAGATATGAAAGGAATAATTTTATTGATATACCTGAAGCTTATGAAGACCTTGATGTACCCATGAAGGAATTTAGTGTGTTTGAAGTCAAATCTATCATTAAAAATCTGCTGAGATGATATTGGCAGAAAATGACGTGACCCCCACAGAATACCTACAAGATTATTTTGTAGAATGTGACATGCAGTGGCAAAACATGATGAATTGAATTTAGGAGTGTTATGGAAAGTAAAAAAAAAAAGGAGACCTGACTAATTGCAATAATTATAGAGGCACCACGCTTACGTCAGTCTTGTCATACAAATATATAGTATGCTTTTTTCAAAGAGACTAAAAAGAAAGATTGATGAAAAACCGAGAGAGGAACAAGCAGGATTTAAAAAAGGTAGAAGTTGTACTGCCCAAATTTTAATTTCAAGACATGTTGTACAGGAATGTGTATAGTAAAGAAATCCACTTTTGAAGACATCTGTGGACTATGCAAAATGCGTTGATTGCGTACACCGGCCAACTTTTTGGAGAGTCCTGTGTTATTATGAAGTTACTCTCATATATATATATATATATATATATATATATATATATATATATATATATATATATATATATATATATATATATATATATATATATATATATATATATATATATATATATATATATATATATATATATATATATATATATATATATATTACATTAAGTCTATTCATGAGCATAGAAAGTGTAAAGTTAATGTTAGTGAAGTCCTACGAAATAAATTTCCTGTGAAAATTGGAGTACTAAAAACAAATGTGTGGTCACCTATGTTGTATATCCTCGACATAGATTTTGTAATGCATAGAACAGTTGGGGATGGTGGAGAAGGATTGAACTGGATTGGCAATAGGAAATTAGCTGACCTAGAGTATGCCGATGACGCTATCTTTATCAGCAGAACATCACAGGATTTGCAATGGTTGCAAACCAGAATGCATGAAATATCACAGAAGGTTGGGCTCAAGATAAATAGAAGAAAGACAGATGATGAAAACGGAATGTGCAATGGAAGATGAAATATCATTGGAAGGAGAAAGGATTAATAAGGTAGAATCATTTAAATACTTAGGAACTAAAATCTCTAATGCAGTGTCTTTAGAATTAGCTTTTAATGAAAGATTGGAAAAATCAAATCCGAAAATGGCTAGGTTAATTAAAATTTGGAAATCAAATCACCTGCAATTACAAATAAAAATCAGTTCAGTGATATCGGTGTTACAGTATAAACATGATTCCTGGTATGACAATGAAACAGTATTCAACAGATTTTGTAGATTTGAGAACAAAGCCCTCAGAAGAATATAGGGAGCTGAATGACATAAAAGGATTAGAAATGAAACTATAAGAGAGATTACTCGAGTGCAGTATATGAACGAGATCCTGGAGAGGTGTATATGGAGATGGTTTGTGCATGCTCCTCGCACTCCTCAAGAGGAGTTTGTTCACCAAACATTTAAATGGGCCTCACAAGGCACTACAATAGTTGAAAGACTCAGGCCTATATGGCTGAGGACTATGAAGCGTGAAGTAGGAGATGATGAATGACGAAGCATTGATTTAAAAGCTCAAGATAGAGATGAGTGGTGATATCTATCTGATGCCCTTTGTGTCAATAGGCATACAAGGAGAAGATGATGATGATGTCCTTTTTTTGAGGGGGATATCCTACGGGTTTACGTATCGCCATGATCAGCAAAGCCGTACTAGTTATTGCCATCTGTAATAGGTTTGTTTGTTGTGAGCGATCAGAAGAAAATCTCCCACCATCACTAATCCACACTGGCCAGCGTGGTGGTGAATTGACATGTCTAAGGCCTTTTTCCTGCAGAAGACTAGAAATGGCTGCTTTTATTGTGTGTGAATATATATATATATATATATATATATATATATATATATATATATGTATACATATATATATATATATATATATATATATATATATGTATACATATATATATGTATATATATATATATATATATATATATATATATATATATATATATATATATATATATACACACATATATATATCTATCATTTGTTTAAGGGGAAAATATGGATATTGAAGGCTATAATTTACTGAGACAGAGGTGAGAGGGCAGAGAAGCAGTGATATGTAAAAATAGTACTTAAGTAGCGATTTATTAGTTCAGGAATTGTAGAGATAATATGGAGCATGGTGGAAAAAATAACTTGTGACAGTAGGCACATATGATGCAGAAATACACAAATAGAAAAGGGAAAAAGAGAATTGACAGGGCGAATATGTACAAGGTAATTAAAGTGCTAACGTAGGTTACAGACAAAAGAGAAAAAATCAGGTATTGTCGGTAAGGATAAAATTCGTTGAATGAATGAAAAGGGTAAAAGTTTTGTGGAAATAATTGGCCTCCAACGAAGACTATAGTATATATGTAATAAGGAAAATGATGAGGAAATAAACTTATTACTTTATGAGCTTTTTATCTTCATTATTATTATAAGCTGATTATGCTGTCTGCACATAATATGTATCATCATCATCAGCCGTTGTTAGTCGATTGCATACAAAAGGCCTTAGACATGTCCTTCCACTCCCGTCTGTTTATGGATTTTCTATGTCAGCCAGTGTATAACCGAAAATTTTCTTATCTCGCCAGTCCATCGTTTTTTCTTCCTTCCCCTGCTTCCTTTGCAAACTCTCGGGACCCATTCTGTTATTCTTAATGTCCATATGTCACCTGTCAGTCTCACTATATGTCCTACCCATGTCCCTTTCTTTTTCTTACATAAATATCCTCTACTTTAGTTTGCTCTCGTATCCATGTTGCTCTTTTTCTGTCTCTTGGTGTTAATCCCATTATTATTTTTTCTTAACTCTTTGAATTGTAACTAGTTTATGCTCTAAGGCTTTAGTAAGGCTCCAAGTATCTGATGCATAAGTTATTATTGGTAGGACCATCTGATTAAATTAAATACTTTTCTTTTTAGAGAAAGTGTCATCTTAATTTTCATAATCTCATTTTGTTTACCAAAAGCTCCCTATCCCATGCTCATCATTCTTTTAATTTCGGTCTCATGTCCTGGAGACATACTTACTGACTGTCCTAAGTACGTAGAGTCATTAACAATCTCTAGAGGTTCGTCCATAACCCTCATTTGTTGTCTCTGCATTTTCAATGATAATCATCTTTACTCATATTAATTCTCAGTCCTACATTTCTGCTTTCTATATAGAAATCTTCTAACATCTTTTGTAATTCCTCCTATGATTCACTAAATAGAACTGTCATCTGCAAATCTTAATTTGTTAAAGTAGACCCTATCAATTTAATTCTGGCATTTTACAATCTAAAACCTTAAAACCTATATGTGTATGTGTCTGATGAATGGCAAAGAGAACATTCAGGTCATAGGCTAAATATACGTAAGTAATACAAGTAATACCGATAAATGAACTATTCAAATATACATTTATATACACTGCATAGGCATTAATAGAAGCTGTGTCTTGATTACTTTTGTCAATAACATTTCAATTTAGGTTAAGTGGAAGGAAAATTTTTTCGAACGGCCTAGTAAAATCAATCCTTCAACAAAAACTATATCATAGAAAAGAGAGGCATGCAATATGGCCTGTAGTGCCATTCATAATGTAAAGGAAGAGTGTAATAAGAAAATATAAGAGATGATTTTCTGGAAGAGACAATGCTGCATAGGTCTGAAGTAGGTTGCAAACATTAGGGCTACCATTCATTATCTTTTGCTACAACTTGTGTTTGGCCGCCCTGTGTGGTATCTAGATTGGTCATCCTCTTTCTTATCATGTAACTCCCGTATTTCCTTTATTGATTTATAAAAAATGCAATAAGGACACATATTTGAACCTGTGGATAAAGTCAATAGTAATAATAAGTCAACTTGAAATATAGAAAAGAATGCCAGTCTAAAATGGAGGAAAAGTTAAAACAAAAAAAAACCGAATATCTTAAATGATTATCACCACCCCTATAAAAATATGATTAACATAAATAAAGGTATCTGTTCTTAAATAAAATATGAATACTGAACTAGTAAGTGTATAACCATATATAATTTATAACCTCTTCAGAATCAAGTGCCTCTGTATATTCTTTTTCAATGGAAAGAATTGCCAAGTTATTGACTTTGATTTCTTATGGTTTAGCGAAGGTAATTCTTTATTAATCTTAAGTTTGAAAAACTCCTCTCGCAGCTAGCCAGGCTGACAGCTTTACCAACAATGCTCTCAGTAATATCGTTAAATGTGACACAGGAATTTTCAAAACAGTATTTGGTAATATTAAGAGCTCTTTCGAGAACTCAAGAAAATTCTTCATTCTCATCCTTTCGATCTCGACTTTTGGATTAATAACGTCTTCCTCCTGCTACAATTCGAAATATACAATAATTAGAATGCTTTGGATTATAAATCATAATTACGGCTGAGAAGATGTAATCGAGGAAATAGATCTTTTTCATTTCCGCTTCAAAGGTTAAACCAACATCATTTTAATTTTACCCCGACGTTCTGTCTCGATGCTAAAGTCATCAGAAACTTATTTTGCATATTTTATTGAATTTTCAATCACTTATTCTGTTATGAACCAAGTATGCCTTAAAGATAAGCCATCTTCATTTAACTTTGGGGAATATTAAGGTTTGAACCCCAAATCTATTTATGTTTTTCATAGATTTTCATGAGAATGTTCAGCAGAAAACATAATAAAGAACACGACTATATTGATCTCAAAATCAGGCCAGCCTCGGACATTGTTGCTATTTTTTTTCATTTCACAAAGACTGCTCGTGCACATCATTAATTACATGAATATATATATATATATATATATATATATATATATATATATATATATATATATATATATATATATATATATATATATATATATTTACACCAGGTAAGCTACTGGTTGTCCTATTGCACTCAATTTCCAGTCACTCTTAACATCGTGAATAGTAATTCTAATAAGCTCATCCAATAGGTGAGTGGAAGAAGAAAAAAAAAAAAAAAAAAAAAAAAAAAAACATCATTCAACAGCTAAGAAGAATAAACATTTAGCTGAACCTGTGTTGACGTTAAGCAGACGCATGGACACTGGACAAATTAAGAGACTGGCTCGAACGCGAAATCAATTCGTTTTATGAATTAACATCCTTTATGCTCTTCTAAACACCATTGTACTTGTCAGACATCACAGCTAAATCGTCGTAAGCTTATCCTAGTTAACTTTCTCCAAAATCTTATTTAACATATACCCCACCATCTTTCATTTTGTTCTCATACAACCAACAAATTATTCCATCACATTCACACAACGGACTTGACCCTTCAGTTAAACCATAGCAAAGCATTTGACTGGTTTGATCTAATCAAAATAAAGCTGCTATAATATTGAAGATAATAGAAAAATGTTTTGCGTCTTCAACATGAACAGCTCTTTTATTTTCACATGTTCTCCAAGATCTTTAACAGATTTATCTATATTCTGAGGTGATAGATACGACATCAGTTACATTATCATTTATCTTGATTCGAAGGTGTTCTTCCACGATAGGGTCTTATTTTCAAAGAAATTCCATTTGCTCCATAAAGTTTACTGTTCATTTTTAATCAAGAGCCCTATATTCAATGTCATCTTTGACCTCTATCCCTTCATGTTATCCCCTTAAGAGAAAAAATTTTGAAAAAAACTATTAAGAAAAATACATCAAAATCACCAGAGAGTAATAAAATCGTCTTATTAGCCACCCCCTTGTGTGTGGCCGACCTGTGCTACGCTCCTACTATCATTGCAGTTGCGTAGTTTGGTTTTATTTGCAAATGTGGTACATTCAAAAGAATCATAATCAACCATTCTAGTCCTCGAGATCCTGAGAAAAATAAAACAGTTAGACTGAAAAACAATTTAGCGTTATAAGAAAATGGAGATAGTGAGTGCTGTAACAGGAATTAAAGAAAAAGCAACGATCACAATAAAAACTTGGTAAAAATGCACTTACATGGTTATGTGAGCAATACATTTTAGAATATAAAAAGGAAACCTCATCAATATTATTACTAATATTATGCATGGCAATAAGAGTATAAAGTGGATGGAAGAAGAAGGGGAGCATCTCTGGAAGTTTGAGACAAATTCTTTAGAGATCAAGGGAAAGAGAAGAGATTTCAAGATTATGTCCAGAACTCCCACAACACAGAATTTAGTGCGAAAAAACTGTGAAGGGAGTCGATGGAAAGTCAGGGAGCTATTAGAGCAGACTCCATTATATTCTTGAGGAAGAATGAAAAACAAAATTATAGAGGAAAACAGAAGTCAGTTTTAATTTGGAAGGAATTGTTTTTTGGCATTTTATAATTACTGGATATCACTAGACTTTTCTTGTTTTAAGGAATTTATCCATACCGCTTTATAATTCATGTATAGATGATTCATTTGTTTCTCATATAACATCTAAAGAGACCAGTTTATCTCCGTCAAAGAAAGCTTCCTGTACAGCTTTTCCTAGAAGTTCCTTTTGGAGGAGAGTAACGGTTGTGAAACAGTCAGTACAGTACAATACTCACCTTCATACACAAAAATATAAATTCCGAAACGAGTCGTTCTGAAAGCCTTGTAGAAGAAAGCGCAAAACAAAGCAGCAGTGGTCAATGCCAGTTAAAGATCTTCCCTAAATAGAAGCCCATTTGCCACTACCGGTTTTATATTTTAAGTTTCTCTTACACATGCCTTTGAAGTTCAACTTTGAAATATTAGCTGTCACTCATTCTTTAAGGTCTTTAATCGTTCTGCTAGATGTTTTCAAGAGTAATAAACGGCAGAACTTCTATTTGTAGCTTTGATATCGAGGAGCAACCTTATCTTGGATCTAAGGATGCATATTCTTATATTACTTTTCACTATTTCCAATCACATGTGTATGAACCAAAAGTCAAGAAAGTACTAAAAAATCAAATCTCAGTGGACACAATAACAGAAGTGCTTTTACTAGAAATAAATTATGTCTTGGTCAAAAAGGATAAAAAAAAGCAATTGTTTTCACAAGGCAGTCGAATAATTTTATTGTGAATAATCTAATAATTAAACAAATTATAAATCACATATAAACCCTGTCTGAGTTACACTACTCATTTTGGAGGAAAAGATAATTTAAAAGGCAGAACAATTGTTGAAGTATAAGATCTTAACTGAATACATACACACACACAGACAGACAGACAGACACACACACACACACATATATATACATATATATATATATATATATATATATATATATATATATATATATGTATGTATATATATATATATATATATATATATATATGTATATATGTATATATATATATATATATATATATATATATATATATATATATATATATATATATATATATATATATATGTATTATATATAGAAATACTTTCTCAACCAAGAAAATAATAAGAAATTGATAGAACTGTACGGTAGACAGAAAAGCAAACCTACAAAGATAATGATTTTTGATGCATAATAAAAATCCCAAACACCTAAGAATATAAATGATAGATGAACTCAGAAAGAAATCGATGTCGTAAAAAAACATTGCTACTTCATAAGAATATTTATCTATACATGAAAAATTTATTGTTTTTCGATATCATATTATCCATACATCGCTTTGTAATTCCATCACCTGATCTTATTACCTTCGCCAACTTTGTTGCAGCGAACGTTATGTTTTAATAGTGTATCGCAGACATCACCGCTCGTACACTGTAACGGAGATGCATGAAACTAGTGAGAAATGTGTATTATTCGCTTTCCTATCTTGTGATATGAAATATGAAATAGTGATCTATTAACCTAGTTTGTGTATTTATTAGTTTGTATGTCTGTCTTCGTGTTTGTGATTCGCATAACTCAAAAAGTATTTGACCAAATGTCATGAAATTTGGTGCAATGATTGGTCATGATCCAAGGACAATTTGATTAGATTTTGAAGTTATTGGGTCAGAGATTAAGGTCTAGGTAATGAAAAGGTAAAAAATATTTTGTTGTTATTTTTGCCAAA
>NC_090732.1:66304628-66384628 GCF_036898095.1 Palaemon carinicauda
CCAAAAGCTGTCCATACCACGCTTATCCTTTTTTCAATTTCTGGCTCATGTCCAGCAGAAACACTTACTGTCTGTTCTAAGTACGAATATTCATTAACAATCCCTAGAGGTTCCTTCATAATCCTTATTTGTTGCCTTTGCATTTTCATTGAACATTATCTTAGTTTTACTCATTCATACATACTTACATACATACATACATACATACATTCATACATACATACATACATACATACATACACGTATACTCAGATATGTATATAGATTAACACATACACAAATACATACTGTATATATATATATATATATATATATATATATATATATATATATATATATATATATATATATATACTACAATGTGTATAAGCTTGAATATATAAGTGTTTAAATCTTATACTAACGATAATTAAACAGGAAGAATAATACCTTTAGATTTTAGGCCAGATATATGCTTTCTAGAAATCAAAATGAATAATATTTATGCCATAAAAACATACAAAATCGCATTGCGTAAACAGGTAGAGCACAGCATAACAGATATAAGGGACTGCGGAAAAGAATAAATATAAACCCCTTTGAAAAATTAGTTTTATAGTCCATCTTATGTGATATACACACACACACACACACACATATATATATATATATATATATATATATATATATATATATATATATATATATATATATATATTTATATATATATATACATTTGTATTTGTATTTTATTTTTCTCATCCCTCTTTTTATAAAATTGGGTGGTGCCCGGAGAGTTAAGTGTTCGGGTGCTCAGTAACTCCTAAGGCGTGATGTTTCTGGTGCAGTCTGTGCCCTTTATTCTTGACATCAGAAAATTCTAATAGCTTTTTATAGATCTGTGATTTTGTTTGCGATAATCTGGCATCGAACACAACACTGGAATTTTGAGCTTGAGTTTTTAACCATTTGGTTATGGGTTCCCTTCTCTTGTTTTTTTTCTTTTCTTTTTCATTTTGATTAAACACAAGCAGGATTTAAAGTCTGGTTCACTACGTGAAAGAATTTGAGGGGCTTATATATATATATATATATATATATATATATATATATATATATATATATATATATATATATATATATATATATATATACAAGTTTCTGTTGTACCAAAGATTTATTTTGATAAAATAGCACCTTTTGTGAATTTTAGTAGATGTTCACAACCTTAAAAAGACAAACATATCAAAGCATTTCTGAGTATACTAGTGTGACGGGCCGAGAGCAGGTTGTGACTCAAAGGCAGGAAGAAAGCAACTGAATGAGTTTTATTACAGAACATCCGTTTATATATACATAAACTCCAGGCAAAAAAGGTATACAAATCATAGCAGGCAATTTCATGTTCAACTAACAAGCTCACCGGTTAACAGTTAACAGTGAGAAAAACAGACATGTTATTTCAAGTTCCTATCAGTGGGAGGGGAGAGCGAAAATACAAGCATAATACATACAAAAAATGAAATGTCGTTACTATGTACGATCGTGTGACACACGGTTGGTACATGGCTCCCCCCCTAAAAATGACATACTGTACATGTTAAATAGGACGCCCTGATCTAGAGAGGCGAACTGTAGGCGGGTCATCTGGCAGGAGATAAGTAGATTTTAGACGATCAATGGAAACCTAGTCTTTTATGCCACGAATGTTTAGCAGGAATGCTTTCGGACTGCGTCGGATCATAAGGAAAGGGCCCGTGTAAGGAGCTTGCTAGTGTCGTTGCATGGGAAGACGTGCGTTACAGAGGCTTGTAAGTCTGGCGGCATGGAGTAAATTTTCCCACGACGTGACGTATGCACTGGAGATCGTTGGAGGAGGTTGCAGAAGGAAAAAATTCGACAGGGACGACCAACGTGATGCCATACACCCTTTCAGCTGCTGAGACATCGAGAGCGTCTATAGGAGTGGTCCTTATTCCCAGGAGGACCCAGGGAAGCTGAGTAAACCAGTTGCAATCCTTGCAGCAGAACATCAAAGCTGCTTTGAGGGTGCGATGAAAACGTTCAACCATTCCATTGGCAGCGGGGTTGTAGGAAGTTGTTTGATTTAGGGTGATGCCCAGGAGATTCGCTAATGATGTCCACAATTTAGGGGTGAAAGTGGTACCTCTGTCAGAATTATTATGCTTAGGGATACTAAATCTTGCAATCCATCATGAGAGTGAGGTAGATGTACATGAGGCAGACGTTGCTGTTTCCATGGGAATGGCTTCAGGCCAACGAGTGGAGCGATCGATGACGGTAAACAGGTAACGATGTCCTTGTGATGTGGGTAGGGGGCCTACAATGTCGACGTGAATGTGGGCGAAACGACGCTGAGGTTGAGGAAAGGTGCCCACTCCTGAATCCGTGTGCCGATGTACTTTGTAAGTTTGGCAAGAAGTAGAGGCGCGGACCCAATCCTTAGCATCCTTTGAAATGACGTGCCAAATGAACTTCGTCTACAGCAGCTGTGCAGTAGAACGGCACGAGGGATGTAAAAGCCCGTGAATGAAATTAAACACCTGTCGGCACATGGGAGCAGGAATCCAAGATCAAGGTCTACCAGTACTGACGTCACAGAGGAAGGTGGTGTTGGAGTCGTCGAGGGGGATGTCATCCCAACGGATGGATGTGCAGGATGTCCTACATGCTTGATACTCTGGATCCTGTCGTTAGGCTTCAGCCAAGGCATTGTAATCCAATCCCAGTTGAAGGGCAGTCAACGTGTTTCTTGACAGGGCATCGGCAACGGGATTTCTTTTCCCAGGGATGTGTTAAAGGGTGCAATTGTTGGCGTTCACAGGCGGACTAGGCGTCAGACTGTTGATTGAAGGCGTGCAGCAGAGGCATGTGGTCTGTGTGAATGACGAAGGGCGTACCTTCAAAGAAATGGCGAAAGTGACGGACAGCCAAGTGCACCGTCAGCAATTGGCGATCAAAGGTAGAATAGCCCGATTTTGCCTTGTACAGTTTTCTGCTGAAGAAGGTCAATGGGCGGGGCGAGCCGTTGACCACCTGTTCGAGTACTGCACCAATAGCGACATGTGGGATAGGAAAAGTGAGAGCTGCAGCAGTTGATAGGGCCTTCTTTGCATTGTAGAAGGCCGCTTCTTGAAGGGGACCCAACTTCAGGTCCTTAGGCTTGCCCTTGAGGGAGGCGTAGAGGGGAGCAAGAGTGGCGGCAATGGCTGTCAGAAAACGGTGATAATAGTTGATCATGTCCAAGAATTCCTGCAGAGATTTGACGGTCGAGGGCGTGGGGAAGTTCTGAATGGCTGCTACCTTCTCAGGGATAGGATGGACTCCTTCAGGAGTGATGCGGTGCCCTAAGAACGACACTTCGTTAGCGCCAAAGGTACACATGTTGTACCGGACTACAAGGACATTTTGTTCCAGGCGGTCGAGCACGATGCGCAGGTGATGGAGGTGTTCCTCTTTTGAGGAAAAGAACACAAGTATGTCGTCTACATAACATACACAGAAGGGGAGGTCCCCTAAGACGCCATCCATGAGACATTGAAAAGTGGCCCTAGCATTACGAAGGCCAAAACCGGAGTAATTGAAGGTGTATGTACCAAACGGAGTGGTGATGACGGTCTTGGGGATGTCTTCTGGGTTCATAGGCACCTGATAATACCCTTTAGGAGGTTGAGCGTGGAGAAAACCTACACTTTGTGCAGGTAGGAGGTCACGTCGGTGATGATTGGGAGGGGGGTAATGTTCAGGCGCCTGTAATCCCCGCACGGACGGAAGGAGCCCTCTTTCTTCAGAACGACCATGGGCTGGAGGCCTTTTGACAAAGCCCCATTTCCTCCATTTCGGTGAACTTCTGTTTGGCGGCTGCCAATCGTTCCGATGCTAGACGTTTGAATTTTGCAAAGACTGGGGGTCCTGTTGTCTTGATATGGTGATAAATACCGTGCTTGTCTGGAGCTGTGGGCGTTTGGCGAAGTTCTGGACGGAAAACTACCGGGTACGACATGAGGAGGTGGGCGTAGCCATCCATGGGTGTGCTGAGGTAGCGAGCGAGGTTGGAGGGTGCGGGTTGAAGAGGTGTCGACAAGTACGACTCTGCGTTGACCAATCGTCGGTGGGCGACATCGACCAGAAGATGGAAATGAGAGAGGAAATCCGCACCGAGGATTGGCAATGTGACGTCAGCAACGAGAAACTTCCAATTAAATTTACTGTTTCCAAACGATAATGTGAGGTTCTCGTAACTGTAGGTGGGTATCGCTGATCCGTTGGCAGCTACCAGGCGGATGTCGTTAGACGTAGACAGACTACATTGTGTCCTGAAGAGTTCCCTTGGCAAAAGAGAACGACAAGCACCCGTGTCTACCAAAAATCGCGCGCCCGTTCCTGCATCACGTAAAAAGAAAAGATTAGAAACACGGGAGGTCACCGCTACAAGCGATTGCCTACTTATATTTTTTTTGGCAACTGACAATCCTTGGCCCATTTCTTCGCGGCTGCCCCGAATCTGAAGTGGTAGTAGCAAAACTGCTGCTGATGGGATGCAGTAAGTGGCTGTAGAAGTCATTGGTTAGGGCGCGAGCGAGTGGTGGGTGATGGGTGGCTTTGTCGCTGCTTCGGCACGTCACGGGGTAGGCATGTATGTCCTACGGCATTCATGTCAGCTTCGGTTGACGTTGAATAGGGGTCCTCTTTGTTAGGAATGGAGGCGTTGATGGAGGTCTTGAAGGTCGTGAAGGGGCTGTCCATAAGAGCGTCAGCTTTGGTCATCAAGTTCTTTATGGGTAAACTATCGACAACGGGTATGGCAGCACGTACAGGTTCGGGTAAACGGCGTATCAATAGGGCTCGAAGTAGGTTCACCTCACGAGGAGAGCCGTCTGAGCAGGTTGCAGGCGAGCGATACTGGTCATTTCCCTGAGGGCGAGTGAAGCTCTTTGGTCCCCCAACGGTTGTTGAGAGAGCTGAAAAAGCTTTGCTATACGGGCGGCTGGCGACGGCGAGTACTGCTGCTGAAGGTATGTTTTGAGAGCGTCATACGCTATTGGGGTGTCTCCTTGTTCACAAAGCCCGTCGGATATCCTGGAACGTGTCCTCGGGTATCACCGCGAGAACATAATCTGCTTTGGTGCTTGAGCGAGTCACGCCCTTGATTCGGAACTGGACTTCTGCGCGCTGAAACAGAGCAAACGCCTCTCCGCTGGCGAACGATGAAAGTTTCAATGGGGCGGCGCCAACTTCCGTGGAGCCCGCCATAGTACCAATGACAGAGGGGCGAGGTGGGGGGGGGGGGTGGTTAGTAGAAGGCGGGAGGAGCGAGTTGACTTCCCGGGTCACCAATATGACGGCCCGAGAGAAGGTTGTGACTCAAAGGCAGGATGAAAGCAACTGAGTGAGTTTTATTACAGAACATCCGTTTATATATACATAAACTCCAGGCAATAAAGGCATACAAAACATAACACGCAATTTCATGTTCAACCGACAAGCTCACCGGTTAACAGTTACCTGCGAGAAAAACAGACATGTTACTTCATGTTCCTATCAGTCGGAGGGGAGAGCGAAGATACAAGCATAATACATACAAAAAATGAAATGTCGTTACTATGTACGATCGTGTGACACACGGTTGGTACACTAGATTTCATGGATGAATGATAAAATAGTAAAAGGCCAAAGTTCGGTTGGATTTGCTAAATATTGTTGGAGTTAATTTGTAAGAGAACTCTCCATTTATTTCTTTCGAGATCAGACCCTTTTTGGATAAGAAAATTTAGAGCTGGTTTCCATTAGGCGAATAGCGAAATATCTATTCCATAAAAAAGTTACAAAAGTATCAACGGAGAGCTTCAGTACTGTAGAGGACAAGTGAGTATGGTATTTGGTTGTTGAATGATTCCAATTTGAAGATGTTATGTAACTACACAATGAAGACTGGTGCTAAGAAAACTGAGTAAGTAGTCTTTGTAAAGAAACAGTTCTACAGATTATTATTTGTGAATCCAAGACATCAACGTCAGTGTTAAAAATATATTCTGTGTATTATTCTTTCCTTGATGTTGCAGATTATTTGGAGACGTAATTGACAAAGGATTGAGTTAAAATTATATAAAAACTCTATAAGATAGGAAAAGAGTTAAAAGAGTTGTAAATAAACGCCACGATAACTTATAAACTGGTTATCTTCAGTATTTTTAATCGGGAGTTTGACAAATCATTGATAGTTTGTAAACGATTTCCGGTGACCTAGAGTGTAGCCTACTTCTAAGATAAGTAAAACAGAAAATGAATTTATTGCAAAATTAAAAGTTACACTCGGAAAAAAAGAAAATAGCCTACAAGAGAAACCGTGCAGTTATTGTATGAAGGAGGGAAGATGATTAGTGAATGGATTAAAATGGGGTAACATAAGACAAAACAGTAATCATATATTGTTTTGGTCCATTTGTTATATAACTAATCTACCTTATCATTGCTAGTAAAGTTATTGACCCCTAGAATTATATCTTTAAAGTGAGTAACGAGGTATGAGAAAAAAAATCTGATCTAAAAAAAAATTGGTCTAAGAGCCGACAAAGATTAGTGATGTCCAAAGAGATAGAAATTTGTTATAAAGTACATTTCAAAATTTTTATCAACGGTGAAAATTAAACACGAAGTAAGGGATGGGTTCTGTTCTTGATCCAATCACGAACAGAACTAAGAACTAACAGCCAGGATGATTTCAGAGTAGAGTGTGATACTATTTTCATTGCATCAGTTTATCATTGACCGTGAAACGGTTTGGATACTCTGTACTTAATTTTTTGTATTTTCATTGATGTTATTGACAGAATTTGATAAAAGAATCTTCACTTGCCAGTTCTATCACAGTGTAGATGGAAAACTAAAGCACAGCCTTAGGTCATTTTATAATCCAGTTTAATTATTTACACCCCAAGAGGCCTGGGGCTTTGCATTTGGACAGAATATTTCACATCATATCTTGACAAAAATGGTATACACTTCCTTAAATATCAATTAGCTTGCATAGGAACATTAAACCGATCGCGATAGCTTTGTTTATTTTTTATTGATATTTCAATACTTTCTTGATCTCTTCTAATTATTTGAACAACACCAGTGGAGGATATTTTGTTCCCATATAATTAAATCTAATGTGGCATTTTCTGTTCATTCCAATATAATGCGCATTACTTTGTATTATTCAACTGTTATTTTTTTTTCAACTCCTTTTTGAGAATATTCAATACAGGAGTTGAATAATCGATAACTGATAGCACAGTGTTAAAATAACTGGTATACCAACTACACTACTGTATATCTGTTTGTAAGAGCCTGCATTGGTTTACATCTCGCTGGACAGATATATAACATACATTAAAACATACTTATAATTGTTCAATGCTTTAATGCCTTTCCAGTGAATATAAATAAGTCTTCTATTAATCAAAAGCCTGCATTTTATCTATGATTTCATATATAACCAGGCCTATATGTAATTGCAATTTTTACAGCTCTGCCATGGATAATGGCAAGTCAACATGTCTTATTGTATAAAATATTAAAAAGTCCACCTATATGCCCAATGACCCTGACTCGTCTACCCATGCTGCATCAATGAAACTGGTGCCCTTCGCCAGTAGAGAAGGGGTTGCCTGGTTTTAGTATAAGTCCAGTTTTGCATGAAGGGAGTGACTCACTTAAGAAGTAAAGTAGACTATGTCTTCGCAGCAATCCCCAAGGACACTTCCCAGAAAGTCTCCAATTGTCTTTGCGACCAAGGGAATGCCCCAAATAGAGCATGACACCTTAAAAACATTCCTCCTCGAGCCATACTCAACATTGCTAGCCGCCCTTGTAGCCAAGCTTTTCCAGGTCTCTCAACAACCATTGGGAGATGAAAGGCTTCGCATGCCCTCAGTAGACGGCTCTCCTCAGGAAGTGAACCTACTTCGGGCTCATTGGATATGATGCCTATCCTAACCTATATGCGCCAGATCCTGATGTCAATACCTTACCCATGAAGGACCTGATGACCAAAGTCGACGCCTTTATGGACAGGCACTTCACCCTCTTTAAGATCTCCATCAATGCCTCCACTCCTGACGAAGAGGACAACCATTCAACACTGACTGAAGCTGACATGATTGCGGTAGAACACAGACACCCGCCCCGTGATGTGCCAGATCAGCGACAATGCCGCCAACCACCCACATATGCCACCCCTTGCTCACATCCCAACCAATGGCCTCTATAGCAATTATGTTACTACCACTCCAGAGAAATGTACGGATGGTTGACAGTAGCCAAAAACTTGGAAGAAGGCCACGGCTTACGGCGGTGGCCTCCCCTGTCAATAATCTTTTCTTTTTACATGATGCAGGTATTGATCTGCGGTTTTTGGTAGACAGTGGTACTTTCTGTTTCCTTCTACTAATGTTACTTTTCAGGTCACGACATAGTCATTGTAAGCTGGCTGACATCCGCCTTGTAGCTGCCAACAGATCTGGGATTCCCACTAATGGGTACGAGACACTATCGTTTTGGGAGTACCAAATATCATTAGAAGTTTTTCGTTGTCGACGTTTCATTGTGTATAATCGGTGGGAATTTCCTCTCCCATTTTCACCTCTTGGTTGATGTTGGACATTGACATTTAGTCAATGCAGACTCAGTCTCGTCGACACCCGTTTCAACTTAGCCAATTCGACCACACACTCCACAACAGTGCACCTAGAGATGCCGACGCCCAACTGACTTTGTATCAAGAAGTCTTCCGACAAGAACTTCACCATACAGCAATGGTTACCGCCAAGAAAGGTATTTATTACCATATCAAGACGACAGGGCCCTTGATGTTTGCCAGATTCCAGCCTCTGGCCCTATTTCATTTGGCAGCTGATGAACAAATGTTTGCTGAAATAGAAGAAATGGGCTTATGCCTAAGGGCCTCAAGCCCATGGCCGTCACCCTGCCATTTCGTCCTAAAGAAGGATGGGTCCCTGTGCCATTGTTTGTATTACAGGTGTCTGAACATGCAGACAGAACTGGATCACTAACCCCTCTCCAACATAGCTGATGTTACTTCCTACTTACACAAAGCAAAGGTGTTCTCCACTCTCGACCTCATGAAGGGGTATTATCAAGTACTCATGAACCCAGAAGTTATCCCCAAGACCGCCATTGTTGCCATTTTCAGCATATACACCTTGAATTACTGCTGTTTTGGTCTTCATCATGCTAGGCCAATTTTCAACACCTCATGGAAGGCATCCTAGGGTACTTCCCCTTCTGCATATGGTACGTGGATGACATATTTGTGTTCTTTTCCTCAAAAGAACAACACCTCTGTCACCTATGCATCATTCTTGACTACCGACAGTAGAATGGCCTTGTAGTCCGGTATGACAAGTGTACCTTTAGCGCCAAAAATAGTATCATTCTTAGGTCATTGCATCACTCTTGAAGGTATCCACTGTTCAGAACTTCCCCACGCCCTCAATTGTCAAAGCACTGCAATAGTTCTTGGCCATGATAAGCTATTTTCTTCGGTTCTTGCCGGCCATCGCCACCACTCTTGCCCTCCCTCTACGCCTCCCTCAAGGGCAAGCCAAAAGACCTGAAGTGGGGTCCCCTTCGGTAAGCGGCCTTCTGCAATGCCAAAAATGTCCCCTCAGCTGCTTTGAAGATTTTAAAGGCCACTCAGGAAAGGCACAGGCAAGGAACAGTGACATTGCCTAGCAAGCAGGATAATGCCATAGACACTGACTATATATACATATGATCTGTGCCTAAGCTCACTCTCAAACAAAACTAGGACCACAGAGTATCAGGTAAAGGTTGCTGATGACAGAGTAGTTAAATCTATAGGACTAGCAAACCCTAACCCCTCCTTAGTTCACAAGGATGGCTAGGTTGCATGCCCCTTTCCTTCTCTCTACCGATGCTGATGAAGTCGCTATTGGTGCAGTACTCGAGCAGGTGATAAACGGCTCGCCCCACCCATCGCCCTTCCTCATTTGATAATTGTCCAAGGGGGAATCCCACTACTCTACCTTTGACTGTGAATTACTGGCATTGCATTTGGCTGTCCGTCACTTTTAGCACTTCATAGAGGGTAAGCTCTTCTAAGGAAATAAAAAAATAACTAGTATTCTGAGAGATTTATCGCCATCATGAATCATTATTCTTTTCATTCACTTGGACCACATGCCCCTGGTGCATTTCTTTACTCGACAGTCTGATGCCTGGTCTGCTTGTCAACGTTGACATATCTCCGCTGTGGCTGAACACAGCTGCACCCTTCAACAAATTCATGGTAAAATGATTCCCATTGCAGATGCTCTGTAAAGAAATACTTTGGCTGCCATTTACTTTGGATTGGATTACAGTGCTTTGGCAGAAGCCCAACGAAAAAATCCAGAGTACTAAGCATGTAGGACATCCTGTATATCCCTCCACTGGGAAGATGTTACCCTTAATGACTCCAATGCCACCTTCCTCTGTGATGTCAGTATTTGTAAGCAATGGCCCTGGATACCTGGCCCCTGTGCCAACAGGTGTTTGATTTAATCCAAGGCCCCTCACATCCCTTGCGCCGATCTAGTGCATAGCTACTAAAGACGAAGTTCATTTGGCATGGCATTACTAAGAATGCTAAGGATTGGGGGCGCACCTCTACTACATACCAAAGTTCAAAAGTACACCGATGCAGAGATTCCTGAGTGGTCACCTTTCTTCAGCCCGCTGCAATGACTCCAAATGGTTTACTCAGCTTCCCTGGGTCTTCCTTGGATTTTAGGACCATTCCTATGGATGCCCTGGATGTCTCAGCAGCTGAAATGGTGAATGGTGACCCGTTGGTCGTCCCTGCTGAATTTTTTTTTTCCATCTGCAACCTCTTCCGACAATCTTCAGCTCATACGTCACATTTTCTTGTCCTATACTGCAGGGGAATCCTATTTCTTACAGGACCTTTCATGATTAATTTTATTCCAAGGTATTCAACATTTCACAAGGCACATAGCTCAGTTATTGTCAAATCCACTTTATCGAAGCACTTGGTTAACAAAATTCTTAAATTTCCTTTTAAAAGCCTTAATATCTTCAGTCTTTGTGATGTCTGGTGGGAGCTTGTTGTATAGTTTTGGGGCTGCTTATATCTTGGTTCCGATAATTTGAGACCATATGTAACTATTCATGTGTAAACACGTTTTTTTTGGTTGCACAATATGCACCAAGTCTCTTACATATTTTGGATGTCTGTCTACGCGGTGAATCTTTTTTTTTCTTTTTTTTTCCATGATATCAATATTATACCCAACAATGAGAAAATACATTGATGACATTTCATATGGAAGGGGTAAGGTTCCAAGATAGAAAGGAAATTATGTAATTTTCTGTTATGTGAAAAAAGAAAGATTAACAGAAAACTTCTAGAAAGAGGGCTCTTATCTTAAAAGTAAGCCCTAATGTCTACAAACACTGAGCCATTCCATATATGATCATGTGATGGAACAATTGGAAAAATTGGAAAATAAGAAATTTGATGTTTTTATGTTTACATTATTTTTAAAACCTTTCCTTGCAGTTTCTATGGATGCAGCAGTAGAAGAGAGTAATGTTATGCGTATTTGTTTTTTATATGGCCATGACGTCATTATAATACAAGGTGATATTAAGGTGAAAAAATTAAGCATGACTTATTTGGTTTAGCCTAGTAGAAAAGAAAAACAAAGCAGGTAAACTAGCGACTTATGCTCCTCTGTAGTACTCTTCAAAACCTTTGAAGATAGGTATCAACTGATGCAAATGGCATAATTCTTTAGTTAGTTATTTGCTTACAGCGTTAAGAAAAACATTTGGATGGCATCGTTATGGAGTTTCTAAATGTAAAGCCGTCAAACAAAATTACAAATCATAGCAATGAAATTCAAGATCTTGAAACAAAGTTTATTTTTTCTAGAAATTTGAAAGATGTAGTGAAAAATATTAGCAACAGAACTACGCCCTAGTAATCTGGAATGTAAGTAATGTTTCTGTGACACACTTCTGGAGAACGAATGCTGTTTCCGATCCTGGTTATAAACATGTTTGTCTTTATCTGTACGCTCTTGCAACATTGTGTTTACTCTAGCGATTTTGTCAAAAGTAGTTTACTATTTTTCTCAGAAGCAAGGCAATCGTCATGACATTCGACTGGCCTCATTATTTCTCTCTTGAAAACGCAAAAGAAACCTCAGGTGAATGACCTATGGAATGGCAGATCTCGTGGTAAAAGAAATTCCGTAAGTAATAACAGCCTTGATTAATCTAGTTTATAAACATCTAAGCGAAAACAGGTTTGCTGGTTTTCTGCTGTGGGACATAAGAAAATTATTTTTCAGTTATTTCAGGAAGTAATGAAAGGCTTGGTTTTTTATTTCTACATGCGGCATTAAGCACAAAGCTTAACAAAATTATCTTAAAGGGGCTGCTATACCGAGGTTTTGTAAAAAAAAAAAAAAAAATAATCAGCTCTTGTATTGTTCCAGGTAATTATAAAGGTAAGCGTGAAAATTACTAAAGTGTACATGCATGATTCTACTACATATAGATTTTCTATTCAATGTAACACAGGAGACACATACGTCATTATTTCAGAGGGACCAGGCCATGAAAATTTCTGGTTATTATTAATATCTGTATTTATATGAAATGTCAAAAGTCTATTCTACAAGAAAACCATGTAAACCTAGATAAGATAGAAAAATCCTGCAATACATTCGTTGTTGATGAAAAACACTATTACAAAGTGGCTATGGTAAAATTAATGATGATTTCAATCTAAGTGATTCACGGCTTATGGGCATCTGTCACTTCATTCTTTCTCACTCGATCTTCATTTTATCTAGATATCTATGTAAGCTACGTTTAGCATACTCAATGATGACATAATATACTCAAATAGAAAATGATAAGAAAAAAAATCTTTAACTCATATGAATATGTAAGTGAAATAATGTACAGCGAATTTTTCTCTTTTTTCGAAATATCAACCCAACTTTAGCATAATATGCTATAACGTTCTATCACGCAATACGTTTTATTTCAGTAGATTTTAATGCTGGATAGATTATGCAATACTACTTCTGTTCTCACAGCAAATGCTAGATGATGTTTCGATCATAAATTGCTATGCAGATGTACTCAAGACCACAGAAGCGAAAAGCACCGCCTTCGAAGAAAACTTTCAGTAGGAAATGTAAGCACAGAGAGAGAGAGAGAGAGAGAGAGAGAGAGAGAGAGAGAGAGAGAGAGAGAGAGAGAGAGAGAGAGAGTTTATTAGTATATTCTTCCTTCTGCTAGACCAATTTGAATACTATTACTCATTAATGAAATGCAGACCATACACTGTTATCATCGTGAGCGTGCTCGTTAAAGAGACCTAAGTTTATGTGCAAGTAGAAAGGTATTTGAGCATCGACCAAAAACCCTCCATTATAGTAATATCGCTCTTACATATTACCAATGCAAATGAAGCATGTATTCTGCTGCAAGGCATTCCGTTGCTCCTGCAGGATGATATCCCCACTTGTTGCAGTAGGCAATACCTCCAACAACAAGGCAAATGAAGAATTGTGCCCTGTTCTCATTCTTTTCTTTTTCCAAAAAGTGCAATAGCCTCTATATCGTAAACAACGACTTTCTGATATATATATATATATATATATATATATATATATATATATATATATATATATATATATATATATATATATATATATATCTGTGTGTGTGCGTGTGTGTGTGCGTATATATACATATATATATATATATATATATATATATATATATATATATATATATATACACACATATATATATGTTTATATATATATAGAAGTTGTCTCTGAAAACTCCATGTACATAATTTTCAAAAGAGGGGAAAAAGCAATATTCATAGCAATACAAAAGCCCTGTTTATTGGCTATTTCTGTTAACGAGGTTTATGTAGATTAGAAAGTCTGGCAATTACATTGCTTAATTCATTGGCTATTTCAAAATTATTTATTAGCGTATGACGAAAAGCCTGATTTTCTTCAAGTTTTCCCAGAATGAAAATTAATTGAGATTGGTAACTGTTATTACAAGCATATGTGAACTATTCCTTTCTGATTTACCTTCATATATTTTTCCTAAGCGAAGCATCTTTTTTTTTTTCCTTTTTTGGTCCTTTAAAATGTTAATCGACATTAAGAATAATTTTCCTTCTATTTTGTTTGCCATCTATTGATGTTCACTTGCAATTTCAAAGGCCTAATTCATTCTTTTGGCAAACCGATTAATGGTGGTAGTCTCCTTGCCTGGTGATTGCCAGACTGGGGTTCGAGTCCCACTCAGACTCGTTAAGTTCCCCTAGTCGCTGTAACTCCACCATCCTTGTGAGCTAGGGAGGGGGCTATAGGTCTACCTTTTAAGTCATCAGCAGCCATTGCCTGGTCCTCCCTGGCCCTAGCTTGGATGAAGAGGGGGCTTGGACGCTGATCATATATATGGTCAATCTCTAGAGCATTGTCCTGCTTGGTAGGGCCTCGGTCATTCATGAGTGCCTTTAAGGCTTTAAACCTAAAGCTCATGGAATGTTACCGAATAAGTGATTATTCGCAGACTTGCAGTGGTTTTCCGTATAACAAGTCCTAAGTATATCTGTATTGAGTCTTAAAATATATGTTAATTTGCGCTAAAATTCGAAGTGTCGGAAATCTAAGAAATACATAGATTAATTTCACACGGTATTATCTTTAAAAGATGCATTGTGAATGAAGTTTTATTACAATCTACGCTACTTAATATTCTTTTTTAAAAGACACGAACTAAATAAGCCAGTGTTATTGTAATGAAAGTTCAATAATGATTTTATAGAAAACAGATTATTCATAGGAGCCATCGGAACATTTTAGTATTCACTGCACAGTAACACGTTAAGGATACAGTGCTCTTCGGATATGTTAAAGATGTGGGAACTAAAGGATTAGGGCCTATACACACTGTACGGTTCATTTTCGTATGGATATGGTTCGTTTACGTTCCTGCATAATGCCAGTGTATTCACACTATACGTTTCGTGTATGTTCAGTCTGGATACAGCTGTTGCTGCCATATGACGCCAAAAATAAATAACTCTAAGGCAACTCGCTGTAATAGCATTACTTATAGATGACGAAAGGGCCAGATGAAGAGAGAGTTGGAGGGAGAATAATGGACTATCTCTAAATAATTACTAGACGATGAAATAAAGAATTACCAGTATTTTAGAATGTTAATATTTCAATTCGATTATTTGATTCAGAAAATTTAAGATAAACTGCTTATTATTATTATTATGGTTATTATTATTATTATTATTATTATTATTATTATTAATATTATTATTATTATTATTATTATTATTATTATTATTAGCAGGCGTAGCAGAGTGCTAAGAGTCTCCAGGTTTATGAATACTAAAGAAAAACTGAAAATAGGTAATTGGAATGTTAGAACCATGAATCAGACTAGGAAGTTACAGCAAGTGGAGAGTGGATTTATGAAATATAGTTTGGATATCTTGGCCATAAGTGAAATACGTTTTAAGGGGATTGGTAAGGAAACTTTAGATCAAGGCATATATATATATATATATATATATATATATATATATATATATATATATATATATACATATATATATATATATATATATATATATATATATATATATATATATATATATATATATATATACAGTATATATATATATATATATATATATATATATATATATATATATATATACAGTATATATATATATATATATATATATATATATATATATATATATACAGTATATATATATATATATATATATATATACTGTATATATATATATATATATATATATATATATATATATATATATATATATATATATATATATATGAGTGTGTGTGTGTACGTGTGTATAGCATATGGGAGAATGAAGTAATGCCATCAGACTGGAAGGAAGGGATTCTGGCAGTACTACATAAAGAAGAAGGTTGCACTATATGTGGAAACTACAGTGACATTTGCATACTCCCAGTTGGTTACAAAATCCTTGCAAATGTTTTGTATAAACGATTACGAGTTTATTGCGAAGATATAATTGGTGACTATCAGGCAGACTTTAGACCAAACCAAATTACAGCTGACCAAATTTTAACCATAAGAGAAATATTGGGCGTTCACCAAAAATCCTCACCATCTATTCATAGATTTCAAGTAAGCCTATGACAGTGTGCATCGACCATCATTACGGAACATACCGAAGTTCTTCCTCATACCAGTGAAATTGATAAATCTGGTCCAAAAGTGATACAGGAATACAACGTGCAGGATCAAGGTCGGGGGAATACTGACAGAGCCCTTTAACATCCATGGAGAACTATAGCAGGGATGCGCTCTATCAACACTTTTATTTAACTTAGTACTGAAATGGATAATGCGAAATACACCTACTAGATTACCCATCCAGCTGCATAATACCATTATAGACAGACTTGGATATGCCGATGATGTGGACCTTTGTGGAGAACATCTACCTAGCATCGAAGAAACATACATACAGTTTAAAAACAATGCAGAACGTAGAGACATGAAAATAAACAATGCAAAAACTAAGATAATGAAGGTTTCAAGAACACCAAATCTAGTTGGAGATATGGATTTTGGAGGATCCCAACTGGAAGCAGTATCCCCATTTAAATATCTTGGCTCTACCATAACGTCACACAACATGATCCAGGAAGAAGTTAGACTAAGGATTGCAGAAGGGACAAGATGTTCATGGGCACTTGATAACACCTTAAGATCCAGAATTTTATCTAGGCCCACAAAAACACAAATATATACCGCCATTATCCGTCCAGTGGTCCTATACGGGTGTGAAATAAGGGCACTCACTAGGCAGTTGAAAAATAAACTTGAAGTTTTTCAATGCAATATCTTGAGGCAGATCTGGGGACCAGTTTGGGATGACGAAGCAGCAGAGTGGCACAGGCGCCACGATCATGAATTTATAGCTCTCTCAGGACTACCGCCTATCTCCAATATTATTAGATCGCAGAGACTTCAATATGCAGGACCTATTGCTAAAATGGAGGAGAGAAGGCTGACTAGAAGAGTTATGTTAGGTAGGCCCATAGGTACCAGACCAAGAGGAACGCCTAGAAGAGATGGATGGATAACTTAACTGAAGATTTGGACATCCTGGAAATGACTCCGAGTGGATGGAGCATGCGGAGGTTAGGGCTCTCAGGAGACGAACGGTTAAAGCAGCAATGGATCAGCCTGGTCTGAGACCCCCGGAGTATGAGTATATATATATATATATATATATATATATATATATATATGTATATATATATATATATATATATATATATATATATATATATATATGTATATATATGTATATATATACATATATATAATTTATATATATATAAATATATATATATAGATATATGTATAGATATATATATATATATATATATATATATATATATATATATATATATATATTATTATTATATATATCTATATATATATAGATATATATATATATGTATATATATATATATATATATATATATACATATATATATATATATATATATATATATATATATATATATACACATATATATATATATATACATATATATATATATATATATATATATACAGTATATACATATATATATATATATATATATATATATATATATATATATATATATATATATATATATATATATATGAATCTACTCAAGAAGATCAGATGGAGTTGGAAGAGAAGTGGTATGAAAGATAATAACACCAAGAGTTGAAAAGGCATTAACCGAGTGGAGAGCTGTAAATAGTAGATTGTTACTAGCAAAGTTCTAATCAAAGCAGTACAATATGAGTATTATAGTTTGCTATGCACCAACAAATGATTCCCCTGAAGAAAGGAAAGACAAATACTATGAAGAACTGCAGACTGTATTAGATGAAATCCCAGAGAGAGATAAGAAAATTGTGATTGGCGACTACAATGCTAATGTTGGCAGAAATAATTAAGAGACAGAAAATGCAAGGGGTGTCGAGGGTCTTGGGGAAGTTGCAAATGAAAATGGAACACATTTCATAAGTTTCTGTTCAGCATGCAATCTTGTTATTGGAGGTACTCTTTTTCAAAACAAGAACATTCACAAGTATACAGGGACTTGACCGTGTGGAAATTACAAAAAATCAGATAGCTTAAGTTGCCATTAAATAAAGAAAGAAGGAGGATTTTGTGAATTGTAAGAAGGTATAGAGGTGCAGATATTGAGTAGTGATCACCAGCTCCTCATTGCCACACTGAAATTATAGCTGAAAGCACCCAACAGAAAGATAGATAGAATACCTAGGTTTGATACAACTAAGCTTTTAGAAGAAGAGCACAGAGAAACATTTGCAATTGAATGTAGGCATTGATTTTCGGTCTTAGAGACTTTAAGAGACGAAGAACAGACAATTAATGAAGAATGGTGTGATATTAAAAACATATATAAGTCAGTTGGTAGTGAAGTCTTTGGGCACGCAGTTACAAGGAGAAAGCCATGGATACCAAATGATGCTTGGGATACTATAAAGAGGAGGCAAAGACATAACTTGATTGTTGAAACTATTCGAGGAAGTGATGAAAATTACAAGCTAAGTATTCCAGTATTGAGAGTGAGGTCAAAAGAAAGGCCATGAATGACTGGAGAGAATATTTAGACAGTAAAGCAGATCAGGCTGACAAAGTTATGAATTCAGGAACTGACTATGGTGTAAGAATTGCCCATAGAATTATTAATGAAATCTCTATAGGGGCAAAGAAAAAGAAGCATATGCCCATTAAAAAGAGAAATGGGTCTATTATAGTAACAGAGGGTGAAGAAGGACAACACTGGATAGAACACTTTATTGAAGTTATGAATAGGAGATATTAAGGGAATTAATTGATTGATATACCTGAAGCTGATGAAGACCTTGATGTGCCCATGAATTAATTCAGTGTGTTTGAAGTCGAAGGTATCCTCAAAAAATTAAAGAGATAGAAAGCCCCGGGATACGATGGAATAACTGCCGAGATAATGCTGGCTGAAAATGAAGTGACTCCCAGACTACTTACAAGATTATTTGGTAGAATGTAGCATGAAGAGACAAAACCTGATGAATGGGAGTTAGGAGTGTTAGTGAAAATAGCAAAAAAAAAAAAAAAAAAAAAAGAAGAAGGAGACCTGACTGATCGCAATAATTACAGAGGCATAACACTTACATCAGTTGTTATGAAAATATATAGTATGCTTATTCTAAAGAGACTGGAGAGAAAGATTGATGAAAAGCTAAGAGATAAACAAGCAGTATTTAGAAAAGGCAGAAGTTACACTGACCAAATTTTCGTTTTGAGATGTTATACAACATTACGTAGAATATAGAAATCTCCTTTTGATGGACTTTGTGGACTATGAAAAAGCCTTTGATAGTGTGCACCACCCAATTTTGTGGAGTTTCCTGCGCTATTATGGAATTCTCATAAATATGTAAATTTGATTAAGTCTGTTCATGAGTATGACAAATGCAAAGTTAATGTTAATGGAGTCTTATCAAATGAATTTCTAGTGAACAGTGGAGTACTCCAAGGAATGTGTTTGTCACCTATGTTGCTTATCCTCCTCATGGATTTTGTAATGCGTAGAACTGTCAGAGAGGGTGGAGAAGGATTGGACTGGATTGGTGATAGGAATTTAGCAGACTTAGAGAATACAGATGATGCTGTCCTTATTAGCAGAACACCATAATATATGTAATGCTTGCTTCCCAGAATGCATGAAATATCACTGGATGAGACCGGAGCATGCAATGGAAGATGAAATATCATTGGAAGGAGAGAGGATTAATGAGGTAGAATCACTGAAGTTTTTAAGAACTATGATCTCCAGTACAGGGTCTTTAAAATCAGAGTTTAGTGAAAGATTGAAAAAAAGCAAATCAGACAATGGCTAGGTTAAGTAATAATCAAATCGCCTGAAATTACATATAAAAATCAAACTATATATCAGTTTAGTGAGATTGGTGCTTTTCTATTGACATGAGTCATGGTATGACAATGAAACGATCTCCAATAGATTTAATAGATTTAATAAGAAAGCCCTCATAAAGATATTGGGAGTTAAATGGCAGGAAAGGATTAGAAATGTAACTATAAGAGATATTACTTGCGTGCTTCATGTGGATGAAATCATGATGAAGGGTTGATGGAGATGGTTTGGGCATGTTCTTTGCACTCCCCAAGAGAGATTAGTTTACCAAACGTTCAGCGGGGCTCTGCAAGGCACTAGAAGAGTTGGAACACCCAGGAATACATGGCTGAGGACTATGAAGCACGAAATAGGAGATGATGAATGGAGAAGTATTTAATCAAAAGCTTAAGATAGAGACGACTGGCGAAATTTAACCGAGGGCTTTGCGTCAATAGGCGTAGGAGGAGATGATGATGAGGATGACTCCTTCACTAAGATGAAGACAGTCCTTGTGTTACATTAAGGATACGGATGCATCGGGGGAAAACTACAAAACATTTTTAATTCGACTTGTCAATGATAAGGTTAAGCTATCACAAGGATACGTACTGTAATGGGCCGAGAGAGGCTGCGACTAAGAAGGCAGGATGAGAGCAACTAAGTAACTTTATTACAGAACATCAATTTATATATACATAAACTCCAGGCGAAAAGGGCATAAAAAACCTAACAGGCAATTTCATGTTCAACCAACAACCGCACCGGTTAACAGTTAACTGTGAGAAAAACTGACTTGTTATTTCAGGTCCCTATAAGTGTGAGGGGAGAGCGAAGATACAAGCATAATATATAAAAAAAATGAAATGTCGTTACTATGTACGACCGTGTGACACACGGTTGGTACATGTCTTCCCCCCTAAAAATGACATACTGTACATGTTAAATAGGACACCCTGATCTAGAGAGGCAAACTGTAGGCGGGTCATCTGGCAGGAGATAAGCAGGTTTTAGACGATCAATGGAGACCCAGTCTTCTTTGCCAAGAATGTTTAATAGGAATGCTTTCGGACTGCGTCGGATCATTTCCTCCATTTCGGCGAATGTCTGTTTAGCGGCTGCCAATCGTTCCGGTGCCAGACGTCTGAATTTTGCGAAGACTGGGGGTCCCGTCGTCTTGATATGGTGATAAATACCGTGCTTGGCCCGAGCCGGTGGCCTTTGACAAAGTTCTGGATGGAAAACTTCCGGGTACGACATGAGGAGGTGGGCGTAGGCATCCGTGGGTGCGCTGTTGTAGCGAGCGAGGTTGCAGGGTGCGGGTTGAAGAGGTGTCGACAAGTACGAGTCTGCGTTGACCAATCGTCGGTAGGCGACATCGACCAGAAGGTGGAAATGTGAGAGGATATCCACGCTGAGGATTGGCAATGTGACGTCACTAACGAGAAACTTCCGATTAAATTAACCGTTTTCAAACGATAATGTGAGGTTCTCGTAACCGTAGGTGGGTATTGCAGATATGTTGGCAGCTACCAGGCGGACGTCGGCAGACGTAGACAGACTACGTCATGTCCTGAGGAGTTCCCATGGCAAAAGCGAACGACAAGCACCCGTGTCTACCAAAAATCACACGCCCGTTCCTGCATCATATAAATAGAAAAGATTAGAAACACAGGAGGCCACCGCCACGAGCGATGGCCTACTTACACGTTTTTTGGCCACTGGCAATCCTTGGCACATTTCTTCGTGGCTGCCCTGAATCTGTAGTGGTAGTAGCAAAACTGCAGCCAACGGGCGGTAGTAAGTGGCTGTAGAAGTCGTTGGTTTGGGGTGCGAGCGAGTGGTGGGTAATGGGTGTCTCTGTCGCCGCTCCGGCTCGCCATGGGGTATGTCCTACGGCATTCACGTCAGCTTCGGTTGATGTTGAATAGGCGTCCTCTTTGTCAGGAGTGGAGGCGTTGATGGAGGTCTAGAAGGTCGTGAAGAGGCTGTCCATAAAGGCGTCGGCTTTGGTCATCAAGTCTTTTATTGGTAAACTATTAACATCGGGTATGGCAGCGCGTACAGGTTCAGGTAAACAGCGTATCCAAAGGGCACGAAGTAGGTTCACATCACGAGGAGAGCCGTCTGCGGCAGGTTGCAGGCAAGCGATACTGGTCATTTCCCTGAGGGCGAGCGAAGCCCTTTGGTCCCCCAATGGTTGTTGAGAGAGCTGAAAAAGCTTTGCTATACGGGCGGCTAGCGACGGCGAGTACTGCTGCAGAAAGTATGTTTTGAGGGCGTCATATGCTATTGGGGTGTCTCCTTGTTCACAAAGACATACGGATATTTCCGGGAAGGTGTCCTCGGGTATTGCCCCGAGAACATAATCTGCTTTGGTGGTTCAGCGAGTCACGCCCTTGATGTGGAACTGGACTTCTACACACTGAAACCAAGAAAACGCCTCTCTGCTGGCGAACGACGAAAGTTTCAATGGGGTGGCGCCAACTTCTGTGGAGTCCGCCATAGTACCAATTACGGAGGGGCGTGGGTGGGGTGGAAGGTGGGAGGAGCGAGTCGACTTCCTGAGTCACCAATGTGACGGGCTGAGAGAGGCTGTGACTAAGAAGGCAAGATGAAAGCAACTGAGTAACTTTATTACAGAACATCTGTTTATATATACATAAACTCCAGGCAAAAAGGGCATAAAAAACATAACAGGCAATTTCATGTTCAACCGAAAACCGCACTGGTTAACAGTTAACAGTGAAAAAAATAGACATGTTATTTCAGGTCCCTATAAGTGCGAGGGGAGAGCGAAGATACAAGCATAATATGTATAAAAAATGAAATGTCGTTACTATGTACGATCATGTGACACACGGTTGGTACAGTACGAGTATCTATGAAATACAGTACTAGTGTACCGAGCCCTAAAACATGACTTGTAAACATTTAGATAGATATGAACACATGCACACACTAACAGATTCAACTCTTCCCTCCCTCTCCTCTTTCCTTACTACATCTCAATGACAATTTGTGGGTGATTGTGGTTTTCTAGTATACCTCTCATGGTACCACGTCTTCTCACCAGAGTATTACTACGCCATATCCCCCTGATCGTGACAGGGTGTATATATATATATATATATATATATATATATATATATATATATATATGTATATATATATATATATATATATATATATATATATATATATATATATATATATATATATATATATATATATATATATATATATATATATATATATATATATATATATATATATATATATAGCCAGACACTCCTTAATATATAGGGGATATGTACATATAAAGAGCTTGTAAAGATAAAGGATTCAGTAACATTTAGTAATACGATGGCTAATGGGTTCCTAAACAGTTTTAGGACTACTTCAGATGTAATATGAGGTACTTTAATAAAGTCATAAAATTAATCTTCCCGAAAACAATTTTATGAGTGACAAACTTTACCATTGCATCAAAGCAAAACACATTGCTAATACACCGACTACGGAATATGGATAGAGTACAACAACGATAGGAACCACTGACTTCTCCTTTGTAAGCATTGTGAGTTAATAGACGAAGGTTTTAAGATAGAATAGTCTACACTGAGCTATCTCGAAAAAAGGAAGTGACTTTAAAATCGATTTTTTTTTTCGGCCATAACAGGTGGTCATAAAATGCAATTCAAGTTACCTGACAGTTAAGGGAATATTCACCATAATAGTAACTGCAGAATTCACTATTCATTAGTCGTCAGTTATTATGGAAATATATAGTTTGCTTATTCTGAAGAGACTACAGAGAATGTTTGACAGAAATCCGAGAAATGAACAAGCAGGATTTATAAAGGTAGAAGTTGTATTGACCAAATTTTCATTTTGAGCCATATTGTACAGCAATGAGTGGAGTATAAAAATCCACTTTTGATGGCATTTGTGTACTTTGATAGTATCCACCAGCCAATTTTGCGGAGAGTTTTGCGTTATTATAGAATTCCTCTTAAATATTTGAATTTGATTAAGTCTGTTCATGAGCATAGCAAGTGTAAAGTTAATGTTGGTGGAGTCGTATTAAATGAGTTTCCAGTGAACAGCGGAGTGCTCCAAGGAATGTGTTGTCACCTATGTTGTTAATCCTCCTCGTGGGTTTTGTAATGTGTAGAACAGTAAGAGATGGTGGAAAAGTATTTGACTGGATTGGTAATAGGAAATTAGCAGACCTAGAGTATGCTGATGATGCTCTCCTTATTAGCAGAACACTGCAGGGTTTGCAATGCTTGCTTACCAGAATGCATGAAATATTTCAGGCGGTTGGGATCAAGATAAATAGAAGAAAGATGGAGATGATGAGAACGGAATATGTAATGAAAGAGGAAATATGATTGGAAGGAGAGAGGATTAATGAGGTAGAATCTTTTAAATCTTTAGGAACTATGACCTCCAATACAGAAAATCTAGAATAAGAGTTTAGTGAAACATTGAAAAATAAAAACAAACCAGACAATAGCCAGGTTAAGTAGAGTTGGATATCAAATCGCCTGAAATTACATATAAAAATCAGACTATAGCATATATTGGCTCAGTGAGATCGGTGTTACTGTATGGATACGACTCATGATATAACAATGACAATCTCCAACAGATTTAGTAGATATGAAAACAAAGCCCCCAGAATGATATTGAGAGTTAAATGACAGGACAGGATTAGAAATGAAACTATAAGATAGAATACTAGAGTGCCATAAGTGGATGAGATCATGGTGAGAGGTAGATGGAGATGGTTTTTGGCATGCTCTTCGCACTCCCATAGTTATATTAGTTTACCAAATGGTTAACTGGGCTTCACAAGGCACTAGAGGAGTTGAAAGAACCCAGACCTACATGTCTTAGAAGTATGAAGCGTAAAGTAGGAGATGATGAATGGAGAAGTATTGAATTAAAAACTCAAAATAGAGACGACTGGTGAAATTTAACCGAGGCCCTATGCTCAATAGGCATAGTAGGAGATGATGAGGACATACCCAGCAGCTGCAGAAAGACAACCAGGGTTTAAATCATGAGATTGAGGAAACGGTAAAACAATTTGTTAATATAGTTCAAATTCCGGAGATTTTTGTAAAATCTGAGAACTAAAATATATGATTCAAATAAGGGAAACATAATAGCCTATACACCATTATTATTCGTGTTTGTATGTAGCCTACGACTTTTGTGTTTGGTTAAAGGTATGATATCATTCCCAAAGATTTTAAAACTAAAAATACACACATACTTGAAGAAACTTACCGTCATATGTCAGTTCAACAAAAATATTAACAACCCAACGACAAACTTCCCGCATATTACAGGTATTTTCAATATCACTGATGTTACTGCTATTACTATTATTACTACTGTTAACTATAGTATTGGTGATAATCCTGGTGATAAGGTCATGCGTCATTTTAAGAAAATTTACTTCCATAATTCTATTTTTCTTTGATTTTGATAAAAACAAATGAGAATGCACAATCAGGGTGAAATCAAATTAGACTTCAGGCGTATCTATTCTCGCAAACATACTTTCGTTTGATGTTGATACTACACAATACTCTTGCACATATCTGGGACATATTTGAGTTTAAACTGTGCGTGCTATCTGAGATATAGTTAAACTCTAAGTCTAAAAAATACTAAAGAAAACAATCGCCTATCCTCACAACAAATACCTCCTGAGTTTTATGAAAATCAAAATGTTTACCTAAATTCAAATCGATATATTACCTAGGTAGAAGGTTGAAATAAGAGAATATTTAGGTCAAATGTTCAACAACCCTGAATCTAATGTTAAGATGGACCTTCCTCATAATCCTAGAAAAATAAATGTATGGAAATAGACGAAACCTTGAAACAGAGGAATGCCAAATTATGGGGCATGAAGTTGAATCCTAACAAAACTCAAAGCATGATTGTATGTAGGTTAAAGACAATGGCTCCTCAACATCCGCATCTCAGCATTGATAAAGTTTCTTTAACTCTATATGACTCTTTTGAAATTTTAGACGTGATTCTCGACCGCAAATTTTTTTTTGAAAAACTCAATAGATCTGGGTCTTCTTTAATTGCACAAAAATATGGCTTATTGAGAAAGTCTTTTAAGATTTTCGATGATCAGTCTATTCTAAAGAAGTGTTTTAATTCTTTCATTCTACCTTGTTTCGAGTATTGTTCTCCTGTCTTGTCTCCAGCTGCTGATTCTCATCTTAATTTGTTGGACAGGAACTTACGGTCTTCTAAATTTTTTATTCCTGATCTAGATATTAATTTCTGGCAATGTCGTTCAATTAGTTTGTTATGTATGTTGCATAAGATTTTTCATGATTCTGATCATCCTTTACATTCAGATCTTCCCGGACAGCTCCCTCCTGTTCGTAATAGTAGACATGACCATCAATACTGCACACTATTCTAGAAGTTTTATTGCAGCTGCGATCAAGTTGTGGAATGATATTCCCCATCGGTTAGTTGAATCGGTAAATCTTTAAAAGTTCAAAGTTGCAGGAAATGTTTTTATGTTGAACAGGCTGACATAAATTTTTTCATGGCTTATATATGAAATGTCTGTTTTCATGTTGTTACTATTTTTATAATATATTATTTAAATTGTTCAGTATTTCTCATATTGATTTTTTATTTCCTTAATTCGTTTCCCCACTAGGCTATTTTTCCCTATTGGAACCCTTGGGCGTATAGCATCTTGCTTTTCCAACTAGTGTTGGAAAACGCTGCTCACTAAATTTGATCTTAATTAGAGAAAAATTAAAAGTTAGTTTTTTAATTGCATTGTGACTTTGAAGGTTTAACTTACTTTATAAAAGTACTCACTGACGTCTCATGTCCTCATTAAAATTTACCAAGGACTTTAAAACAGGTCGAGGTTGGATATGTCAATATTAATATATTCGAGAATTTTGAGTCCCATAAGCCAATAACTATTATATGGTAGTAGGTTGGCCAAGACACCAGCCACCCATTGAGATACTGCCGCTGGAGAAATATTGGGTCCTTTGACTGTCTAAGTAGTACTACTACATTGGGTTAATCTCTGGTTACGGGTCATTGTCCTTTTGCCTACACATACACTATTCTTTACACATTCTCCTCTTTTCTCATACACCTGACAACACTACGAAAACCGAAAAGATCTTCTTCAATCAATGGGTTAACTCATCATCATCATCATCATCATCATCATCTACTACACCTATTAACGCAAAGGGCCTCAGATAGAGATTTTAAATCAATACTTATCCATTCTCCATTTCCTACTTCACGCTTCATAGTCCTCAGCCATGCAGGCCTAGGTCTTCTAATTCTTACTACTGCACTGTAATAGTTCATTGGATACTACCCACTTATTAATGGTAGAAGAGACCCTTTGTCTATTATAAGACAAAATTTAATGAAATTGCCATTGGACCATGGCTAATTATCCTACCAAATTTCATTATATTCGGTCAAATAGGTTTTGAGTTATGTGAACCACAAACACAGACAGAAATACAAAATACACACCTATCAAAACATAACCTTTATGAGAAAGACACTCTAAAATTAAACCATTGTTCTCTAGCCTTTGGTCTTCCATTGTTTTGGATTAGAATTCTTTTGCTCTTTCCTTATTTCCTTTCCTCATTGGGCTATTTTCTCTGTTGGAGTCCTTGAGTGTAAAACATTCTGCTTTTACTACTAGGGTTGTACCTTCATAATAATAATAATAATAATAATGAAGGTTATTGACTTATCTGCCCATCTTCCCATCTGTCCAACACTGCACCATACATTCTAAGGATTATGCTCGACCCATCTGCTTATCTTCTCATCTGTCCTTCAGTGTATCGCTTATTCTACAACTAGTGCAGGCACTCAGTAAAGCACATACATTCGTTAATACCATGCCGTATATGACAAGATATTCAATTGGAAAATGCACGTTTTGGGATAAATTGGATAAAAATTTACCATAATATAGCAAAAAGGCGTTTTTAACCTTGACTTGACCTTTGACAAAAACACTCCCGAAATCTAATGAAATTGTCCTAGGATCATGGCCCACCATCCTACCAAATTACATGATATTTGCCAACGATACAGCAAAAAGACATTTTGGACCTTTTTGTGACCTTGACCTTGATCATGTTGTAAAACAAAAGGTAGGCAATTTAATTGTGCCCATTCTTGCACTAGTTTCATGCAAATCGGATAAAATTGACCAGGAATATAGTTAAAAAAGTATTTTTTTTACCTTTTCGTTACCTTTGACCCAATCACTCCCAAAATTTAATGAAATTGCCATTGGACCATGGCTAATTATCCTACCAAATTTCATTATATTCGGTCAAATAGGTTTTGAGTTATGTGAACCACAAACACACAGACAGAAATACAAAATACACACCTATCAAAACATAACCTTCGCAACGAAGCTTGCGAAGGCAATAATGAAGATTTTTTAAACATCTGCCTATCTTTTCATTTGCTCTTCAGTGTATAATTTATTCTACAGTAATGAAGATTCTCTACCCATCTACCATTCTTCCCATCCGCCCATCAGTGTATATTTCTCTACATTATTGAAGATTCTCGACCTATTTGCCCATTAACCCATCAGTTCGTCAGTGTCTCATTCCTTCTACACTAATGAAGATTCCGGACCCATCTGCTAATCTACCCATCTCCTCATCAGTGTATCATTCATCCTAAAATAATGAAGATACGCTAACCATCTGTCTATCTTCCCTATCTCCCTTTTCTCCATCAGTGTATCATTTACAGTTGTATGGACATCAGAACTCCCGTATGAACTAAACTATTTCTGTTGAAGTATATGAAAAGATTGAAAATTATATATAGATTTACGTGCATTTGCATCGATCTTTATTCTTGTCGTTTTAACACTCTTAACTCAAGTTATCCTATACTTCTGATTGAATTAAAATCAAACGCAGTACAAATGTAGAAAATCATTTATTGTTATGTATAAAGGAGGTCTTTTGTCTGCTCATCAAAACACAACTTTCTATGACGATACATCTAGTATACATATCTTGTTATTGCAAATAAGCTTACGCTGGTGTAGGAATTTCAATCAATCTTGGAAAAAGGGTAGACAATAAATTATCATAAATGAATATTGCAAATATATCAGTAAATCTGTTTTTCTTTTTATCTGACAGTTCACTGAATTAGCCTTGACAATAACTTTTGAAATATAAGAGAAAAAAAAATATACGAGCATATTTAGCATCCATACATCCCTAATAAACTCCTTTCAACTATACTCTTTACCATGACTTTGGTAGTAATAGTAAATCATTATATGATAGTGAGTCACAAACAGATCTGGGTCAAAATCCCGAATGGTGAAATCCTGAATGTTGAAATCCCGAATATCAGAATCCCAAAATGTTGAAATTCCTAGATTAAAAAGTAACAACAGCCAATATGACAATAATGTGTATATGAAAACAGATGAAGAAAAAGAAACGGTACACTTATAAGAAGACAGAACTCGTCAAAATAGAAAATTAGGAAAATACGGTTTTCAAGGTTTTGATGTTCTCAATTTCGATACATTCGGGATTTCAATGTTTCGGGATTCTGACATTCGGAATTACAATACATTTGTGATTTCAATGTTTCGGGATTCTGACATTTAGATTTAATATATATTTGGGATTTCAATGTTTCGGGATTCTGACATTTGGGATTTCAATGTTTTGGGATTCCGACATTCGGAATTACGATACATTTGTGATTTCAATGTTTCGGGATTCTGGCATTCGGAATTACGATATTTTTGGGATTTCAATGTTTCGGGATTCTGGCATTCGGAATTACGATACATTTGGGATTTCAATGTTTCGGGATTCCGACATTCGGAATTACGATACATTTGTAATTTCAATGTTTCGGGATTCTGGCATTCGGAATTACGATACATTTGGGATTTCAATGTTTCGGGATTCTGACATTAGAAATTACGATACATTTGGGATTTCAATGTTTCGGGATTCTGTCATTCGGAATAACAATATATTTGGGATTTCAATGTTTCGGGATTCTGACATTCAGAATTACGATACATTTGTGATTTCAATGCTTTGGGATTCTGACATTTGGATTTACAATATATTTGCGATTTCAATGTTTCGGGCTTCTGACATTCGGAATTACGATACATTTGGGATTTCAATGTTTCGGGATTCTGTCATTCGGAATAACAATATATTTGGGATTTAAATGTTTCGGGATTCCGACATTCGGAATTCCGATACATTTGTAATTTCAATGTTTCGGGATTCTGGCATTCGGAATTACGATACATTTGGGATTTCAATGTTTCGGGATTCTGACATTCGAAATTACGATACATTTGGGATTTCAATGTTTTGGGATTCTGTCATTCGGAATAACAATATATTTGGGATTTCAATGTTTCGGGATTCTGACATTCAGAATTACGATACATTTGTGATTTCAATGTTTTGGGATTCTGACATTTGGATTTACAATATATTTGCGATTTCAATGTTTCGGGCTTCTGACATTCGGAATTACGATACATTTGGGATTTCAATGTTTCGGGATTCTGTCATTCGGAATAACAATATATTTGGGATTTCAATGTTTCGGGATTCCGACATTCGGAATTACGATACATTTGTAATTTCAATGTTTCGGGATTCTGGCATTCGGAATTACGATACATTTGGGATTTCAATGTTTCGGGATTCTGACATTCGAAATTACGATATATTTGGGATTTCAATGTTTCGGGATTCTGTCATTCGGAATAACAATATATTTGGGATTTCAATGTTTCGGGATTCTGACATTCAGAATTACGATACATTTGTGATTTCAATGTTTTGGGATTCTGACATTTGGATTTACAATATATTTGCGATTTCAATGTTTCGGGCTTCTGACATTCGGAATTACGATACATTTGGGATTTCAATGTTTCGGGATTCTGTCATTCGGAATAACAATATATTTGGGATTTCAATGTTTCGGGATTCCGACATTCGGAATTACGATACATTTGTAATTTCAATGTTTCGGGATTCTGGCATTCGGAATTACGATACATTTGGGATTTCAATGTTTCGGGATTCTGACATTCGAAATTACGATACATTTGGGATTTCAATGTTTCGGGATTCTGTCATTCGGAATAACAATATATTTGGGATTTCAATGTTTCGGGATTCTGACATTCAGAATTACGATACATTTGTGATTTCAATGTTTTGGGATTCTGACATTTGGATTTACAATATATTTGCGATTTCAATGTTTCGGGCTTCTGACATTCGGAATTACGATACATTTGGGATTTCAATGTTTCGGGACTCTGATATTTGGATTTACAATATATTTGGGTTTTCAATGTTTTGGGATTCTGACATTTGGGATTTCAATGTTTCGGGATTCAGACATTCGGAATTACGATACATTTGTGATTTCAATGTTTCGGGATTCAGACATTCGGAATTACGATACATTTAGGAATTCAATGTTTTGGGATTCTGACATTCGGAATTACGATACATTTGTGATTTCAATGTTTTGGGATTCTGACATTTGGATTTATAATATATTTGTGATTTCAATGTTTCGGGATTCTGACATTTGGATTTACAATATATTTAGAATTTCGATGTTTCGGGATTCTGACATTTAGGATTTCAATGTTTTGGGACTCTGACATTCGGAATTACAATACATTTGGGATTTCAATATTTCGGGATTCTGGCATTCGGAATTACGATACATTTGTGATTTCAATGTTTCGGGACTCTGAAATTTGGATTTACAATATAATTGGGATTTCAATGTTTTGGGATACTGACATTTAGGATTTCAATGTTTCAGGATTCTGACATTCGGAATTACGATACATTTGTGATTTCAATGTTTCGGGATTCTGGTATTCGGAATTACGATACATTCAGGATTTCAATGTTTCGGGATTCTGACATTCGGGATTACAATATATTTTTTATTTCAATGTTTTGGGATTCTGACATTTGGATTTATAATATATTTGGGATTTTAATGTTTCGGGATTCTGACATTTGGATTTACAATATATTTGGGATTTCAATGTTTCGGGATTCTGACATTTGGGATTTCAATGTTTCGGGATTCTGACATTCGGAATTACAATACATTTGGGATTTCAATGTTTTGGGATTCTGACATTCGGAATTACAATATATTTGGGATTTCACAGTTTTGGGATTCTGACATTCGAAATTACAATACAAAATTTGTGATTTCAATGTTTCGGGATTCTGACATTTGGAATTTACAATATATTTGGGATTTCAATGTTTCGGGATTCTGACTTTTGGGATTTCAATGTTTCAGGATTCTGATATTCTGAATTACGATACATTTGGGATTTCAATGTTTCGGGATTCTGGCATTCGGAATTACGATACATTTGGGATTTCACAGTTTTGGGATTCTGACATTCGAAATTACAATACAAAATTTGTGATTTCAATGTTTCGGGATTTTGACATTTGGAATTTACAATATATTTGGGATTTCAATGTTTCGGGATTCTGACATTTAGGATTTCAATGTTTCAGGATTCTGATATTCGGAATTACGATACATTTGGGATTTCAATGTTTCGGGATTCTGGCATTCGGAATTATGATACATTTGGGATTTCAATGTTTCGGAATTCTAACTTTCGGGATTTCGTCATTCCCGATTTCAAACGGCACCTACCTCACATATTTTGCTGGAAGAAATTTGACAGTTTACGACCAGTGTCATCTTCAACAGTTCATCATCTTACCATTTTATCCATCTTTTGCTATGTCTTAGTATTGTTTTTAAAGATATTTTTCGTTGTCTCCTTCTTCCCTTTTTCCTCAAATGATTCTTTTCTCAAAGGAATATTTTCCTGATATGATTTACTTCCCAAAAGCTTTATTACCTGAATCATTATCAAAATACTTTTGTTTAATATTAGTAAGCACGTATGTATGTATGTATGTATGTATGTGTGCATTATTATCATTATTGTTATTATTACTAATATCATTATTATTATTATTATTATTTTTATTATTATTATTATTAAGCAAGGTACAACCCTAGTAGGAAAAGCAGAGAGAGAGAGAGAGAGAGAGAGAGAGAGAGAGAGAGAGAGAGAGAGAGAGAGAGAGAGAGAGAGAGAGAGATCCAATGTAGTACTGTCTGGCTAGTTAGAGGACCCAATAACTCTATATCGGTAGTATGTGAACGAGTGGCTGAAGCCTCGGCCAACTTACTACAGTTACTGTAAAAGGAATGATACATTGTAGGACATGAAAAGATGGGCAGATGGGTCTAGCTTCTTCATTAGTGTAAAATGAATGAAACACTAAAGGACAGATGAAAAGATTAGCAGTAGGTATTATTAGTGTAGATTGAATGATACGCTGATGGAGAGATGAGAAGATGTGCAAGTGGGTTAGAAACTTCATTAGTGTAGACTGAATGATACGCTGATGGAGAGATGAGAAGATGTGCAAGTGGGTTAGAAACTTCATTAGTGTAGACTGAATGATACGCTGATGGAGAGATGAGAAGACGAGCAAGTGGGCTAGAAACTTCATTAGTGTAGGCTGAATGATACGCTGATGGAGAGATGAGAAGACGAGCAAGTGGGCTAGAAACTTCATTAGTGTAGGCTGAATGATACGCTGATGGAGAGATGAGAAGACGAGCAAGTGGGCTAGAAACTTCATTAGTGTAGGCTGAATGATACGCTGATGGAGAGATGAGAAGACGAGCAAGTGGGTTAGAAACTTCATTAGTGTAGGCTGAATGATACGCTGATGGAGAGATGAGAAGATGAGCAAGTGGGTTAGAAATTTCATTAGTGTAGGCTGAATGATACGCTGATGGAGAGATGAGAAGATGAGCACTTAGTGTAGACTGAATGATACGCTGATGGAGAGATGAGAAGATGAGCAAGTGGGTTAGAAACTTCATTAGTGTAGGCTGAATGATACGCTGATGGAGAGATGAGAAGATGAGCAAGTGGGTTAGAAACTTCATTAGTGTAGACTGAATGATACGCTGATGGAGAGATGAGAAGATGAGCAAGTGGGTTAGAAACTTCATTAGTGTAGACTGAATGATACGCTGACGGAGAGATGAGAAGATGAGCAAGTGGGTTAGAAACTTCATTAGTGTAGACTGAATGATACGCTGACGGAGAGATGAGAAGATGAGCAAGTGGGTTAGAAACTTCATTAGTGTAGACTGAATGATACGCTGATGGAGAGATGAGAAGATGAGCAAGTGGGTTAGAAACTTCATTAGTGTAGACTGAATGATACGCTGATGGAGAGATGAGAAGATGTGCAAGTGGGTTAGAAACTTCATTAGTGTAGACTGAATGATACGCTGATGGAGAGATGAGAAGATGAGCTTCATTAGTGTAGACTGAATGATACGCTGATGGAGAGATGAGAAGATGTGCAAGTGGGTTAGAAACTTCATTAGTGTAGATTAAATGATATACTGATGGACAGATTGAAAGATAGGCAGGAGGATAGATGGGAAGATAGGCAGATGGTTTGAAGATTTTTATTATTGTAGAATCCATGGTACACTGATGGATAGATAGAAAGATGGGCAGATGGGTCAAGAATCTCCATAGGTGTAGAATGAATGATACATGGATAGACAGATGGGAAGTTGGGCAGATGGATAGAGAATATTTATCATTATGGAATGAATGATACACTAATGGACAGATGGGAAGAGAGGCAGAAGGGTCGAGAATCTCCTTTAGTTTAGAATGAAGGATACACTGATAGATAGATGGGAAGATAGGCAAGTGGGTAGAGACTCATCATTATTGTGGAATGAGTGATACGCTGATGGACAGATGGGAAGATGGGCAGATAGGTTGAGAATCTCCATTAGTGTAGAATGAATGATACACTGATGGGCAGATGGGTCGAGAAATTTTATTTGTGTTGAATAAAGGATAACTGATGGATACATAGGAAAATAGGTAGTTGGGTCGAGACTTTTCATTACAATATAATGAATGATATACTGATGGACACTAGGGAAGGTTGCAGATAGGTCGAGAATCTTCAGTAGTGCTGAATGAATGATACACTAATGGATAGCTAGGAAGATGGACAGATGGGTCGAGAATCTTTATCAATGTAGAATGAATAGTACACTGATGGACAGATGGGTCGAGAGATGTCATCAGTGTAGAATGAATGTTATCTGATGGATAGATGGGAAGATTGGAAGATGGGTTGAGAATCTTAATTATTGTAACAATGAATGATATACTGATGGGCAGATGGGTCGAGAAAGGTTATTAGTGCAGAAAGAATGTTAACTGATGAATAAATAGAAGATGGCCAGAGGGGTATATAAATTTTATTAATGTAGAATGAATGATACACTGATGAACAGATAGGAAGATGGGCAGATGGGTTGAGAACCCCATTAGTGCAAAATGAATAATACATTGATGGGCAGATGGGCAGAGATATGTCATTAGTGTTGAATGAATGTTAACTGATGGATAGATAAGACGATGGATATATGGGTTAAGAATCTCCATTACTGTAGAATGAATGATACACCGATGGGCTAATGGGTCAAGAAATGTCATCAGTGCAGAGTGAATGTTAACTGACTGATAGATGGGAAGAGGGCAGATGGGTTGAGAACCTTCATCAGTGTAAGAATGAATGATACACCGATGGACAGATGGGTCGAGAAAAGTTATTAATGTAGAAAAATGTTAACTGATGAATAGATAGGAAGAGGGGCAGAGGGTTAGATAATTTTGATTAGTGTATTAATGATACACTGATGAACAGATGGGAAGATGGGCAGATGGGTTGAGAATCCAATTAGTGTAATATAAATGATACACCGATGGGCAAATTGGTCGAGAAATGTCATCTGTGTAGAGTGATTATTAACTGATGAATAGATAGGAATATGGGCAGAGGTATCGAGCATCTTCAATAATGTAGAATGATTGGCTCACTGATGAACAGAAGGAACGATGGTTGATGGGTTGAGTATTTTCATTAGTTTGGCATGGATGATACACTAAAAGAAAAATTGGAAGATTGGTAGATGAGCATATGCTCTTCATTATTGTGAATTGATTAATACACTGGTGGACAGATTGGTCCAAAATATCCATTAGTGTAGAATGATTGATACACTGAGGGACAGATGAGAAGATGGGCATATGGGTAGAGAACCTACGTTAGTGTAGAATGAATGATATACTGATGGACAGAATGGTCGAGAAATGTCTTAGGTGTAAAATGAATATTAACTTAAGGAAAGATAGAAAGATGGGTCGATGGGCATATAACTTCATTATTGTGAATTGATTGATTCATTTGTGGACAGATGGGTCCAAAATCTTCTTTAGTGTAGAATGAATAATACACTGAGGAACAGATGGGAAGATGGGACGTAGGTAGAGAATCCTCATTAGTGTAAAATGAATGATGCACTGATGGACAGATGGTTCGAGAAATGTCATAAGTGTAGAAAGAACAATAACTGAAGGATAGATAGAAAGATGAGACAATCGGTCAAAAATCTTCATTAGTGTAGATTAAATGATACACTGACAGACAGATGGAAAGAAGGGCAGATGTGTCGAGAATCTTCATTAGTGCGAAATGAAGGGTTTCCTATTAGGAAGGGTTTCCTATTAGGCAGATGGCCATATGGTTAGATGGGTAGACAATAATCAGTTAGTGTGGTATGAATAATACTGTGATGGACTGATAAGATTATGGCAGATAAGTTGGATCATCATTAGTGTAGAGTGAATGATATAATAATTGATATAAAGGAAGACTGGCAGATGGGTCGAGAATATTAATTGCTGTGGAATGAATGATTCATCAATGGGCAGATGGGAAAATCTGTCAACAACTTCCATTAGTATAGAATGAAGGATACACTAATGTGTACCTGTGAAGATGGGCAGATGGGTCATGAATCTTCATTAGTGTAGAATAAATGATGCACCAAAGGACAGCTTGAAGGATTGGCAGATGGGTTGAGAGTCCTCCCTAGTTTAGAATGAGTGATACACTTATAGACAGATGATCAGATGCGTCGAGAATCTTCATGTTTGTGAAACGAAGGATTTACTGATGAATAGGTAGTAGGTTGGCCAAGGTACCAGCCACCCGTTGATCTACTACCGCTAGAGAGTTATGGGGTCCTTTGACTGGCCAGATAGTACTGCAATGGATCCTTCTCTCTGGTTACAGTTTATTTTCCCTTTGCCTACATATACACCGAATAGTCTGGCCTATTCTTTATATATACTGCTCTGTCTTCATACATCTGACAGCACTGAGATTACCAAACAAATTTTTTTCTCTCAAGGGATTAACTATTGCACTGTAATTATTCAGTGGTTATTTTCCGATTAGTAAGGGTAGAAGAGACTGTTTAGCTATGGTAAGGAACTTTTGTATGAGAAAGCCACTCCAAAATCAAACCATTGTTCTCTTGTCTTGGGTAGTGCCATAGCCTCTGTACCATGGTCTTCCACTTTCTTGGATTACAGTTTTCTCGCTTGAGGGTACAGTTGGGTACACTATTCTATCTTATTTCCCTTCCTCTTGTTCTGTTAAAGTTTTATAGTTTATATAGGAAATATATATTTTGATATCGTTACTATTCTTCAAATATTATATTTTTCCTTATTTCTTTTCTTCACTGGGCTATTTTCCCTGAACCCATGGGTTTATAGCATCCTGCTTTTCCAACTAGGGTTGTAGCTTAGCAAGTAATAATAATAATAATAATAATAATAATAATAATAATAATAATAATAATAACATCTGCAAAGATGTACAGATTGGTCAAGATTCTTCATTAGTGTATAATTAATGATACACTGATTTGCAAGTATGACGATGGGAAGATTACTATAGATGCTTCATTGGTGAGGGATGAAGGATTATCTGATGGACAGAAGGAAGATGGCCAGATGGGTCGAGAATCTTTATAAGTTTAGAATGAAGGATACACTGATGGATAGCTGGGATCATGGGTCGGAGGGTCAAGAATTGTCATTATTGTAGAATGAATATTACACTGATAGACAGATTGTCATATGAGTCGAGAATATTGGTGGGTGTGAAATGAAGGATTTACTGATGGACAGCTGAGAAGATTGACAATTTGGCTGAAATTCTTCCTTAATGTAGAATGAATGATACGCTGATGGACATGTGGGAAGATGGCCGGATTGGTCAAGAAACTTCATTAGTGTGGAAGGAATGTTTCACTGGCGGACTGATGGAAAGATGGGTGAATGGAGTGAGAATTCTCATTAGTGTTGAATGAATGCTACACAGAGTGACATGGAATATGGGCATATGGGTCGAGAACCTTCATTAATTTGGAATGAGTTATCCATTAAGAGATTGATTGGAAGATGGGCAGATGGATAGCCAACCTTCATCAGTGTAGAATGAACGGTACAATAATGCGCAAGTGGGAAAATGGGTAGATGAGTAGATAATCTTCACAAGGGTGAAATGAATGATACACTGATAGAGAGATGGAAAGATAGGTAGATTGGTCAAGAATCTTCATTAGTGTAGAAAAAATGATACAAATGAGGAAAAAGGTAAAAGTATAGAGAGTCGTTATTAGTGTAGAATGAATAATGCAATGACAGACAAATAGGAAGACGGCCAGATGGGTAGATAATCTTTATTAGTGTGAAATGAATGACACACTAATGGGCTGAAGCGAAGATGGGTATGGATTGAAAATCTTCATTAGCATAAAATAAGTTATACTCTGACAGGCAAATGGGGAGATGGGCCGATAGGTAGGTAACATTTATTAGTGTAAAATGAATGATTCACTGATGGACAGATGGAATGAGGGGTAGATTGTCAAGAATCTTTCTTAGTATAGAATGAATGATACGCTGATGGACAAATGAGAAGATGGGCAGATGGGTCGAAAATCTTCATTAGTTCATTAGTGTAGAATGAATGATATACTGATGGGTAGATAGGTCGAGAAATTTCATTAGTGTAAAACGAATATTAACTGATGGATAGCTTGGAAGATGGGCAGATGTGTTGAGAATCTTCAATAGTGTAGAATGAATGATACACTGATGGTTAGATAGGATGTAGTATAGATGGGTCGAGAATTTCTATTAGTATAGAATAAATGATACACTGAATGGCAGATGAGAACATGAGTATATCGGCCGTGAATCTCTATTAGTGTAGAAGGAATGATACAATGATAGGCAAATGGGAAGATGGGTAGATAGGTTGAGAATCTTCAGTAGCGTCGTAGGAATTATACATTGATGGACATATGAAAAGATTGGTAAAAATCTGTACTATTGTAGCGGGAATAATTCACTGATGGAGACATGGGGAGATTGGCAAATTGGTCGAGAATCTTCATTAGTATGGAATGATGATATACTGATAGACAGATAAGAAGACGGGCAGAAGGGTGGAGAAGGTTACACCGATTGAGAACCTTTATTAGTGTGGAATGAATGATTCACTGTCTTTAAGATAGACAAATTGGGTGAGAATCCTCATTTATGTGGAATGAATGCTACACTTATGGACAGATAGAAAGATGTGGAGATGGATCATGAATCTTCATTAGTGTGAAATAAATGATTCACTATTGGGCAGCTGGGCCGATGAGCATATAAGTCGACAAACTTCGTTAGTGTGGAATGAATAATACATTGATGGTCACATAGAAATATGATGTGTAAGTTGAGAGTCTTCATTAGTGTATAGTGAATTATATTACTAATTGTTATATGGGACGAAGGGCATATGGATCAAGAATATCAATTTGTGTAGAATGAATGACACATTGATGGACAGATAGGAGTTTGGCAGATGCATCAAGAATCTTCAATAGTGTAAGATGAATGAAACGCAGAAAGATAGATAGGAAGAGCGTCATATGGGTAAGGAAAAATCACTACTGTGGAATCAATGGTACACTAATAGACCAAGAGGAAGATGGGAAGATGGGTCAAGAATTGTAATGATTGTATTAGGAATGATACACTTATGGACACCAGTGAATATGCGCAGATGTAATAGGAATCTTCATAAGTGTTGAATGAATGATACACTGATGGACAGCTGTGAAATAGGTAGATGAATCGAGAATCATTGTTAGTTATAATCAATGATCTACTGAAGGACAGATGGTCAGATGGGTCAAGAATCTTTGTGAATTTTAAATGAACCATCCACTGATGAACAGCGAAGAAGATGGGCAGATGGGTCTAGAATCTACATTAATGTTGAATGAATAATACACTATGGATAAATGGGAAGATGGGCAAATGGATAGAGAATCTCCATTAGTGTAGAATGAATAATACACTGACAGAACATGGGAAGATGGGTAGATAATCTTAATTATTGTGAAATGAATGATACACTATTGAACAGAAGGAAAGATGGGTAGATGGGTAGAGAATCATCATTGATGTTGAATGAATAAAACCCTCACAGACTATGGGATGTGACGGGCCGAGAGAGGGTTGTGAACTCAAAGGCAGGATGCAATCAACTGAGTTGTTTATTAAGGAACACTCTCCTTTATATACAAAACCTCAAGGCAACAGGACATAACATGTTCGAGAGACAGACAATATTACAGAGCAAAACCAGAGACATGATCATTCAGGTTCTTTTTAGTGCGAGGGAAGAGCGCAGATACAAGCATAATATATACAAAATCAATTGTGTGACACACGGTTGGTACATGGCTCCCCCCCTAAAAATGACATACTGTACATGTTAAATAGGGCACCCTGATCTAGAGAGGCGAACTGTAGGCGGGTCATCTGGCAGAAGATAAGCAGGTTTTAGACGATCAATGGAGACCCAGTCTTCTTTGCCCCGAATGTTTAGTAGGAATGCTTTCGGACTGCGTCGGATCACAAGGAAAGGGCCCGTGTAAGGGGGCGTTAGTGGTGGCTTGCTAGTGTTGTTGCGCAGGAAGACGTGCGTTGCAGAGTGCAAGTCTGTTGGTATGTGATGCTTCGTTGGGGGCTTGTAAGTCTGGCGGCACGGAGTAAATTTTCCCACGACGTGACGTATGCGCTGGAGATCGTCGGAGGAGGTTGTAGAAGGAAAAAATTCGGCAGGGACGACCAACGGGTCGCCATACACCATTTCAGCTGCTGAGACGTCGAGGGCGTTTTTAGGAGTGGTCCTTAGTCCCAGGAGGACCCAGGGAAGCTGAGTAAACCAGTTGCAATCCTTGCAGCGGGACATCAAAGCTGCTTTGAGGGTGCGATGAAAACGTTCAACCATTCCATTGGCAGCGGGGTTGTAGGCCGTTGTCTGATGTAGGGTGATGTCCAGGAGATTTGCTAATGACGTCCACAATTGAGAGGTGAAAGTGGTTCCCCTGTCAGAAGTAATATGCTCAGGGATACCGAATCTTGAAATCCATCCAGAGAGTAAGGCAGATGTACATGAGGCGGACGTTGCAGTTTCCATGGGAATGGCTTCAGGCCAACGAGTGGAGCGGTCGATGACGGTAAACAGGTAACGATGTCCTTGTGATGTGGGTAGGGGGCATACAACGTCGACGTGAATGTGTGCGAAACGACGCTGAGGTTGAGGAAAGGTGCCCACTCCTGAATCCGTGTGTCGATGTACTTTGGAAGTTTGGCAAGAAGTACAGGCGCGGACCCAATCCTTAGCATCCTTAGAAATGCCGTGCCAAATGAACTTTGCCTTCAGCAGCTGTGCAGTAGAACGGCACGAGGGATGTGAAAGGCCGTGAATGAAATCAAACACCTGTCGGCGCATGGGAGCAGGAATCCAAGGTCGCGGTCTACCAGTACTGACGTCACAGAGGAGGGTGGTGTTGGAGTCTTCGAGGGGAAAGTCTTCCCAACGGAGGGATGTGCAGGATGTCCTACAAGCTGGATACTCTGGATCCTGTCGCTGGGCTTCAGCCAGGGCGTTGTAATCCAGTCCCAGTTGAACGGCACCCAACGTGTTTCTTGACAGGGCATCAGCAACGGGATTCATTTTCCCAGGGACGTATTGGAGGGTGCAATTGTATTCAGCCACGGCGGAGATATGTCGGCGTTGACGGGCGGACCAGGCGTCAGACTGTCAAGTGAAGGCGTGCACCAGAGGCATGTGGTCTGTGTGAATGACGAAGGGCGTACCTTCTAAGAAATGGCGAAAGTGACGGACAGCCAAGTGCACCGCCAGCAATTCTCGATCGAAGGTAGAATAACACGATTCTGCCTTGGACAGTTTTCTGCTGAAGAAGGCCAATGGGCGGGGCGAGCCTTTGACCACCTGCTCGAGTACTGCACCAATAGCGACGTCGCTGACATCGGTGGAGAGAAGGAGAGGGGCGTGTGGGATAGGAAAAGTGAGAGCCGCAGCAGTTGATAGGGCCTTCTTTGCATTGCTGAAGGCTGCTTCTTGAAGGGGACCCCACTTCAGGTCCTTTGGCTTGCCCTTGAGGGAGGCGTAGAGGGGAGCAAGAGTGGCGGCAATGGCTGGCAGAAAATGGTGATAATAGTTGATCATGCCCAAGAATTCCTGCAGAGCTTTGACGGTCGAGGGCGCGGAGAAGTTCTGAACGGCTGCTACCTTCTCAGGGAGGGGATGGACTCCTTCAGGAGTGATACGGTGCCCTAAGAACGACACTTCGTTGGCGCCAAAGGTACACTTGTCGTACCAGACTACAAGGCCGTTTTGTTGCAGGCGGTCGAGCACGATGCGCAGGTGACGGAGGTGTTCCTCTTTTGAGGAGGAGATGCCATCCATGAGACGTTGAAACGTTGCCCCAGCATTACGAAGGCCAAAACAGGAGTAATTGAAGTTGTATGTACCAAACGGAGTGGTGATGGCGGACTTGGAGATGTCTTTTGGGTTCATAGGCACCTGATAATACCCCTTCAGGAGGTCGAGCTTAGAGAAAACCTTCGCTTTGTGCAGGTAGGAGGTCACGTCGGCAATGTTTGGGAGGGGGTAGTGATCCGGATCTGTTTGCATGTTCAGGCGCCTGTAATCCCCGCACGGACGGAGGGAGCCGTCTTTCTTCAGAACGATGTGTAAGGGTGACGACCATGGGCTGGAGGCCTTTTGGCAAAGGCCCATTTCCTCAATTTCGGCGAACGTCTGTTTAGCGGCTGCCAATCGTTCCGGTGCCAGACTCTGAATTTTGCGAAGACTGGGGGTCCCGTCGTCTTGATATGGTGATAAATACCGTGCTTGGCTGGAACCGTAGGCGTTTGGCGAAGTTCTGGACGGAAAACTTCCAGGTACGACGTGAGGAGGTGGGCGTAGGCATCCGTGGGTGCGCTGATGTGGAGAGCGAGGTTAGAGGGGGCGGGTTGAAGAGGTGTCGACAAGTACGAGTCTGCGTTGACCAATCGTCGGTGGGCGACATCGACCAGAAGGTGGAAATGAGAGAGGAAATCCCCACCGATGATTGGCATTGTGACGTCAGCAACGAGAAACTTCCAATTGAATTTACCATTTCCGAATGATAATGTGAGGTTCTCGTAACCGTAGGTGGGTATCGCAGATCCGTTGGCAGCTACCAAGCAGACGTCAGCAGATGTAGACAGACTACGTCGTGCCTTGAAGAGTTTCCTTGGCAAAAGAGAACGACAAGCACCCGTGTCTACCAAAAATTGCACGCCCGTTCCTGTATCCTGTAAAAAGAAAGGATTAGAAACATGGGAGGCCACCGCCACAAGCAATGGCCTACTTACACGTTTTTTGGCAACTGACAATCCTTGGCACATTTCTTCGCGGTTGCCCCGAATCTGAAGTGGTAGTAGCAAAACTGCGGCGGATGGGAGGTAGTAAGTGGCTGTAGAAGTCGTTCGTTGGGGCGCGAGCGATTGGTGGGTGGTGGGCGGCTTTGTCGCCGCTTCGGCACGTCACGGGGTAGGCGTGTATGTCCTACGGCATTCATGTCAGCTTCGGTTGACGTTGAATAGGCATCCTCGTCGTCTGGGGTGGAGGCGTTGATGGAGGTCTTGAAGTGGCTGTCCATAAGGGCGTCGGCTTTGGTCATCAAGTCCTTTATGGGTAAACTATCGACATCGGGTATGGCAGCGTGTACAGGTTCTGGTAAACGGCGTATCCAAAGGGCACGAAGTAGGTTCCCCTCACGAGGAGAGCCGTCTGCGGCAGGTTGAGGGCGAGCGATACTGGTCATCTCCCTGAGGGCAAGCGAAGCCCTTTGGTCCCCCAACGGTTGTTGCGAAAGCTGAAAAAGCTTTGCTATACGGGCGGCTGGCGACGGCGAGTACTGCTGCAGAAGGTATGTTTTGAGGGCGTCATACGCTATTGGGATGTCTCCTTGTTCACAAAGCCAGTCGGATATTTCTGGGAAGGTATCCTCGGGTATCGCCGCGAGAACATAATCTGCTTTGGTGGTTGAGCGAGTCACGCCCCGATACGAAACTGGACTTCTGCGCGCTGAAACCAAGCAAACGCCTCTCCGCTGGCAAACGATGAAAGTTTGAATGAAGCGGCCGTAGCACCAACTGCCGTAGAGTCCGTCATAGTACCAACGATGAATGGGCGAGGGGGTGGGGGTGGAAGGCGGTGGGAGCGAGTTGACTTCCGGGGTCACCAATGTGACGGGCCGAGAGAGGGTTGTGAACTCAAAGGCAGGATGCAATCAACTGAGTTGTTTATTAAGGAACACTCTCCTTTATATACAAAACCTCAAGGCAACATGACATAACATGTTCGAGAGACAGACAATATTACAGAGCAAAACCGGAGACATGATCATTCAGGTTCTTTTTAGTGCGAGGGAAGACGCGCAGATACAAGCATAATATATACAAAATAATTATGTACAATTGTGTGACACACGGTTGGTACAGGGAAGATGGGCAGATAGGTAGATAATTTTCAGTAGTTTGAAATGAATGATACACTGTTGAACAAATGGAACGATTGGTAGATGGGACGAGTATCTTAATTAGCGCAGAATGAATAATACACTGACAGACAAATGGGAAGATGTGCAGATTTGTAGACAATCTTCATTAGTGTGAAATCTGTGATACACTATTGAACAGATGGAAAGATGGGTAGATGGGTCGTGAATCGGAATCAGTGCAGAATGAATAATACACTGACAGACAATGGGAAGATATACAGATAGGTAGATAACCTTTATTAGTGTAAAATGAATGATACACCGTTGAACAGATGGAAATATGGGTAGATAAGTAAGGAATCTTCATTGGTGTTGAATGAATAATACACTGACAGACAAATGGGAAAATGTGCAGGTGGGTGGTTAATCTTCATTAGTGGGAGATGATTATTACACTGTTGGACAGATGGAAAGAGGATAAGATGGGTCTAAAATCTTCATTATTGTAAAATGAATGATACTCTGAGGAACGGATTGGAGGATTGGTAATGGGATAGAAAATCTTTTGTAGTATAGAATCAATGATACAGTGATGGATAGATGGGAAGATGGGAAGATGGGTGGATGGTTCAAGAATCTTCATTAGTGCAAAAGGAACGATACACTGATGGACAAATGGGAAGATGGGCAGACGGGAGGAGAACATTCTTTAGTGTCGAGTGAATAATGCACTGATGGACCAATGGGAGGATGGGCAAAAGATTCGAGAATCTTCATTAGTGTTGAATGAATAAACCAATGATGGTTATATGGGAAGATGAGCAGGTGGGTCGAGAATTCTCATTACTGTACAATGATTGATACACTAATGGACGAATGGGAAGATAGGCAGTGGGTCAAAAACCGTCATTAGTGTAGAATGAACAATGTACTAATAGACACATAGAAAAATGTGAAGATGTGCAGAGAATCGTCATTAGTGCAGAATAAATAATGCACTGAAACAGATAGGGAGATGGGAAGATGGATAGATAATGTTCATCAGTGAAAAATGAAGGATATATTGATAAAGAGATGGGGAGATGGACAGATGGATCCAGAATTTTCGTTACTATAGAACGAGTTATACACTGATGGAGAGATTACAGATGGTTATAGGTTGTGATTCTTCATAGTGTTGAATGAATGATACACTGATTGATAAATAGGAAGATGGTTCGAGAATTATCATTAGTTTAAAGTTGATGATTCAAAGATGGACAGATGGGAAGAAGGGCAGATGTGCAATGAAGCTTCCTTAATGTAGATTGATTGATACACTGGTGGACAGATGGTGAGAAGGGAAGATCGGCGTATAATCCTCATTAGTGTGGAACGAATAATTCAATGCCAGACAGGTATGGAGATTGGCAGATGTGTTGAAACTCTTCACTAATGTGGAATGATTGAAACAGTGATGGACAGATATCGATATGGGCAGCTGGGGAAAAATCTTTATTATTGTGGAATGAATGATACCCTGATGGACAGATGAAAAAATGGGCAGATTTGTCGAGAAACGTTATTAATGTAGAATGAATGATACACTGATGGTCAGATGGGAAGACTAGCAGATGGTTTGAACATCTTCATTATACTCGAATAAAGTATTCAATGATGAGCATATGGGGAAATAGGTCAAGAATATTCATTAGTTTAGAATGAATGATCCATTGATGGGCAGATTGCGAGCTAGTCAGATGGTTTCACAATCATGATTAGAATAGAATAAATTATGCACAGACGAGCAGATGTGAAGATAGAAGATTGATTGAGAATATTCATTATTGTAGAAAGAATGACACACTGATGGACAGATGGGGAGGTGGCCAGATTGGTGCAATCTTCATTAGTGTTACATGAATGATACATTAATGGACACATGGGAAGACTGGCAAGTGGGTAGAGAATCTTCATTAGTCTACAATGAAGGATTCACTGATGGGCAGATTAGAAGATGGCCAGATGGGTTGAGAATCATTTTTCTATAAGGAATGATACACTGATGACAGATGGGAAGACTGGCAGCTGGTTCGAAAATCTTCATTATTTTATAATAAATGTTTCCTATTGAACATATGGGCAAATGGGTCGATAATATTCATTACTTTAGAATATATAATACACTAATGGGAAGATGAGCAGATGGGTCGAGAATCGTCAATAGTGTAGAATGAATGATACACTGATGGGGAGATGTGAAGATAAAAAGTTTGTTTGAGAATCTTCTTTATTGTAGAATGAAAGATACACTGTATTGGAGGTGGCCAGATTGGCCTACTGCCTTCATTAGTGATGCATGATTGATATGCTGATGGACATTTGGGAAGATGGTCAGATTGGTTGAGAATCTTCATTTTTTAGAATGAATGATAAACTGATGGACAGATGGGAAAATTATCAGATGAGTCGAGAATATTCAATACTGTTGAACGAATGATACACTGATGGACTAATAGAAAGATGACACATGGGTCGAGAATCTTCATTAGTGTAAAATGAATGATACACTGATGGGCAGATGGAAAGATGGGGAGACCTGTCAAGATTCTTCATTAATTTGGCCAAGAGAACAAGATCATTCCATATGCAGAAGATGTTTCTCTCTTTGCATCAATTCCATCTCCTAAAAGTAGATCTAGAACTGTTGAACCCAATAATAGAGATCTAGCTAATATTAGTGCATGGTGCAAATTATGAGGTATGAAGCTGATTTCTAAGAAAAATTAAAGTATGATTGTAAGTAGGTCTAGGGTAGTGGGTCCTCATCATCCCGATTCCAGCATTGATAAGGTTTCTTCAACTCTGTATGACTTGGAAAATTTTAGGTGTGATTCTTGACAGCATATTTACTCCTGAGAAACACATTAGGCTTGTCAATTCTATAATTGCAAATAATGGGCTTAGTGAGTACGTATTTAGAGGTTTTTAGTGATTAATCTATTATGAAAAAGTGTTTTAATTCTTTCATTCTACCTTGTTGCAGCTTTTGAATATCAGCCTAATTTAAGGACGTGAACCTACGAACTATTAGATTTTTCATTCTTGATCTATCTATGTGAAGATAGAAGATTGTTTGAGAATCTTCATTATTGTGAAATGAAAGATACACTGATGCACAGATGGGGAAGTTTTCCATATTGGTCTATAGTTTTCATTAGTGTTGCATGATTGATACGCTGATGGACACATGGGAAGATTGTCAGATTGGTTGAGAGCCTTCACTTTTTTAGAATGAATGATACACTGATGGACAGATGGGAAGATCGGTAGATGAGTCGAAAATATTCAATACTGTGGAATGAATGATACACTGATGTACTAATAAAAAGATGACTTATGGGTCGAGAATCTTCTTTAGTGTAAATTGAATGATACACTGATGGGCAGATGGAAATATGGGGAAACGTGTCAAGATTCTTCATTAGTTTGGCCGAGAAGAAAAGCTCATTCCATATGCAGATTATGTTTCTCTTTGCATCAATTCCATCTCCTGAATGTAGATCTGGAATTGTTGAACCCAGTATTAGTGCATTGTGCAAATTATGAGGCATGAAGCTGAATCCTAAGACAAATTAAAGTATGATTGTAAATAGGTCTTGGATAGTGGGTCCTCATCATCCCGATTCCAGCATTGATAATGTTTCTTCAACTCTGTATGACTTGGAAAATTTTAGGTGTGATTCTTGACAGCATATTTACTCTTGAGAAACACATTAGGTCTGTCTATTCTTTAATTGCACAACAAATTGGCTCATTGAGACCGCCTCTAGAGTTTTTTAGTGATACATCTGTTATGAAGGGTTTTAATTCTTTCATTCTATCATGTTTTAGCTTTTGAAACTCATTTTAATTTAAGGACACGAGCCTACTCTTAATTAAATTTCTCATTCCTGATCTAGATTTTAATCTTAGGAACCGTCATTCAATTAGTTCATTATGCATATTGCATAAGATTTTTGATAATTTTGATCATGCTTTGCATTCAGATCTTCCCAACTGTACCATCCTCCTCATGATACTGAGTACGCAGTTAATTTTGATAGTAATGCCTTCGCCATCATGAGGGTAAATTCAACATAGTAGTTTAGAATCTTTATTCCAGCTGTGACCATTTTGTGGAATGATCTTCCTAATCAGGTAGTTGAATGGGTGGAACCTCAAAAGTCCAAACTTGCAGCATTTATTTTTTTTTTATAGTATATATATGAAACATCTATCTAGGTGTTACTGTTCTTGAAATGTTTTATTTTAATTGTTCCTTACTTCTCTTCTAGTTTAATTATTTCATTATTTTGTTTCCTCACTAAGCTATTTTTTCCCTGTTTGGAGCTTAGCTAATAATAATAATAATAATAATAATAATAATAATAATAATAATAATAATAATAATAATAATAACGTGGAAGAAGTGATTTTCTGATGGACAGATGGGAAGATGGTCAAAGGGGTCTAAAATCTCTATTACTTTAGAATGAATGGTACACGGTTAGATATATGGGAAGATACAATCATCAGATGAGTCAAGAATCCTAATTGTGTAGAATGAATAATTCACTGTGTAGAATAAATGATACACTAATGAACAGATGGAAAGGTTGGCAGATGGGTCAAGACTCTTCATTAGTGTAGAATAAAGGATCCTTTGATAGATAAATGAGAAGATGGTAGATGGGTTGACGATCTTCTTTATAGTAGAATGTATGATTCACTGATGGGCAGATGGGTAGATGGTCAAAATGCGCTGAGAATCTTCATGTGTGTAGAATGAATGATAGAGTGATGGGCAGATGGGAAAATGGGCAGATGGGTTGAGAATCTTCATTATTGTCGAATGAAAGATTCACTGATAGACAGTTGGGAAGATGGGCAGATGAGCCTGGAATCTTCATTGGTGTAGAATGAATGATATACTGATGGAGAGATGGGAAGGTGAGCAGATGGGGAGAAACTCTTCATTAGTTTAGAATGAATGTTCCGCTGATGGATAGATCGAAATGTTGGCACATAGGTTAAGAATCATCATTAGTGTAAAATGAATGGTTCATTTATGGGTAGATTGGAATATGGGAATATGGGTCAAGAATCTTGATTAACATAGAATGGATGATACACTGATGGAAAGATGGGCGGATGGGCAAATTGGTCGAGAATCTTCATTAGTGTAGAATTAATGATTCATTGATGGACATAGGGATATGGGCCGATTGGTTGAGAAGCTTCATTAGTGAAGAAAGACCGATAAACTGATGGGCAGATGTCAAGATGGGCAGATGAGCAATAAATCTTCATTAGTGTAGAAGGAATTATGAATGTTTGACTGATAGGAGGATGGGCAGATGGGTCGAATATCTTTATTAATATAAAATTAATAGTTCATTGATGGACAAAAGAGAAGATGGGCAGATGAGTAGAGAATCAAAATTTCTGTAAATTAAATGATATACTGATAGACAAATTCCAAAGATGGGTCGATAATGTTCATTAGTGTGAAATGAATGATAAACTGATTGACGGATCTGAAGATGGGTAGACGGGTTTAGAATTCCATTGATGTGAAGTGAATGATGCTTTGATGGACAGATGTGAAGATTGTTAAATCTTTCCAGAATCTTCATTAGTGTGGAGTGAGGGATTCACTGAAGGGCAGATGTGAATATGGAAAGACTGGTCGAGATTTTTCATCAATGTAGAATTGTTAATAAAGTGATGGACAGATTGGAATTTGAAAACATCGGTTGAAAATCTTCATTCTTGTGTTAGACATTTGGAAAGAAGGCCTGGTTGGTCGAGAATCTTTATTAAAGTCGAATGAATGATTAACTGATGGGCAGATGGAAAGATGGGTCGAAAATTTTCCTTAGTATAGAATATATAATAAACTGATGGACGGATGGGGAAATGGGCAGACAAGTCAAGAATCTTGCAGGAATTTTTCCTTTTTTTATGTTAAGGATGCTGACATAAGTCTCTTTTTTTAGTTTATGTATAAAAGATATGTTTTAATGTCGTCACTGTTCATCAAATATTTTATTTTAATTGTTCATTACTTCTCTTGTAGCTTATTTATTCCCTTATTTCATTTCCATTCAGCTATTTTTCTCGGTTTGAGCATTAGGGCTTATGGTATCATAATTTTCCACCTAGGGCTGTAGCTTCTCTAATAATACTAATACTACTACTACTACTACTACTACTACTAATAATAATAATAATAATAATAATAATAATAATAATAATAATGCTTCTCTGATAGACAAAAGGGAAGAATTGTTGATGGGTTGAGAGTCTTCATTAGTGTAGAATAATTGATAGACTGATAGATAGATGGGAAGATGATAAAATCGTCAGATGGGTCGAGAATCTTTATTAGTATGGAATGAATAATTCACTGATGGACAGATTGGAAGAAGGGCAGATGAGCTGAGAATCTTCAATAGTGTAGAATGAGTGATCCAATGATGGACGGATGAGAAAATGGGCAGATGGGTAGATGGGTCGAGAATCTTCATTAGTGTAGAATGAATTATTCACTGATGGACAGATAGGAAGATTGGCAGATTAGCTGAGAATATTCATTAGTATAGAATAAAACTGGAACTTCCTCATTCTTGCTTCCTGAGGCTAGACTAACTAGTTTAGCTTTTCGATCTCGTGAAATTAAAGCTCTGTTGATAGACCTTGATGCTTATGGAGGTGTAGACCAAAATGGTATTTTTCCATTGTTTTTTATAAAGACTGCAGATTTCTTAGCTACAAAGTTATCTGTTATTTTGCGCAAGTTAGCAAGAAGAGGAGCTTTTAGCACTTGTTGGAGAATTACTAATGTTACTCCTCTATGTAAATGAGTTTGTGGTAGCTCAAGTCCAACTGATTACAGCCCAATTTTCATGACTCCCATAGTATCTAAAGTTTTTGAACGTCTTCTGACAAAACGTCTGAATAGGTTTGCCGAAGGTAATCATCTATTCCCTAGGTTGCAATTTGGTTTTCGTAAAGGCCTTGGAGCATGTGATGCCTTCTTACAATCTCCAATGCTGTACAGAAATTCCTTGATTATGGTCAGGAAGATCGTATGATTTGCCTTGATTTTAGTGCTACCTTTGATCGTGTTAATCATAAGGCCCTTGTTTTCAAACTCAAACAGTTGGGAGTAGGTGGGTCGTTTCTTAGTATTATTATTGATTTTTCAAGTAATAGATCCCAAAGAGTTGTTGTTGCTGGGCACCATAGTGAGTATAGTAATGTGATATCTGGTGTTCCACAAGTTAGTGTTCTTGGCACATTAATTTTCATACTGTATACACATGACATGTGGTTTGGCCTAGAAAACAAGCTTGTTGCATATGCAGATGATGCTACTCTCTTTATATCAATTCCATCCCCTGAATGTAGATCTGAAGTTGCTGAATCCTTAAATAGAGATCTATCTAAAATTAGTGCATGGTGCAAATTGTGGGATATGAAGTTGTATCCTAACAGAACTCAAAGAATGATTGTAAGTACTGTAGATCAAGGACAGTGGCCCCTCAACATAGGGATCTCAGTATTGATAATGTCACTTTAACTTTGTATGACTGTTTTGAAATTTTAGGTGTGATTCTCGACAGCACATTTACTTATGAGAAACACATTAGGTCTGTGTCTCCTTCAATTGCACAAAAAATTGGCTTATCGAGAAAGTCTTTCAAGATTTTCGGTGATCAATCTATTCTGAAGAAGTATTTTAATTCTTTTATTCTACCTTGTTCTCCTGTCTGGTCTTGAGCTGCTGATTCTCATCTTAATTTGTTGGACAGAAACTTACTGTCTTAAATTTCTTTTTCCTAATCTAGATATTAATCTTTGGCACCGTCTTTCAATTAGTTCATTAAGCATGTTGAATAAGGTTTTTCATAATTCTGACCATTCTTTACATTCAGATCTTCCTGAACAATTCCATCCTGTTCGTAATACTAGGCAGGCAGTTAATTCTAATAGCCAGGCCATCTCCATCGGGAGGCTCAATACTACACAGTATTCTAGAAGTTTTATTCAAGCTGTGACCAAGTTGTGGAATGATCTTCCTAAACGGATAGTTGAATCAGTAGAACTTCAAAAGTTCAAAGTTGCAGCAAATGTTTTTATGATGAACAGACTGACATAAGTCTTTTTATAGTTTATATCTGGCATATATGTTTTGACGTTGTTACTGTTTGTAGAATGATTTATTGTTAATGTGTTCTCATCCTTTATTTATTTCCTTATTTCCTTTCCTCACTGGGCTATTTTTGCCTGTTGGAGCCCTTGGGCTTATAGCATCTTGCTTTTCCAACTAGGGGTGTAGCTTGGCTAGTAATAATAATAATAATAATAATAATAATAATAATAATTATAATAATAATGAATAATAATAATAATAATAATAATAATAATAATAATAATAATAATAATAATAATAAAGGAGGCACTAATATGGAGATGGAAAAGTGGGCATATGAATTAAGATTCTTTAGTGTGGGATGATACACTGATAGGGAGAGGGAAAGATGGGGACACAGATCGAGAATCTTCATTAGTATGGAATGAATTATTCTTTGATGGACAGATGGGACTAGGCTGAGACGCTTCATTGAAGGGAAGATGGGAAGACAGTGAAAAATGGGCAGGGAATCCTGATGTGTGTAGAATGAATGATACAATGATGGACAGAGGGGAAGATGGGCGGATGGGTTGATAATCATAATTTGTTTGGAATTAATGATTTCTTTTGTTGAGCTGATGGGAGATGGTAGATATGTTAAGAATCATCATTACTGATGAATAAATGATTCACTGATGGGCTAATGGGTTGAGAATCTTGTTTAGCGTAGACTGAATGATACACTGACAGACCAATGGAAGGATAGGCACATGGATCGAGAATGAGTGAATGATTGTTGATTATCAGGCATCATAACCTCAATGGTCATTGATGCCGATTGGAGTAAGGTTAATAACCAATAAATAGTACAAGATGAAAATTAGAAAGAAAAAAGTGAATGGATAGCTTTATAATAAAACATTCAAACTTTCATATACCATTTAAAAACGAGTAAGTAGGCCAACTTCCAAAATGAAATTAAAAGTGCCACTGTCATCATATAAAACGTCCCCTCCAAGAATTTTATTGAGGTTGTCGCTGTTCTTACCATCAGCTTCAGACAAGAATTGTTCCCTGATACCCACAAGACTGGGGCATTCAGTAAGTAAATGCCTCTCAGTCAGGGGAACCTAGCAATCATACCAAAAGGATTGGCTCATGCCAGTCATCAAGAATTCACCTGTTAAGTATGTGTGACCACAGCGGACCTTTTCTCACCTTCTTGACATATTGTCATACTTCTATGAAGGTATGGCATTCGTTATCTCCTTCTTCTTATTTTAATCAACAGAATTCTAGTAGCATTGGCAAATATCACCATGAGACTTTTGATATGAGGCAAAAAGTCCTTACTTAGGAGAAGATATCTTTCAGGAAGTAATTTGCCTGCTGTCTGTTTTTACTGATATGTCTGCCTCTTCATTTCCCGGCACACCCACATGAGCTGGGACCCAGAAAAACTTAATTTCTTTACCTACAGTTCAACAAGTATAAATCAACTCTGAAATTTTTGAAACTTAAATGGTTGGTTGGATTAAAAACTGTTGATAAATGCAACAAACTTTTTCCATAACTAAGAATAGTGAAATTACTTTCTTTAATTAATGCTACCGTAAGAGCTCTAATGTAAAGATAGAGGATGTTACAAGGGGCGCACGTTTATAATGAAAAGAAGAATTATACATAACAAATCCAATGCCAGTACTGCATTTTCAGCCGTCCGTAAATATAAATCCACTAGCCCTGTGTTGCTTGGCATGTTCTGAATAGGTGGACTGCATAACTTCATTTATCCTGTTGCCCTTAGGGACAGTGAAATAATTACAGAGAGGATCTGTGGTAGTTGCTAGGGACGGGGGACTAATACCCAAAAAGGTAGTACCCAGCTCATGGAAAGATTCAGGCTATTTAGTAGTTGTTTCACTCTGAAACAATTAGGATTTGGGGATGAAGAGTGAGCTTCATAACAAGGAAAGAGTAAGAAAGGAAATTATCTTTGCTGGCAGCTTCAAATGACAGCAGGATATCAATATCTAATCATAGTAGACTGCCGATATAAGTCCAGAGGCCACTCACCTGCATCAACTAAAAGACTAGGGACGGTGGATGATCTAAAATCACCAGTAGCTAAAATGATGCCCGTATGGTGAATGGAATATAAAATGTTGAACTTGGTAGAAGCTGAAAAACATATTTCATATCCATCTGAAAGTTTGATAAAACAGGCAAACATTTAAATTTTTAGCATGTTGAGATGTGCAACCCAAGTCAACTTCCTGTCCAATGTTAGACCTAGAAATTGCGCTTCTTCAACACACGGAATACGATGGGTATATATATATATATATATATATATATATATACTTGTATATATATATATATATACTTGTATATATATATATATATATATATATATATATATATATATATATATATATATATATATATATATATACTATGTTATGTAAGGTTGTGGCCCCACGAACAAGAATTAAAAGAGGAAAGGATGAAGAGAGAAGGAAAAAGAGAAAAAACTCAAATAAAATTTTGGTTTATGAAGATACGCCACACAATACCCAGCCAGATGTCTAAGGTTGGAGGCGGCAAACACGTGCGCGCTCGGAGGAGGTTAGGTTCAACACGATGTTAAGCCCAGACACTTTTCTATAACACCGAACAACGAAAAATAAAGTTAACACTCTACCATGCTGGCAATGACCGTGCATAAATAATACAATGTGTTGTTTATGCAAGAGCCTGTATTTTTGGCTACACACACAGTGGAAAAAAATAGTAGTAGATACGGCAAGGCAAATAAAAGAAATCAATGAAATATAAAAACAGTAGTACCTACGGTAACTGGAATAACGAATGGATACAATGAAATCCAGGGATTATAAATTTACATTAATTCATTTACAGAGCAAAACCATTAAAATAGAAACACAAAAGAACGTAAAAAAAGATGAAAACAATGGGGGAAAAATTTGATCAAACCAAGCATACAAATATATCCTCACTGGGAAATAAAAGAATTTAGTGTGTTGTATTGCACAGAAGTCGTTGCACTATGATTTGGGGAAAATACAAATCTGAACTTTCATATGCCAAAACACTGCCATAAGAAAATATCAGATTACAAATATGAGAATACACGCATTAAAAAATATATACCTTGAACAGGGACATAAAAATTTAGTTAATGAACACACACACACACACACACACACACACACACACACACACAAAATAACATAAAATGACATCGGGTCCCTCTATATTTTCTACTCCGACAAATACGCTGGTTACCTCTTACAAAGAAAATAATAATAAACAGAAAATTAACCCCTTAACCCTGGATAGGTACGCTCCTTGGACACCCCTTTAAGGGTATACTCGGACGCGCGCGACCCCGACGCCAAAAAAAATTCTTGAAAAATCAGTTTTTGCAGTAACCTCCTTTTTTCTTTTGCCAAAAAAAACTTCAATGAATGCTTAAAACAACTGTAAAGAGAAATACTACTCATCTGCAGAAAAACTATTTATTATAAATATTTTAAAAAATTAAGTAGAAAAAAAAGACCTTACATAAAAATTCATAAAAAAAAAGTTTATACATATATACACAAATCCTTTTAGGAATTGATTCTTGAATGTTTAGGACACATCTTGATGTATTTTGGATGAAGTCAGACCCATGGAGGTGAAGATCTGAAATGAGAAAAAAATGGTAACTTTTTTTGGCAAAAAAAATTTGTCCAAATTTCATGAATTTTTTTGGGTACCCAAATGAAATAGGAAGTGGCTAATTTTTTTAGGGAATAAACATATGTTATCCTAGAATAGAAATATGTAAAAAAATCTTCATTATTTTGTAAATTACATTTATATCAGGGGCCATATCTAAAGGTAATTTTTTGAGTACTTAGAAATTTCGTAAAAAAATACATATATTTAATATATAATATGATAAAAATATACCAAAATATCACAAATTCTATAGGGAACAAGAATATATATAGATAGGGCAACTTACGCTTCGGATATGTCCACAAAAATGGCCGCCAACCACACTGACTGAATAATTGTCGATTATTTTACGACTATAAAATTAAAATTCTGACCCAAAAGAAATTTTTTGAAGGGAAATAAAATCGAAAAAAAAAAATGTAAAACAATATAATATTTTAGCTAAAAAAATTTGATGATATTCAATCAAAAAAGAAGTAAACAAAATTTTCCGACAAATAAACATCTAGAGGAATCATTACTCTGTTATAGTTCCTTAGTACGTAGTAATTTTGAAAGAAATGGGAAAAAACGAAAAAGTGGCAATCGCAGGAAAATCGAAATCATACCTATATATACGCCATATCTGACTAAAAATAAAGATAGGCATGAGTAGCCAGATCATCTAGAAACACTTTCCAACACTATAAAAATACAGGTTTTGCGACACTACTTGCCAATTCCTTACGGTAACATGACTAAGCAAAAGAATGCAAAACAAATAAAAAGGGGCACTCGCGGAAAAATGTCCAACATTCTAATATACGGCATTTCAGAAAAAAAAAAAAATTCAGCCACGTACTAGGCAAACCATCAAGGCACATTTTCCGTCAAATAAACATCTAAATGAATCATTACTCTGTGATAGTTCCTTAGTACGTAGTAATTTTGAAAGAAATGGGAAAAAACGAAAAAATGGCAATCACAGGAAAATCGAACACATACCTATATATACGCCATATCTGGCTAAAAAAAAGATAGGCATGGGTAGCCAGATCACCTAGAAACACTTTCCAACACTATAAAAATATAAGTTTTGCGACACCACTTGCCAATTCCTTACGGTAACATGACTAAACAAAAAAATGCAAAACAAATAAAAAGGGGAACTCGCGGAAAAATGGCTAACATTCTAATATACGGCATTTCAGAAAAAAAAATTCAGCCACGTGCTAGGCAAACCATCAAGGCACATTTTCCGACAAATAAACATCTAAATGAATCATTACTCTGTGATAGTTCCTTAGTACGTAGTAATTTTGAAAGAAATGGGAAAAAACGAAAAAATGGCAATCACAGGAAAATCGAACACATACCTATATATACGCTATATCTGGCTAAAAAAAATAGGCATGGGTAGCCAGATCATCTAGAAACACTTTCCAACACTATAAAAATATAAGTTTTGCGACACTACTTGCCAATTCCTTACGGTAACATGACTAAGCAAAAAAATGCAAAACAAATAAAAAGGGGCACTCGCGGAAAAATGCCCAACATTCTAATATACGGCATCTCAGATAAAAAAAAAAAAAGACATGCACGTGTTAGCCCAACCATCAAGGCACACTTTCTAACACATAAACATGAAAAAAAAAAATCAATAATATACGGCAATTCCTTACTACTTAGTAAATTTTTACAAATATTGAAAAAAAAACAGAAATTGGCAACCGCAGTTAAATACCCAATATACCAATAACTACGTCGTATCTGACAAAAACAAAGTCACGCATGGGTAGCCAGATCATATAGACACACTTTCCAACACTAAAAAAGGAAAAGTTTTACGACACTATTTGGCAATATCTTACGGAAAAATGACTTGGCAAAAAAATGAAAAAAAATGAAAAAGGGGCACTCGCGGTAAAATGCCCAACATTCTAATATACGGCATCTCAGATAAAAAAAAAGACATGCACGTGTTAGCCCAACCATCAAGGCACACTTTCTAACACATAAACATGAAAAAAAAAATCAATAATATACGGCAATTCCTTACTACGTAGTAAATTTTTACAAATATTGAAAAAAAAACCGAAATTGGCAACCGCAGTTAAATACCCAATATACCAATATTTACGTCGTATCTAACAAAAACAAAGTCACGCATGGGTAGCCAGATCATCTAGACACACTTTCCAACACTAAAAAAGCAAAAGTTTTACGACACTATTCAGCAATATCTTACGGAAAAATGACTTGGCAAAAAAATGATAAAAAATTAAAAAGGGGCACTCGCGGTAAAATGGTCCTCGTGGTGATGAACGACATTTTAACTAAAAAAAAAATCATGCACATGGTAGCCAAACAATCCACCAAGACTTTCCACAACTGATAACTTATACAAGTTGCACCATTCTACGACAATTTCATAATACGTAATAACTTTGATAATTATGCAAATTACCTTAGAAGGGTAAACTCGGTCGCGCTCGACCCCAACACGTCTCAGAAATCGGGGAAGGAGTACAGCTACAGCAATGCACATCTGGACACTACTAGAGCGTGTAGGCGAGACACCTACTGCAGGTCGATCACTCACAAATTCAGTCACGGGGGTGAGTCACGTGAGAAAAACCTGTTTTTTTTTTTTTACGCTCGGGGTCGCGTACGACCCACCGTACCTATCCAGGGTTAAAATAACCTGTATCTAGATTATACTGACAAAGAAGGGAATACAGTAACGTTCTTGAGCTTTATGTTCCTCCAAGAGTGGCATGTTTTTGTTGAAGACATCCCACCTTGCCTTAACCCTAACTGTATAAAAAATGGTACAAAAAGAAAATCACTCCACAATCAATCGAGTCCCACATGGAGTGCATCCTTAGACGAGTTATCGATGATTACCGGCCTTCAATGGGCCCAATGTTCTAATTTGACCTAGGCCATCCCTATCTTTTCTCACCAGACCTAACACGTCTTTCCTCACTTGATTTGCCCAAACTCCTGCTATTCCCACAAGTACTTGGCTTCAAGTTTCGTCTATCAATAGCCACAATTTTCCTAGTTGGCTGCGATTAACCAGTTCCCGGTTCTGGTTCCACAGTAGCTAGTCACTATGAGATGAAGCTTTAGGAGTAGGTTTCGGATACTGGACTCCTGGGAGGGAGAGGGGGCCTACTTGTGCTCCTCACTGAGGTTCGGGCTTTTCTGAGGTATAAGCCGGTGGTTTGCCTCTGAACTTGGGTGTCAATGGTGAGCCCTTCACAGCTTTCCCAGATGGTCACAGGCAGCAAGCACTGGTGCATGCTATTTAGCGCCAAATGTCACGCTTCTTTCCGGGCCTTACTGGACTCTTGGTTGTTGACACCATGTCATCTTCCTGTGGTGGCTGCGGGTTGAAATGTGGTGGGTGTTTGGACAAGGAAACAGAACGCCAGATGATAGCGACATCTAGTCGAATGATAGGAGTGGGGGAAAAGCTTACAATTATAATTTAATGATTATAACTTAAGAATAATTAACTAGACATAACATACAATATGAACACAAACAAAAGGTTAATTTAATGGGGATAAACATTACAAATAAATCAATCTCACAACTAAAAGGAATACGAACTCTTTTTATAACAAAAACATACAAACATACATGTAACTCTTTCCAATACAAACAATTTGAAGAGAGATGTGGCTTTTTCACATCATACCTCCCCCCCCCCGCCCCTGAAAAAAGGTTCCGGATAAAGGATGGAACTTTTTTGTTAAGAGTCACATCTTTAACTTCACAAGTGGTCAGCAAGGGTGTGTTCACGCTCTGGTAATTGATATATCTCAAGTCGATGCTCTTGCAACAGCATATGCCAATCCTGCCCTCTGTGCTTCTTGTCCCTCAGGAATTTGAATGGAGTGTGGTCCATGAAAACCCTAATATAACCAGGATTGCCTTAAACATACCCCTCAAAGTGCTACGGGGTGAGTAGAATGTCAAACACCTTCTCTATTGGAGTGTAATTGCTTTGGCATTTCCTAGATTTCCTAAAAAAATAAGCCACTGAGTGTTCAATACAATCCTTCCCTCTCTGCAAAAGCGGTGCATCTGCTCCCCAACCATTGGCATCTACATTCAAGAAGAATTCTTCTGGAAAATTGTGGATTTGTGGCTGCGGGACCATATTATGCAATCCATTAGAAATCTCCGGACTCTTAATCAAAACTAGATGAGAATGCACTTGGAATGTGGTATTATAACAAGTAGTACCCACCAAAGTATCATGTAGAATCCTGGCATGGGCTCTTTATCATTGATGGTCACCTGCACTAACTCGGACTTGAAGCTTCGAAGACTCCTGGTAGACGGTATGCAGAGACAAGACCTCCAGACCGGCATACAGCCAACAAGTACCGTCTCCCTGCAGTCTGGGAACTCATTGAAGGGCAATACCGAGCAATGCAAAAGGGTTTGTTTTGCAGAGTCCTTATAGTGGTAGAACCAGCTCTCTGTTCTAGCAATAAAACAGAACCATTATGCTGGAAGGCTTCTCTCCCTGCAGTGAAACTTGCTTTTGGTATCCCACTTTCTGTCATATTGAAGTGTACCAATTTTACTCACAGGGCCCTTAATGCTTCAGCGGCCTGAGGTTACTGCAGTGAGTACACTTGTATCCCTTTAATCGTGAAGGGAACATCTCTGGTGAAGCAAGGCTAGCACTCGGAGGGGTAGCTACCTGAAGATTGGTTGGGGAGTCCCATGGCACCAGATGTGGGTACTGTGTCCACTGCTAGCCTCCATTCATGTAGGATTACTGAAAAATGAATGGAGCTTTCCTTTCTATTTTGGAGCATGCTCTGAGATGGATACTCCCATTCATCTGCTAAAATGGCAACAAAATGAACCATATTCACCTTCCTTTCCTCCAGGTAGTTACGTGCCTCTCCTGATATGGTATTCTGGAACTCCTCTAACTGCATGAGTTCATTTACCTGTTCCAAATTCTTGGTGGGTAGTGCAGCGTTGATCCTTCGCTCATAAACTATGGTTATTCTATGAGCCAATGGAACATGCGTCTTGTTACCTTCCCTCTTCAGGTTTTTGAAGTCTTGGCAATAAGCCTCAGGGACAAGTGCCATAGCATTAAGAACCCTTTCCTTAATAGTAAAGTAATCTAGATATATGTCTACTTTAGGGTCCAGAGCATTTAAATATGTGGCCCCGAGACTATATAATAAGCTCCCACGAAACATTCGATGGATTGAAGACATTAAGACTTTCAAGAGGAAACTGAAGACTTTCTTATTTCATGAGTCTTTTGATAGTGACGATTGAACAGTAAATGAACAATATGTGATATGAAATGTTAAATACTCTGAATGAACAAGGTAAAATGAGTGGAGGTCCTGTGGAGAGTGGGGTTCCCCTGCTGTATGGGACCAGAAAAGCAGCCATCAAAGTAAAGTAAAGTGACTTTCCTGTATAGTCAGGGTAGTATACATTTTTAATACCTTCCTGATCAACTTAGCTGGCAATATGAGTGCTCATACTTCCTGTGGTACTCGCCAGTTTGTGAGTAACTTCTCAAATGTAGAAAAGAAGGTTTCTGGGTCGTCCTCCTCGTAGGCTGGCAAGGCTTTTGTCGCATCAGTAAGATATAGCGTGCCACGGAGTTCTTTGGTTCCCCTCGCTACGGCTTGATTTCATTCCTGAAGCTTGAGCCATGCTTCCTGACACATGACCTTTTGTTCCCTGCTTTCCAGTTCCAGCCTTTTAGCTCCCTATTCTCGGACCTACTTTCAGGTTGGAAAGAACACTCTAATTCAGCTATAGGTATCTGAGAGCTAGTCTGATTAGAGGAAAGGCGGAACGAATGGAGATTAGGATGTGCCTGCAGTGGGACCATGGGAGAAATACCTCGTGGGGGAAATGGTTGGTCCACAGGTGGGATGGCTGCATTAACTTGTGAACACCGCTTTAGAGAAAATACTGTGGTCTCCAAACCTTGAGGATTTTCCTTGTCCTCATCATCATCAGAATCGACAAGGCTCTGGAAAAGACCTTTAAGAAATCATTGCAGCTGCCCATTCCTATGGGTACTTACGACCTGAATGCTACTGGCTATGCAGGCCGGCCTCAGCTCATCCTTGGAGAGTGCCATAAAAAGGATTTCAGTAGGAGCTTCTAGAGACTAAGCAACCTTACTCTGGGCACCAGTAAATGACAGGGTTGAAACAGACATCTTACAATTAGGAATAAAGGAGAATCTGCCACTAAAATAATAAACAATAAAATAGAACACTTGAGAGGGAGGTCTAAAACCATAAAATAAAAATCAAGATTACCCTTTACAAAAACGAAGACAAAAACAATCCTTCAGAAGGGGTTGAATGGAATTAAACAAAATAGGCCCTCAACACTCACCGAAGAAGTAACAAGCTCCCTTCAATGGAAATAAGAACAATACAAAAACACCGTGACCTTGCCTGCTAAAATTAAAAACAATAATACTAGAAAGGTGTGTTGGCGGGTTTTAAACAGGAAAAAAATCACCCTAAACAAAAACCATGGGCACAAAAACAACCGTCCCAAAAAGATTGGATGAGATGAGATCCTTATATTCAACACAAAAAAGGGATAACTTCAATAGAATAAAAAAAAAAAAAAAAATATACTACCTAGCAGGCCCCCAATTCTGTTACAGGAGCGTGTGGCCCCACGAACAAGAATTAGAAGAAAAAGTATTTTTAGAGAAGGAAAATAAGTAAGGACAAATAAAAAGGGTTGCGAGGACAGGCCAACTGAATACCCAGCCAGACGTCCATGAATTGGAGGCGGCAAGCACGTGCGCAATCTGAGGAGGTCAGGTTCATCACAAAGGTAATCCCATATGCTTCTCTGTGAAGCCAGGTTGACACCTATGCGCTCTTTTGTTGCGACATGTTGCGATGTGGGGTCGTGCCACATTGCAAAACACCTCGCGGCAGCTCGTGACAAAACCTTGCAAGAAAATTGTAAAAGGGCACGACATTGCCATGATTTTAAAACGTTTAAATTCTGTTATAGAGTTTAGCGAGGTGGATGACACTGTACACACACCTCATAGGATATCACCTGTGTTCGTGCCATTTTGTGCTACCTGGCGCCAGCCATGACACCTTGTGAACTTTTGAGAGGTGTGTTTACCTCTTCCGGCGAGCAGCTGTGCACAGCCGACAATGTCTGGCGAGGTCGTCCGAGATGATGACGTTTTGACGATGTTTTGAACGTTGATTGGTTTGAGCGTAGGCGGGCCTGAAATACCCAGCATTGATTGGTTGAGAGCGGTGTGTGGGTACCATATAAAGGGTCACTAGACCCAGCATCAATCATTTATAGTTCAGCACATGCAGAAATACCACTATTACTACTACCTCTACAATGCCTCACAAAACCACCAAGCAGTCTAAGGAGTCCCAGGAGCCCCAGTCCCAGCCCAAGGAACCGGAGATTACCCCTTCTGTGGTGGTGTAGGAGACGGTGTCTGCTGATGATCCTGTTGTAGAAAAAGAACCTGTAGGAGGACCTAATGGACTACAGCAACCACATTAAAAGCAGTATCGGCCAAACAAGAGGGACATACCAGACTACCCCTTCACAGATGCCCAAATTTCTGATATTGCTGATTTGTTAAGAATCATCCCCCTCTTTACGACAAGCCGGACAAGCAGTGGTGCAATCCCAGACGGAAAGAGAGTCTGTGGACCGAGCTTGCAGCAACCTTACCCGACTGTACTTTCCTGCAAGTGAGGAAGTTTTTCGAAAAGAAAAGGACTGATTTCTGGAAAATAGAGAAGAAGCAAGTGAGGAAGTTTTCGAAAAGAAAAGGACCGATTTCTGGAAAATAGAGAAGAAGCAGAGCAAGAGCAGTGCACCGGCAAAGAAGAGGACACCACGAGAGGAAGAAGTCATGACCACTTGGGAGTTTCTCGGGGGGCACATAGCCTACAAGAACACACTATCAAGTAACAGGTTCTCTCCTACTTCATAAAGAGCCAATTCAGACACAAATATCAACAAAACCTCAAGTGAGATATCTGGTTTGTCTGTTGCACCAATCATCAGGAGATTGATTGATTGATTGATTTAAAGTTTTCAGGCATACTGACATCTAAGGTGAGAAGGAACCTGAAGAGGATTAGCCAGCCATCAGAGACACCTCCACCACAATAGATGAGCAGATGGGATCTGGAAACGCCATCTCCTGATGCAGAAGAAGGAGGTTGAAGGACAGGAGGCCAAGATTCATGACTTCGCAACGTACCTGTGTTCACGACTGAGAAGAATATCCCCCGTGAACTTCAAGGTTTTGTTCCAGAAGATGCTGGAAATGGCCGCAGCCCTGGAGGAACCACCTGAAGGGACATATTCCATCCAAAATCCCGGGCAAATCCCAACTACTCTCATAGGGACACCACAACCACATCTACAGTGGCAACAACAGCCAGAGGGAGTCCAGGCAGTAGTGGTGTCCCCTCCTACAATGAAGGCCACATTCCAGCATCATCCTTACCATCCAATACAGTACCAGCAATAACAGCTCGTGCAACAGCCATACCAACAACAGCAAGTAACATTTTATATCCCCTACAGCCAGTCCCACCACATCAAAATCTGCAACCATTCCTACCACAGCAGCTAGTTTGGACGTCACGTATTGCAACGCCATCATATATTTTCCCATCTCCGGCACCTGCCTGTACTACCTCGCCAAATTCTACTATTTCCTGATTTTCTGCTGCCTTGGATATGTTGCCTTTACTGCCATCTCTAAGCATCTCTAGCATCTCGACCGCTAACGTTGTGTCTACTGTATTGGAGCTGATGGTCACATCTTCCAGCCTGGGCACCCCAAAAGAATGTGTCGAGGGAAGAAAACAACCACGATTTAAAAAATGTCTAAAATGTATATTGTAGATATGAAGTATGTTGCATTTTTTAGAATACCAATATTTTTTGTCAATCAATCTTTTGTAATCCCATATTTTTGTATGCAAATGATAGATATTTTTATGTAAATGATGAAGTTATATCTTGAAAAGACATGAATCTTTTTTTTAAATAAAATGAAAAAGGGACTTTTAAAGCACATAGAAATAAATAGAAATATACAATGAAAATCAATTGAAATTTTATTTTTTCCACTAAATAGCATTACCAAACATAAAAACAAAACTTGCATTTTTCATAAATAACAATATAATGTCAAGCATAATGTCTTATAATCACATATATTTTTATACAAATCATAGATATTTTTATGTAAAAGATGAAGAAACTATATCTTGAAAAGACCTTAAAATTGAAAATAAAATGACAAAGAGAGACCTTGAAAACATGAAGTTTATTCATGAAAGACAAAAATCTTTTAAAGTCAATGAAAACCAGTAAATAGAAATATGCTATGAAAATTACTTGATATGTGCAATGAAAAGCACAGTTTAATTATAAAAGGATTGAATACATAAATAGCTTAACAAATATATAAAAAGAAATCTTAGTATTAAATGACAAATGAAAAACTTTAAAACTTTAAAACACATTAAATTTATTAATAAAACATTTCTTACTAAGCCAATGAAAAGAAGTAAATTGAAATAAACAAAGAATAGCAAACATTTTAGGTATACATATGAAAAATCACAAAGTTGAAATGTACAATGATTATCACTATGTTCAAATGTAAAAGGAAAAAGACAGTTTTATAATGTAAGGAATGTTTAATAAATATCCTTACCAAACATATAAAAAGAAATCTTAATTTGATATGAAACATGAAAAACTTGAAACACATTATACATCCTGCTAAGTCAATGATAAGCAGTGATAAGCTGTAAATTGAAATATACAGAGAATAGCAAAAACTTTTAAAATCACAAAGTTGAAATGTACAATGAAAATCAGTGTGCTGAAATGTACAACGAAAAGAACAAAGTTTTATTATATAAAGAATGCTTAATAAATAGCATTACAAAACATATAAAAAGAAATCTTAGTTTGAAAAGAAAAACTTGAAAACACATTTTACATTTATTAACAAAATCATAAGTGAATGATAAGCAGTGATAAACAGTAAATTGAAATAAAAAGACAATAGTGAAACTTTAGATATACAATTAAAATCACAAAGTTGAAATGTACAATGATATCAAATTTGGACGCAAGACATTTTAATTCAGGAAAAGACATTTTATATACATTTGAGGCATCTATTGTGTTGGTCATCCTCTGGGATAAACAAGTCCTGCTCCTGCCTCTGAAGAGTAGTAGTAGGCCAAGTAATCTCGGACTACCTATGATTGTCTTAAGTAGTTTGATCCCTTTTGACGCATTATTTGTTCCATGAGATTCGGCTCCTCCCTCCAAGTCCCAGGGAGCATGTTATGTTGAGTATGTTCGCGATCGACGTCGTTGGGAGATAAGGGATAGTGGTCAAGTATGAGATTGTGAAAGATACATCCACACATAGTTTCAGCTGCACTAATTTAGGCTCCTGTTGTATGGTGCCACCGAAGATTTGGATCTCATTTGCAGAATACGAAATGTGTTCTCCACCATAAAAAAAGCAAGCAAGATGCTATAAGCCGAAGGGCTACAACAGGGAAATATAGCCTAATGAGAATCAACTGCTGAAGATCAGACAGGAGAACAATACTCAAAACAAGGTATGATGAAAGAATTAAAACACTTCTTCAGAGTAGATTGATCACCGAAAATCTTGAAAGACTTTCTCAATAAGCCATTTTTTTTGTGCAATTGAAGAAGACACAGACCTAATGTGTTTCTGAAAAGTAAATTTGCTGTTGAGAGTCACACCTAAAATTTTAAAAGAGTCATACAAAGCTCTGGATCCTTTCATGGTAAGCCTAGGATGAGTGGGAGTATGGCTTCTTCAGCGTTGTCTTGAGGGCGAAGGGGATTGGAGTGTCATCATTCGGCGGAGTGCTGTTCTCAGGAAATCCCACTCAGTTATGCTCGATGGCATGATGAAAGTTACACTTGCTCTGGGTTCCTCCCTAATCAACACCTCCTTCAGCACATACGTCAATGTACAGGAACTTGTACTTTACATCTGCTATGGCTATGAGTATAATGCTGTGGAATTTCTTGTAGTTATAGTGATCCTCCTTTGCTGGGCTTTTTTATAGGGACATGCTTTCCATTACGTACCCCAACACAATTATGGTAGTTCCACTTATTTGCGAATGCTTCGGTGACTGTCTTCCCCTCCTCAAGAGTTTTGTGTCACTTCAGGAATTCATGTTGGTAGGCGTCAATGATGGTTTTACAGACTTCAGGCCCAAATCTGCAAATCACACCCTTGGAGACTCTGAAACTATATTGCAGTATTGTATAGGAATTCTCACTTGCTAAGAAGCGAAGGGTAACCGCCAACTTTAATCCCACTGTTAGAGGATCTCTCATTCTAGTCTGTTTCTTGGTGAGCAATGGAAAATGCGTTCAAATATCTCCACAAACAATCCAGGTTTAATCCGGAGGAAGTTCTTGTACCCACTAGGGTCTTCTCGGTGTAGTTCTTGAAGCAGCTGGTCATAATCTCTATGTATGGATCTCCTCGTCAGCCATTCCTGGCACCACGTCGTTCTTCTTGCTCTTCTTTAAGTGCCTCCTCTGGTCATTCTTTGGGATAGTTCTCGAGGATATAGGCAGCAGTTACAATAGGAATACTGGCAATAATATTTTCTGCCTCCTGTCTTGTGGAGTACTCTTGATCCATCCTCAATGGTGGTCAGTAAAGTAGTGACTTCCAAATGCATTGAGGACTATAAATATACGCCTGGTAGCTTGGGTACTTTTTATGTGACACTTTGCGACACTTGAAGGTACCTCGCAAACCTTGTGGCACCTCGCAGGTTCCTTGCGACACTGCATGAGGTACCCCGCAACACTGTGTCATTACGTCGCAAAAGCTCGTAAACACCTCGCCTCACCTCGTGACTCCTCACAAGGAAACACCGCGTCCACCTCATGGCACTGCGCAAGGCATCGCAAAACACCCTCGTGACAATTTGCAAGAAAACACCGTCCACATCGTGGCACTGCGCAAGAAATTGCAAAACAGCCTCCTGATATATCGCAAGACCTTACATACTCATGTCATGACGTTGACAAAAAAATGGGTGTTTCCACCTATGAGGTAGCATGACCACACGTCACAACACGCCACAACAAAAATGTGCGTAGGTGTCAACCTGGCTTAACCACGAACACAACGAAAAATAAAGTTAAGCCTCTATCAGACTGGCAATTGGCGGGCATAAATAATGGAGTGTCTTGTTTATGGAAGAGTTTGTATTTTTGACTTCACACAATGAAAAAAAATAAAAGTAGACACGGCAAGGCACAAAATAAAGAATGAAACAATGAAATATATAAAAAGTAGTAACTATAGTAACAGAAATTACAAATGGTAATACAATGAAATCAAGGGGATATAAATTTACATTGATTTATTTACAGAGCAAAACAATTAAAATCAAAACACAAAAGAAAGTAAACAAAGAAAAAAAAGGCATAAAATTGACTAAAACAAAGCATAAAAACATCTCCTCACCGGGAAATAAAAGAATCTAGTGTATTGTATGGCACAAAAGGTATATGTACAGAAGAATTGTCATTGACATTTATCTTTCTTCGTGGCAAAATAGTATGGTTACTGTCATACAAGTATCCTGGATCAGGGTTGGATTCCTGGCTGGACAGATGCTGTTGTCTTTGAGTGGTTTCGGTAAGAGAATCCAGACATTAATGTAATGAAATATGTGGCTTATTTGAATATGAAAAAACACGTCTAAATGTGCAAAATTTATCATTAATCGAATGCAAAGTACAAATCTATCAATTAGCTACGATGGTGAAGATGGATTGATTTTAATTTTAAGTACAAAAACCCTGAATTCGACAGGTATATGTACAGAAAAATTGTCATTGACTTTTATCTTTCTTTGGGATAAATGATACAGTCACTGTCATACAAGTATCCTGGACCAGAGTTCGATTCCCGGCCGGTCAGATGCTATTGGGTCTGAGTGGTTTTGCCTTGGGACTCTCATCCCGAGGTCGGTAAAAGAATCCAGTCTTTCATGTAATAAAATACGTGGCTTATTTGAATATAGAAAAAAACACGTCTAATTGTGCAAAATTTATCATTAATCGAATGCCAAGTACAAACCTACCAATTAGATACGATGATGAAGATGGGTTGATTTCAATTCTAAGTACAAAAAAACCTGAATTCGACAGGTATATGTACAGAAGAATTGTCACTGACTTTTATCTTTCTTCATGGCTAAATGGTACAGTCACTGTCATACAAGTATCCGGGACCAGGGTTCTATTCCCGGCGGTGAGATGGTGTTGTCTTTCAGTGGTTTCGCTTTGGGACTCTGATCCCGAGGTCGACAAGGGAACCCAGACTTTAATGTACTAAAATATATGGCTTATTTGAATATGTAAAAACACAGCTAAATGTGCAAAATTTATCATATATATATATATATATATATGTATATATATATATATATATATATATATATATATATATATATATATATATATATATATATATATATATATATATATATATATATCGGGGTCCGGGTGTTCACTACAAATGCAACAGAAATGAATGAGAACTGTTTCACTCGCCCAGGAAACCTCAATCCATTTAAATATGCCCATTTTATAATTCGATTGATTGGGAGTTGAAGCTTTCTTCCAACTGTTTCAATTCTTGCTCCTTGAAATAAAACAGAAAGGTCACCCACGAAGAATGTATGGAGAATGTCATCTGGAATCACAGAAGAAATCCCATTAAGTGCTAGCGCAAATAATGTAACACTATGTACGCTGGCAATAATTGTACTTCCTAGCATTTTTTTTTCAGTTAGGACTGTTATGGTATTACCTACTATGACATGAAAGTATTGTATTTTTAAGAGGGCCTGAACAAATGAAGGCAATTTACATCTTAGGACCAGCTTATGGATGGTTTTAAGGATACCATACCTGCACGTGGTACCATAGACTTATATAATAAAAAACAGTACCACATGATGTTTCTTGGAACTAAGTGACTCACGAACAGAGGATTTTAGACAGACAAATGTATCCATTGTAGATTGCATTCTTCGAAACCCACATTACACAGGTGATAAAATACCCTTCTTTTCTAGTATCCATACAAGCCTTGCATTGACCATCTTTTTCATGATTTCACATAAACAACACGTCAATGCAATTGGTCGGTCACTTGTTGCCAAAAATTTGTCCTTTATTTTAGGTTTTAAGAAACCTAAAATAATAGACAGTTCCCAAACTGATGGGAAACTATGATCTCGCCATATTCTATTAATACTTATAATAAAATGTTTAGTGTTATTACACACGATTTATAATAGCATAGGGAATTTCGTCTGGGCTTAGGGCTGTATCACTGCATGATTATAATGCAGAGTCAAATTCTCTCACTGTAAATAGGGGATTGTATGTCTCATCTTTATTTGATGTGAGGATGAGAATTCTTTCTTCCTCTCTACATCTATAACTGTAGCAGGAGAGTCTTTTGGTTATTAGGATGCTCTCTCAAAATAAGCAGCTAGTGAATTACTTTCTGCCAAAGGAATAGTAATATATTGATAATTGATTTTTAACACAGGTGGAGAACTTGGGGTATATTTGCCAGGAATTTTATAAGCTTTCCTCCAAACAGCAGAGGCTTGCGTTCTTTTATTCACTGAAGACACAAAAGAAGACTATGACTGACATAGAGCTGCTTCAATTGCCCTTCGAAATTGTGCTATACATTTCTTGTAACAATATTCTGTTTACTACAATTTTTGCGGCACCTTGCAATGCAAATATAGTAGATCTGTGTAAAACCTGAATTTCTGGTGAACATCTAGGAACTTGTCATAGACGGAACAGACCTAATTTTTTTGGAAAGGAATGCACTCCAGCTATTAAGAGTTCTGTTTAGTAAATCATTGGCATCATCATCATCCTTTTCAAATTCGTCTACATTGCCTTTTATTTCGGTAAGTACTTTAGATTTTTTTTCCAGTCTGCTCTATCCAAGCACCATCAAAGTGTTCTGTATTCACTATTGGTGCATGATCACCAGTATACCAGTCATCCAATATTCTCCAGAGGCAGTCAGATAGGCAATTAGAGCTTGATACTGAAAGATAAATGCATGACAAAGTGTTTGTCTAGATAGGGAAGTAAGTGGGCTCAACTGAGTTCAAAATCTCAATATCCTCATTTTCAATTAGTGATGCTAGCACATTGCCCATTTAGTTTGCTAAAACGTCTCCCCACAACTGCTATTCACATCACCAAGAAGAAGAAAAGGTTGAGGGAGCTGGTTTAGCACCTCGGTCACATCATCATAGGAAATAGAGTCATTAAGGGGTAAATATAGTGAACATATGGTATGTATCCTATCTAAATCTGTGTACTGCTACTGATTGTAGAGTAGTACGTAGATTTATATGTTTTTGGGGAATACCACGGCGAACATACACGAGGATTACAAGGTGTTCCATAATTAATGTATTCTCTAGGCCATGGAGTAAAAACATCTAACATTATCTCTTGTGAACATGCAACTAGAGGTGAGTAGTCATGAAATAGGAGCTTCAGGTCTTCATATTGAGCCCTCACACCTTGACAATTCCACTGTAATATTGAAGAGAAAATAAAAAGTTTACTTTTAGAAAGATTCCTCAGAAGAAGTATTCCTTTCAGAATTCCTTGAATTGATGGGAGTTGCTGCTGCTCTTCATAAAAGTAGGTCTTGGTGAGCTTGGATTGGTATATTTCTTGGCAGCCTTCTTATTTATTTATCGAGGGGGATGATGAAACTCGACATTAATCTTTAATATATTTAAATTTTTTGAAGGCTTTTATTTTTTTAACATAGAATTTCACATTTATTTGCAAGAGATATTTTTGCATTTCTCATTAGATGGTAGAAGGATGGTAGTCTCCCTCTTTTCCTCTATTGAAAGAGGAAGAGCCTTGTGGATTATGTACCTTAATAATGACACCTGCATTCAATAGCTCTCTAGTAAAAGATTCTTCCCCAAAATTCGGCAATGATACTCCCCGAGATAAAAGTCTTGGGGTGTTCATTCGAGTTGTGGTAGATTCAGAGGAAGGAGGTGGTGCCTTTTTTTTTTTTTTTTTTTTTTTTTACCGAGATGCACCCATTAGAAGGTAATTTAGAAAGAGGAAGCTTTCCATTGCTTGTTGTAGGTGGTATTACAGTTCTCTCTGGATTTTCTGCATCCTTAGATTTTAATGCCTTGGCATAACTTTTTATCTTGCTTAGAAGTCTCCTAGCTTATACCTCACTGATATGTTCTGCATCTGACTTCTAAACAGCTGTTTCTTCTATTTGATATTGAGGACATTTCTTACTGGTTGGCTTGTGATCCCGACTACAATTAGTGCATCTTGCAACAGAAATGCAGTGTCCATGCTCAGGATCCAAACAATTGTCACAGATCTTTACATTTTAACATACCATTGATGAGTGTCCGAATTTGAAGCAATTGTAACGCTGTGAAGGTTTCTTTTTATAGAGGTGAACAGGTACTCTCTCATTTTTTATGTACACAGGAGAGGGTATATCATGGCCTTCAAAAGTGAAAATAATTATAGTAGTTCTAGGAATATAATAAACTTTCCATATTTCTTTTGAACACATTTAAGATCGCATCCTTGCTAAACTCATAAAGTCTTTTGTTAAAAATCACCCCTCTTTCATAAATAGAATTCAATTTTGGTTTGAAATCCACCATTAAATTTCCTTTTATTTTCATAATATGTAGCATAAAATATTATGTTCTAGATCTAGCAGGAAATAAGATGGACCTTTTGTCAATTCTAGAAAGGTCTCCTGACTCTATAGTAACTACTCTCTTTTGTATTAGCTTATTGAGTTGAAATGAAATTATATTGTTTTGCTTTAGAATTTACAATAATCCATAATGGTGGCTTAGGGCTTTTTCTATGGGACTTATTTTGCTGTCAGCAGAATTATTCTGGTACCAGTCACTTAAATAGTATATGCCATGGTTTCTAGAAGCTGCATTACATAGCGCTCAAAATTATCAATATTTATTTTGGAAATTTCACATATTGCTTTGAAAGCTTCCTCATGGTTACCAAAGCAAATCCATGGTTCCCATTTATCATCATTTTCTTTGAAATTCATCTTGATTTCATACATTTTACCGAAAGTTTAAAAGCCATTCACAATGCCTCTCAATGGCAATATAGTGGTATATCACATATAGAGTATGAATGACCTTTAATTTCATTATATTACCGTCAATTTTCTAAACATATAAGGAGCCATCATTATTAGTTCTTAGGTCATCAACGGAATTTTCCCTAATTAAACTAGCAGAGGTCATCAACGGACCAGGGAGGGAGTCAGCATATCAGAGAGATAGGGCGTCCTTTTTTAAAGGGTCAATAATCAAGGGTGGAGATTTGGGGGGGTTACCGGCTTGAGAATATTAAGAAAGTATCATACGTTGAAAAGGAAACTACATTTTCCACAATCGGCTCAGAGAGAGTATATACTTCCCAGATGGTCCACTCCATACCCAACCCGTGTGATAGCACCAAATCAGATACAGACGCATAAGTGTAGGCTAAACCAAACTGTTAGAACTGAGACCAAGTAAATATGGAATCATCATCCCACATCTGTAATGGTGTGCTTCCGTCCAGAAGCCCAGAATTCTACCTCAAAGACTTGATACCCCAGGATTCCGATGACCCAACCCTTGAGAATATTATTATTATTATTATTGTTATTATTATTATTATTATTATTATTATTATTATTATTATTATTATTATTATTATTATTATTATTATTATTATTATTATTATTATTATTATTATTATTATTATTGTTATTATTATTATTGCTTGCTAAGCTAAAACCCTAGTTAGAAAAGCAGGATGCTACAAGTCCAGAGGATCCAACATGAAAGATAGCTCAGCAAGGAGAGGAAAAAAGGGAAATAAATATTTTGTGAAGAGTAATAACATTAATATAAACATCTCCCACATAACCTATGAAAACTTTAACAAAACAAGAGGAAGAGAAATAAAAGAGAATAGTGTGCTCGAGTGTACCCTCAAGCAAGAGAGCTCTAACCCAAGACAGTGGAAGACCATGGTACAGAGGCTATGGCACTACCACAGTTAGAGAGCAATGGTTTGATTTTGGAGTTTCCTTCTCCTACAAGAGCTGCTTACCATAGCTAAAAAGTCTCTTCTACCCTTATCAAGAGGAAAGTGGCCACTAAACAATTGCTGTACAGTAACTCCTTGATTGAAGAAGAATTGTTTGGTAATCCGTGTTGTCAGGTGTATGCAGACAGAAGAGAATATGTAAAGAATACCCCAGACTATTCAGTGTGTGTAGGCCAAAGGAAAATGAACCGTAACCAGAGAGCAGGATATAATGTAGTACTGTTTGGCTAATCAAAAGATTCCATAACTCTCTAGCAGTAGTATCTCAACGGGGGCCTGGTGCCCTGGCCAATCTACTACCCACCAACATTTTTTTTGTTGAGCTGATGTGAAGAGGGGCAGATTGGTTGAGAATAATCATCAGTGTAGAATGAATTATTCACTGATGGACAGATGGGAAGAAGGGCACATGGGTTAAGAATCTAATTATTGTCGAATGAATGATACACTGATGGACATATGGAAAGATGGGAAGATGGGTAGATTGGTCGAGAATTTTCATTATTGTGCAATGTATGATACACTGATAAGCGGATGAGAAGATGAGAATATGGGTCAAGAATCTTCAGTACTGTAGAAGGAATGATAAACTGATGGACAGATGGGAGTATGGCCACATAGTTTAGGAATCTTCATTATTGCAGAATGAATGATACACCAATGGATATATGGTAAGATGGAAAGATGTGCAAGTGGGTAGAGAATCTGTATATAGTGTAGAATGCATGTTTTACTGATGGGCAGATGAAAAGATGGGTATAGTCATTGAAAATCTTCATCATTTGAGAATGAATGATATACGGATGGGCAGATGGGAAGATTGGCTGAGAATCTTCATTACTGTAGAATGAAGGTTTCACTAGTGGACAGATGGGAAGATGGTCAAAATGGGCAGAGAATCTTTATTTGTTTAGATATAATGATACATTGAAGGACAGATGGGAAGATGGGCAGATGGGTCTATAATCTTTACTAGTGTCGAATGAACTATTTATTTGATGAGCCCATGGAAAGATTGGTAGATAGGTTGAGAATCATCACCATAATAGAATGATTGATTCATAAGTGGGCAGATGGGAAGATTGGCTGAGACTCTTCATTACTGTAGAATGAAGGTTCCACTAGTGGACAGATGGGAAGATGGTCAAAATGGGCAGAGAATCTTTATTTGTTTAGATTTAATGATACATCGAAGGACAGCTGGGAAGATGGGCAGATGGGTCTATAATCTTTACTAGTGTCAATTGAACTATTTATTTGATGAGCTCATGGAAAGATTGGTAGATAGGTTGAGAATCATTACCATAATAGAATGATTGATTCATAAGTGGGCAGATGAGAAGATAGGCACATGAGTAGATAATCTTTATTAGTGTAGAAAGAATGATACACTGATGGAGAGATGAGAAGATGGGTACATGGTTCGAAAATCTTGATTATTGTAGAATGAATAAAATACTGATAGACATATGGAAAGATGGGCACAGGAGTTTGGAATCTTTATTAGTGTGGAATGAATTATTTACTTTATGAGTTGATGAGAAGATGGGCAGATGAGTAGAGAATCATCATTACTGTCGAATTAATAATTCACTGATGGACAGATGGGAAGGTAAGCACATGGGTCGAGAACCTTGATTAGTGTAGATTGAATGATACACTGATGGACAGATGGGAAGATGGGCACGTGGGTCCAGAATCTCGACTAGTGAAGAATTAATGATTTATTTGGTGAGCTGATTAGAAGATAGATAGATGGGTACAGAATCATCATTTGTGTGGAACAAAGGATTCGCTAGTGGGTAGATAGGAAGATAGGAAGATGTGTCGAAAATCTTTATTTGTGTGGGAGGAACTAGTTATTTTGTTATCTGATGGGAAGATGACCGGATAGGTTGACAATTATCATTAATGCAGAAAATCATTCAATGATGGAAAAATAGGAAGATGGGCACATGGGTCGAGATTCTTGATTAGAGTAGAATGAATGAAACCCTGATAGACCAATGGGGAGATGGGCATCTGGGTCGAGATTCTTTATTAGTGTGGAATTAATTAATTATTTTGTGAGCCGATAGAAAGATGAGCAGATTGGTTTAGAATCATCAATTGTGTAAAATTACTTACTCACTAATGACAGATGGGAACATGGGCATATGGGTACATGGGTCAAGAATCCTCATTATTGTAGAAATAATGATACACTGATTTATAGATGGGAAGATGGGAAGAAAGGCAGATGGGCCAAGAATCTTCATTAGTCCAGAATGTATAATACACCGATTGACAGACGAAAGGATGGGCAGATAGGTTGAGAATCTTCATTAGCATAGAATTAAGGACACACTGAATTACAAATGGAAAGATTGGCACATGGGTAGAAAATCTTCATTAGTGTCTAATAAATGATTCACTGATGGGCAGATGGAAAGATTAGTACATAAGGTGGAGAATCTTTATTATTGTAGATTGAATGATGCACTGATGGATAAATGGGAAGAATTCATTAGAACAGAATCAAAAATTCACTGATGGGCAGGTTAGAAGATGGGCATATGGGTCAAGACACTTTATTATTGCAGAATGAATGATAACCTGATGGATAGATGTGAAGATGTGCAGTCAGGTAGAGAATCTGATTTGTGTAGAATGGATAATTCATTAATGGGCAGATGAAAAGAATGACTCATGGACTGAGAATCCTAATTATTGTAGAATGAATGATACACTGATGGATATTTGGGAAGATGTGTCGAGAATCTTCAAAAGAATGAATGATTCACTGATGGACAGATAGGAAGATGGGCAATGGGTTCAGAATCTTTATCATTGTGGAATGATTCATACACTAATGTTTATATGGGAAGACGGGAAGGTGTGCATATGAGTAGAGAATCTGCATTACCGTATAATGTATGGATCATTGATGGTCTGATGGGAAGATAGGCACATCAGTCTAGAATCTTAATTATTGCAGAATGGATGAAACACTCATGGTTAGATGGGAAGAAAGGCAGGAGGTCGAATAATATTCAATAGTGTAGAATGTCTGATACACTGATGGACAAATGGGAAGATGGACAGATGGATCGAGTAACTTCATTAGTGAAATAGAAAGGATTTACTGATGGATAGATGGGGAGATAGGCAGACAGGTAGAAAATATTCATTAGCGTAATGTGAATGATTCAAGAACAGGCAGATGAGCAGATGGGTTTAGAATCTGCATCAGTATAGAAGGAATGATTCACTTATGGGAAAATGGGAAGAAGTGCACATTGGGTAAGACTCTTCACTATTGTAGAATTATTGATACATTGATGGATATTTTAGAAAATGGGAAGATGGGCAGATGGGTCGAGAATTTTCATTAGTGTAATATGAATGATTCACTGCTGAGAAGATGGGCATATGGGTTGAGAATCTGCATTATTGTAGAAAGAATGATTAACTTATGGGCAGATGGAAAGATAGACACATCAATCGAGAATCTTCACTTGTGCAGTATGAATGATCCCCTGATGAGCAGATGGGAAGATAGCCAATGGATTGGGAATCTTTGTTATTGTAGAATGAATGATACAATGATCGCTAGTTGGGAAGATGGGAAGATGGGCAGATGGGTTGAGAATTGTCATTAGTGTGGTGTGAATGATACACTAATGGACACATGGGAAGATGGCCAGACGGGTCGAGAATCTTCATTGGTGTGATATGACTGATTCACTGATGGGCAAATTGGCAGATGGAGACATGGATGGAGAGTCTTCATTATTATATAATGAATAATACACTGATGTATAGTTGGGATGATGGGATGCTGGGCAGATGGACCAAGAATCTTCATTAGGTCAATATGAAGGATTCACTGATGGGCAGATGGGAAGATGGGCAATGAGTTGAGAATCTTTTTTTTTTTTTTTTTTTTTTTAGAATGAATGATTCTCTGATGGGCAGATGAGATGTGCATATTGGTTGAGAATCTTCATTAATATAGAATGAATGATACACTGATAGAAATTTGAAAATATGAGAAGATTGGCAGACAGGTCGAACATCTTCATTAGTGTAATATAAATGATTCACTCATTAACATATTGGAAAATGGACATAAGGGTTAAGAATATGCATGAGTGTGGGGAGATGAGAAGATGGACGCATAGGTCAAGAATCTTCATTATTGTAATATGAATGATATACTAGTTGATAGTTGAGAAGATGGAAAGATGCGCGGATGGGTCGAAAATCTTCAGTAGTGTGGAGTGTGTAATACACTGATGGACTGGTGGGAAGATGGCCGACGGATCGAGAATCTTATTATTCTAGAATGGATAATACACTGATGAATTGGTGGGAAGATGGGAAATGGGTCGAGAATCTTTGTTTTTTGTAGAATGAATGACACACTGATGGATCGATGGGAAGATAGAAAGATGTGCAGATGTGTTGATAATCTTCATTAGAGTAGAATGAATGATTCACTGATTGCCATATGAGAAGATGGCCCATGGGTCGAAAATCTTTATTATTGTCGAATGAGTGATAAAGTGATATACTGATGGATAGATGGGAAGATGACCAGATGGGTCGAGAATCTTCATTTATATGAAATGAAAATCTAATAATGAAAATTCGCAATTGTCATTTGCTCAAATTTGTAGTCAACTTTTTTCCAAGATTAAATG
>NC_090732.1:66392128-66394628 GCF_036898095.1 Palaemon carinicauda
ATATATATATATATATATATATATATATATTTATTTATTTATTGCAATAACAACACATTTTTCTCTAATTACATTTTAAGTGTTTGTTGATCTGTTTACGGACATTTATTTCTATGTATATATTTATCTATTCAAATGAATAATTATATTTGTATATCTTATATCAATTCTTGTGTACTTCTAATTACCAAATGTAAAAGAAATTAATAGTGATAACATTATAGAATTTTCAGTGTGGCTTGAAAAGTATACCGATACACTTAAAAAAAACTATCCATTTTTTAAGGAGTAAGAAAGCAATTACATTTACTTAAGCGAATTCTCAATAAATTGCAGAAGTATCTCTATCATGATTTAACTTCCATTATTTGAGCGAGCCATCAAGCAACTGGAACACAAAATATTCTTTTTCTAAACAACCAAAAAGAAAACTTGAGATCGTCCAGAATTGTTTACCTTGGAGGTGTCCTCTCTGACCTGTCACCCTAGACCTAGGCGATCAACCTTCTCACTCTTGCTTCTCTATTTCTTAAAGAATTTTCTCTTTCCGTTTCTCACTTCAAGGGAATGATACCCCAATCTTTAGCGTTTGTTGACACACATGTTTCTGCTTCTGGTATTGGCCTCTGGGATAAATGATCGCCACAGGAAAATATAAAAAAAAAAAAAAACTGAGAACGAAAAAAATATGTCCCTTGGTATTTAGTGGGGAAGGTATTTGCCCGAGGCATGCAGATTACTGTTCATGACTTGGAGTGTTACCTCTTTTAACGCAGAAGGAAAACAAAACTCTTATCATTTTAACGTCTTACAGTCTTGCGCCAACTATTTCCTTTGATCTCTTTCCTGTATGTAGTCTACAAGTACATATCCTTATGAATATTATGGAGCGAAATAGTTTTTAATTTTGTAATGATTGTTATTCTCGACCACCTATGGGTTCTCAACCTTCACCTTATTAACTAGGTACCTAGATTATTTTTTAGCCAATAAAAGCATATCCACTGTTTTGTTAAGAAAACCTTTTCCCGTATGATTGTTTTCCTGTACACTGTACTTGCTTGAAAGACGATAACGGAAATGTCGTTTGAGCTACGAGGCCAAATATAGATTAATTTAATATAGTTTTTGCATGTTAACTTTTCTATAGAATAACAATAGTACCGATTACGGATTTTTTCATTAAAACTTCTTTCTATACCTTGGAATCAGTTAACTCATAAGTATATTATTGGCCATTCAAGATCTAAAGATATTAAAGGCCTTATAAAAAAAAGTAGTATTCATAAAGTTACCAACTGTGAATATTTTTCAAACTAATGATATTAAAAAAAAAACTTTCACTCCCCTGAATTTCCGTGTGTTAATGAAGCATGTGGTCATATCTAATGGTATTAATATTCCCTTTCACGTCCAGTTAAGCTATTTTTAAAGAATTCTCATTGGTAGTTAGAAACTCTGGTTAGAATGTAGTTCTTCCTAGTGAAAAACTTTCTCTTGGAATAAAATAAACTCCATCCGTCGTCTAGGATTCTGCGGGAACCTTCCTAATTTTTGCGAAAATTCTTACATTTCGTTTTTGTTTAGTGAAGATGAGACAAAAGTCGTCTATTGGATACAGACGCTGTACAGAAGAATAATAAATATCCTAAGTCCTGGAGAAGGTTGATCTTACGAAAAGGCTCTCTCGTTTAATTTTACTATGAAATGGCATTACAACTCGGGTTAAATGTTTTTTCTAAAATAATTAGAACAAATAGATTATATATCTACGTATATATATATATATATATATATATATATATATATATATATATATATATATATATATATATATATATATATATATATATATATATGTATATATACATATATATATATATATATATATATATATATATATATATATATATATATATATATATATATATATATATATATATATTTACGAAGCTGGTCTAGAGTAGAGTATATATCGAATTTTATTAATAATTTTTTCATATTTATTTATATTATTTTCATTTGGACATTGAAGAGATGATACCCAACCCATAAAATGAGCCCCTCTCATGTAGATATAATTATTTTTTGTAAATTACGTAAGACTTTTGTCGTGAATTTCATTGCACTTTTTATTTAAGTCAGCATACGTAATTTTATGTTATTTTTTAAATTAACTTTTTATTTCACGTATGGTCGCTATGAAGTCTTGCGTAGACTATTTGAAAGTGTTGTAGGATTCATGCAAGATAGGAACTGGGGCTTAGGTAATGTTCTTTTGTATTTATGAAGTATTGCATCATGTTTGAGAGAGAGAGTGTTAAGTGACATGTGATTTGGAAGATTCTTTACCATGTGTTTTCGAAGCTTCGAGAATGCCAGGTGAGAAGAGGTTATCTTTTTTTTTAATTTTTGGAACAGTAGGTGAGTGGAGCTAGCTGGAAATTTGTCTCACGGGTGCGTTGATGTGTATCTGAGAGTTGCCTGAAAACCCCTGATT
>NC_090732.1:66397128-66412128 GCF_036898095.1 Palaemon carinicauda
TGAAAGTTTCAAATCCCTATCTTTTAAGGGTCAAGAGATATCACGTCAAAGATATGCCAAAATATGGCATATTTTGCATAAACATTCAGTGTTCTTTATATACAGTAGATAGATAGGTAGATATAGAGATAGACGCTTCAAAAGCAAAAACTGGGGAGCTTATTTCTCAGCTTCTGAATAAGCTAGAAAGATGTTCGACCCCGGGTTTTGAAGATAAACTTATAAGGGGTGGCTTAGGCTATGTGAGGATGTGACCAGGTGGTCACGTGGGGTAAGGTCACGTGACATGAGTTTTCAAAAGGTACTACAACGGCAGTGCTTGTTTCTCAGCCTCTAAATCAGCTAAAAAGACATTTGACCCCAGGTTTTGTAGGTCTGAACTTAAATTGTGGCCTAGGCTATTTGCGGACGCATTTAGATGGTCACGTGGGGTAAGGTCACGTAGGTAGAAATAGAGATAGACGCTTCAAAAGCAAAAACGGGGGAGCTTATTTCTCAGCTTCTGAATAAGCTAGAAAGATGTTCGACCCCAGGTTTTGAAGATAAACTTTTAAGGGGTGGCTTAGGCTATGTGCGGATGTGACCAAGTGGTCACATGTGGTAGGGTCACGTGACAAGTGTTTTCAAAAGGTACTATAATGGCAATGCTTGTTTCTCAGCCTCTGAAACAGCTAAAAAGACGTTTGAACCCAGGTTTTGTAGGTCTGAACTTAAATTGTGGCCTAGGCTGTTTGCGGATGCATTTAGATGGTCACATGGGGTAAGGTCATGTAGGTAGAAAAAGAGATAGACGCTTCAAAAGCAAAAACGGGGGAGCTTATTTCTCAGCTTCTGAATAAGCTAGAAAGATGTTCGACCCCAGGTTTTAAAGATAAACTTATAAGGGATGGCTTAGGCTATGTGCGGATGTGACCAGGTGGTCACGTGGGGTAGGGTCACGTGACATGAGTTTTCAAAAGGTACTATAACGGCAGTGCTTGTTTCTCAGCCTCTGAATCAGCTAAAAAGACGTTTGACCCCAGGTTTTGTAGGTCTGAACTTAAATTGCGGCCTAATCTATTTGCGGACGCATTTAGATGGTCACGTGGAGTAAGGTCACGTAGGTAGAAAGAGAGATAGACGCTTCAAAAGCAAAAACGGGGGAAGCTTATTTCTCAGCTTCTGAATAAGCTAGAAAGATGTTCGACCCCAGGTTTTGAAGATAAACTTATAAGGGGTGGCTTAGGCTATGTGCGGATGTGACCAGGTGGTCATGTGGGGTAGGGTCACATGACATGAGTTTTCAAAAGGTACTATAACGGCAGTGCTTGTTTCTCAGCCTTCGAATCAGCTAGAAAGACATTTGAACCCAGGTTTTGTAGGTCTGAACTTAAATTGTGGCCTAGGCTATTTGCGGACGCATTTAGATGGTCACGTGGGGTAAGGTCACGTAGATGGATTTAGAGATAGACGCTTCAAAAGCAAAAATGGGGGAGCTTATTTCTCAGCTTCTGAATAAGCTAGAAAGATGTTCGACCCCAGGTTTTGAAGATAAACTTATAAGGGGTGGCTTAGGCTATGTGCGGATGTGACCAGGTGGTAACGTGGGGTAGGGTCACATGACATGAGTTTTCAAAAGGTACTATAACGGCAGTGCTTGTTTCTCAGCCTCTGAATCAGCTAGAAAGACGTTTGACCCCAGGTTTTGTAGGGTTGAACTTAAATTGCGGCCTAGGCTATTTGCGGACGCATTTAGATGGTCACGTGGGGTAAGGTCACGTGACATAGGTTTGAAATAGTATTCTAGAGGGAACGCTTGTATATCGGCCCCCGAATGATATGAGCTACAAAGACGTTCGACCCCAAATTTTAAAACCATAGTCTTAGATTATTGCTATGATGGTTCGGATAATCACGTGATGTCACATCTGAAGTTACGTGATCTTTGTTATTGAACGACTCCTTCTTCTGCTTACGATAATGTTCATTAGCTCTCTTTCTTAAGGAGTTAGAAAGACGTTCGACACAAGATTTTGAAAATCTGAACTTAGGTGTTGCCTACATTATGCTGGAATTTACCTTATTATCAATTATCTTGTGGGGTAAGGTAACATGAGAGATAACACGCTATTTCAGATAAGCAGTATGGCTTACTTTTTGACACCCGAACAAGCTGCTCAGGTATTTTACTTTTAGTAGGTTAAGGACATATATAAAGCTGCTTGACCTTCCGATTGTGTACGTTTGGTCCCGTGGTGTTAGTAGATCACCTACCTTCATAAGCTATTCTGTTCATGCTGCGGCGAATTCTTCGGTGTTATCTGTGGGAAACTGTACGGGATTTTAGGCAGCCGGCAGTTCAGTAATGTAATAACGATGAAATTACGTCACGGCTACTAACCAAGGAATAGATAACATGGTTTTGAGTGGAGAAATCAAGGTATCAGTAATATTAACACCTGCCATTCAATTTTAAAACTCTCGCAGGTGTGCATGCGAGCCCATTTTACCATGGGAATTTGACATTATCATAAACGTTTAGAATATTAAACCTGTACCTTTGACATCACTTTCAAGAATGTTGGGGCAGATAAGACCTTCATCACACCCTGTTTATTGCGTCATGGCAGGTGGGCAAAGTGCAACATTAAACCCGTGGGACATGGATGGGACTCGGGTACGTTATATAAAAGAAAACCAGCACGTCCCTTAGCATATTGTACTCTCGTCAGATTGATCAATTTTAGTTCATTTTACATTTCATTCGCAACAGATTTCCAACCTTATCAACCATGATGAACATTACCAATACCAACGAAAAGGTAACCGATGCAGTCAGTGTTGTAATTATTTAAATATTCAAGTACTCGATTGTTTTCCCGAACTTTTGATTGAAATTTTAGCTTACGAAACCGCTTTCGTCGTGCGGTGGATGTAAATAAGAATTTAGAATAAAAACAAACAAATTTAATTTCATGTTACTAATAATCTGGTCTCTTTTAGCTCTCAACTACTCAATTAATACGCTTGCGCAAAAAAAAGTGATATTTAACCAAAAAAACCGATAAATCGGTTGGAACCTTTGACCGGGGACGTCTCTCCAAGTCCTAAAATAAAACAAAGAAAAGATGCTCATCTTTTCAATTGAGCGTCAGAAAGAATTGATATAAATATTTTGAGCGGATGTCACCGGTCGCTTGCTTTTGACATTACCCATAGTCATGGCGAGGAGTTGCCAATTTTTGAGAGAAGGTAGTAATGGTAATTGACTTATCTTTCATGTCAGTCACAGGACTCGGCGTTAAAGACTAATGTAGATCACACGGTAGCGTGTAGCATGTAGGTACGTCTTGTAGGAACGATAAGTTACCTTATAGATGTCCATGTTGATTTATATTATGATGAGGGGGAATGCGGTTGATTGTAGAGATTAGGACGTAATACTAATAGGTAAAAAATTATCATAAGTTGTAGATAGGCAGTCAAGGAATGGATGTAGGAGGTAAGAGGTAGATAGTAAGGGAGGTAAAAGGTAAAAAAAAATTTAGGTAAACAAATAAGGCGTGTGGTAAGATGTAAAAGTAAATCTAAAGGTAAGTAAGAGGTGACGGGTAACGGGTAGGAAGTAGGAGATATGCTAGTGAATTAAGCGTTGAAAGGTAAGAAATGAAAGAGGCAGGGTACAAAAGAAAATGTGTAGAAAAGGTAGGAGGTAAAATGTAAGAGGTAAGAGGTATGGAGTAGGAAGTAGAAGGTAAGAGGTAGGAGGTAAAAGGTAAGAGGTAGGAGGTAAAAGGTAAGAGGTAGGAGGTAAGAGGTAAGAGGTAAGAGGTAAGAGGTAGGATGTGGATGGTAGGAAGTAGGAGGTTGGAGGTAAGAGGTAGGAGGTATAAAGATCTAGGATATAGGATAAAAGATGTAGGAGGTTGAGGGTAGGAGGTAAGAGATGTACCTCTTATAAGAGGTAAGCGGTAAGAGGCAGGAGGTAAGAGGCAAGATGTTATGTAGGAGGTAGGAGATAAGAGGTATGATGTAGGAGCTAGGAGGTAAAAAATAGGGGGTAGGATGTAAGGGGTAGAAAGTAGGATGTGGAGGGTAGGAGGTAGGAGGTATAAGTATATAGGATGTAGGATAAAAGATGAAGGAGGTAGGAGGTATAACTATAAGAATGCAGGATGTAGGAGGTAGAAGGTAAGAGGTAGAAAGAAGAAACAAGGTAGGAAACAGGAAACGCGTAGTAAGAGGTAATACCTATCAGAGGTTGGAGTTAGATTGCGTTCCTCAGCATAGTATAGGTGTAGAGTACTACATTTCATCTCCATGAATTGATCACGAATCACAGTGTTTTGTTTTATGACTATGGGTAATGTCAAAAGCAAACGACCAGTGACACCCGGTCAAAATTTTTATACATCAACATGGACATCTATCAAGTAACTTATCGTTCCTACAAGACGTACCTACATGCTACACGCTACCGTGTGATCTACATTAATCTTTAACGCCGAGTCCTGTGACTGACATGAAAGATAAGTCAATTACCACTACTACCTTCTCTCAAAAATTGGCAACTCCTCGCCATGACTATGGGTAATGTCAAAAGCAAGCGACCGGTGACACCCGGTCAAAATATTTATATCAATTCTTTCTGACGCTCAATTGAAAAGATGAAAATCTTTTCTTTGTTTTATTTTAGGACATGGAGAGGCGTCCCCGGTCAAAGGTTCCAACCGATTTATCGGTTTTTGGTTACATATATATATATATATATATATATATATATATATATATATATATATATATATATATATATATATATATATATATATATATATATATATATATGTATATGCGTAAAACTCAGGATGATCAAGGAAAATGAAGATATTGACTGAATCCTGACAAGTTTCGCTTTTGACTTCTCCATGAGAACATAATTATTGCCGGAGAAGTTTATAATGTATGTTTACGGTACAGAGTTCATATCCTATCAGTCAGGTGGGGCTCTTAAAGGGGCATTTCAGAAGTCAAGTGTTTTTCCTGTAGGCCTTCTTATAGTGGGTTACAATTTGTTTATGTTCATATGTGTTATCTTTTTACTTTTTACTGTAACATATATATTTCAAAAATTTCTCTCATTGAAGAAATTAGTCACGATTCGCCAACATTTTAATTTTCACAATGTATTTCTGTACATGCACACACAAACACACACACATTCTTTACGTATTCAATTGCGGTCTAAAATGAAAGACCCTATCTCTCCGGTTTAGGAAAATTCCAGTTAGGTGTCAGGAAAAGAAGGAAAAAACAACTATATTGTTCTATTTAATATCAGGTGCCGATAGCTGTTTTAAACCTGGGTAATATGTATACTTTGTACAAGAAACTCTTTACCAGCCTGTTGCAAACACAATAAATCAATCTATTACTGGCCATAGTTTTCTCTCCCTATGAAAAACATTGGTACGGTCTTATTCTTTAACTTTCCAATTTTTATAGTATTTTATATGAAAGTTAGGAAGAATTATTCTACGAATAACTTCATAGTCTTTTTTAAATGCGATGCTCTTGGGGATACAATTCAGAAAATGTAAGGCAGATTCGGCTTTGTTTTTCTGAAAAGTAATAAAGCGCTCATAGTTGAACTACTTGTTGATATTTTTTTCTCTAATGTAACAGCAATGATCTTTAATATCAACTGATAGGTGTTTACTCCTATATACTGTACGATTCAGGTATATTGTTAGAAATCAATTGTTCGAAAACAAAATGCTTGAAAACAATTGCTCGAAAAATTATTTCTTGAATTATCAACTCCCCGAAAAAACTATTTCTCGAACTATCAATTCCTTGAGAGACAGGTTGCTCGAAAACCGATGTTAATACTTTAAATTACTCGAAATCCGATTCCGATGCTTTAAACGTTCATTAAAATACCCAAGCTTTAAATGCCATTGCTAAATATCTTTGTCTTAGCCATTAATATTGTGACGGCCGAGAGAAAGGTTATGACTCAAAGGCAGGATGCAATCAACTGAGTAACTTTATTGAAGAACACTCTCCTTTATATACAAAACCTCAAGGCAACAGGAATTTTCATGTTCGAGAAGCAGACATGTTAGAGAGGAAACACGCAGACATGTTTATTCTGGTTCTTTTTAGTGCGAGGGAAGAGCGCAGATACAAGCATAATATATACAAAGTAATTTATGTACGATCGTGTGACACACGGTTGGTACATGGCTCCCCCCCTAAAAATGACATACGGTACATGCTAGATAGGGCGCCCTGATCTAGAGAGGCGAACTGTAGGCGGGTCATCTGGAAGGAGATAAGCAGGTTTTAGACGATCAATGGAGACCCAGTCTTCTTTGCCACGAATGTTTAGTAGGAATGCTTTCGGACTGCGTCAGATCACAAGGAAAGGGCCCGTTTAAGGGGGCGTTAGTGGTGACTTGGTAGTGTCGTTGCGCAGGAAGATGTGCGTTGCAGAGTGCAAGTCTGTTGGTATGTGATGCTTCGCTGGGGGCTTGTAAGTCTGGCGGCATGGAGTAAATTTTCCCACGACGTGACGCTGGAGATCATCGGAGGAGGTTGTAGAAGGAAAAAACTCGGCAGGGACGACCAAAGGGTCGCCATACACCATTTCAGCTGCTGAGACGTAGAGGCGTTTTTAGGAGTGGTCCTTAGTCCCAGGAGGACCCAGGGAAGCTAAGTAAACCAGTTGCAATCCTTGCAGCGGGACATCAAAGCTGCTTTGAGGGTGCGATGAAAACGTTCAACCATTCCTTTGGCAGCGGGGTTGTAGGCCGTTGTCTGATGTAGGGTGATGCCCAGGAGATTCGCTAATGATGTCCACAATTGCGAGGTGAAAGTGGTTCCCCTGTCAGAAGTAATATGCTCAGGGATACCAAATCTTGCAATCCATCCAGAGAGTAAGGCAGATGTACATGAGGCAGACGTTGCAGTTTCCATGGAAATGGCTTCAGGCCAACGGGTGGAGCGGTCAATGACGGTAAACAGGTAACGATGTCCTTGTGATGTGGGTAGGGGGCCTACAACATCGACGTGAATGTGTGCGAAACGACGCTGAGGTTGAGGAAAGGTGCCCACTCCTGAATCCGTGTGTCGATGTACTTTGGAAGTTTGGCAAGAAGTACAGGCGCGGACCCAATCTTTAGCATCCTTAGAAATGCCGTGCCAAATGAACTCTGCCTTCAGCAGCTGTGCAGTAGAACGGCACGAGGGATGTGAAAGGCCGTGAATGAAATCAAACACCTGTCAGCGCATGGGAGCAGGAATCCAAGGTCGCGGTCTGCCAGTACTGACGTCACAGAGGAGGGTGGTGTTGGAGTCGTCGAGGAGGAAGTCTTCCCAACGGAGGGACGTGCAGGATGTCCTACATGCTTGATATTCTGGATCCTGTCGTTGGGCTTCAGCCAGGGCGTTGTAATCCAATCCCAGTTGAACGGCAGCCAACGTGTTTCTTGACAGGGCATCGGCAACAGGATTCATTTTCCCAGGGACGTATTGAAGGGTGCAATTGTATTCAGCCACAGCGGAGAGATGTCGGCGTTGCCGGTCGGACCAGGCATCAGACTGTCGAGTAAAGGCGTGCACCAGAGGCATATGGTCTGTGCGAATGACGAAGGGCGTACCTTCTAAGAAATGACGAAAGTAACGGACAGCCAAGTGCACCGCTAGCAATTCTCGATCGAAGGTAGAATAGCCCGATTCTGCCTTGGACAGTTTTCTGCTGAAGAAGGCCAATGGGCGGGGCGAGCCGTTGACCACCTGCTCAAGTACTGCGCCAATAGCGACGTCGCTGTCATCGGTGGAGAGAAGGAGAGGGGCATGTGGGATAGGAAAAGTGAGAGCCGCAGCAGTTGATAGTGCATTATTTGCATTGCAGAAGGCTGCTTCTTGAAGGGGACCCCACTTCAGGTCCTTTGACTTGCCCTTGAGGGAGGCGTAGAGGGGAGCAAGAGTGGCAGCAATGGCTGGCAGAAAACGGTGATAATAGATAATCATGCCTAAGAACTCCTGCAGAGCTTTGACGGTTGAGGGCGCGGGAAAGTTCTGAACGGCTGCTACCTTCTCAGGGAGGGGATGGACTCCTTCAGGAGTGATGCGGTGCCCTAAGAACAACACTTTGTTGGCGCCAAAGGTACACTTGTCGTACCAGACTATAAGGCCATTTTGTTGCAGGCGGTCGGACACGATGCGCAGGTGACGGAGGTGTTCCTCTTTTGAGGAGGAGAACACAAGTATGTCGTCCACATAACATACACAGAAAGGGAGGTCCCCTAAGATGCCATCCATGAGATGTTGAAACATGGCCCCAGCATTACGAAGGCCAAAGCAGGAGTAATTGAAGGTGTATGTACCAAACGGAGTGGTGATGGCAGTCTTGGGGATGTCTTTTGGGTTCATAGGCACCTGATAATACCCCTTCAGGAGATCGAGCGTAGAGAAAACCTTTGCTTTGTACAGGTAGGAGGTCACGTCGGCAATGTTTGGGAGGGGGTAGTGATCCGGTTCTGTTTGCATGTTCAGGCACCTGTAATCCCCGCATGGACGGAGGGAGCCGTCTTTCTTCAGAACGATGTGTAAGGGTGACGACCATGGGCTGGAGGCCTTTTGGCAAAGACCCATTTCCTCCATTTCGGCGAACGTCTGTTTGGCAGCTGCCAATCGTTCCGGTGTCAGACGTCTGAATTTTGCGAAGACTGGGGGTCCCGTCGTCTTGATATGGTGATAAATACCGTGCTTGGCAGGAACCATGGGCGTTTGGCGAAGTTCTGGACGGAAAACTTCCGGGTACGATGTGAGGAGGTGTGCGTAGTCATCCGTGGGTGCGCTGATGTGGAGAGCGAGTCGACTTCCGGGGTCACCAATGTGACGGCCGAGAGAAAGGTTATGACTCAAAGTGAGGATGCAATTAACTGAGTAAGTTTATTAAAGAACACTCTCCTTTATATACAAAACCTCAAGGCAACAGGAATTTTCATGTTCGAGAAACAGACAAGTTAGAGAGGAAACACGCAGACATGTTTATTCTGGTTCTTTTTAGTGCGAGGGAAGAGCGAAGATACAAGCATAATATATACAAAGTAATTTATGTACGATCGTGTGACACACGGTTGGTACAATATCTTTATTTTCTGAAGCTTCGTAATTTTTATTTACTAAAAATACTTGAGCGTTAAAGACAATTGATGAGTATCATTATCTTAGCCGTTAAATGAGTTTGTTTTCCAACCATTTTTATTCATAGATTTTGTTTCTTTATGTTCATTATTTTTGGAAACCTAGAACCATCAATTTGGATTTAAGTTGTGTAGAAAGCAAAAAAGGAGAGAAGAAATTGTGTTTGGGTGGCTTCCTTTATATCAAAGATAAATCAGTGAGCAATAAGATATATTGAAATGTGAAATGTCTAAGAAAAGAAAATGTTTTGCTTGTGTCAGTGCTGTCGATGATAGCATCACAAAACAAAGTGGAAATGCTAGGAGATGCTAGTAGAATCGAAGCTGCTAAATTAATAGTGAAGGTGAAAGGATATGTGCCGAATAGTCGAGATATACCGCAATATATTGTATCAGATGCCTCAATGGAAGTAAGTGGTACTGCAGCTGTGAAGCTCCCTTCAGTACACAATATGGAAAGACCTTAGCTATGATAACACGGCAAGTGTCGAAGGATATTTATGAAACGTTGCTCGCAATATTACATATTAATACCGAAGCGATTTTTTTTTCCTTTTCCATTTTAATTGTAAAGAAAAATTAATTATTTTCTGTTTTGCTTCTTTATTGTAAAGACACGGTAAATACAAAATGCTCAAAGCCATTTGCTTTCGAGCATTGCCTTTCGAGGATTTGATAGTTCGAAAAATAATTTTTCGATCAATCGATTTCGAGGATTTTGTTTTCGAGCAATTTATTTCGAGCAATTTCCCGGACCCCATACTGTAAATGTTAAGTCAATCATGTAGCCGAGATATATGAGTTAAATTGGATAATGACAAAATGGTGACGGCATCATTATATGAACCGATTTCTTGCTTAACCATAAGGATAAGGATAGGGAAGTGGGGATTATGAGGAAAGGAAGAGTACCCCTGGATACAATCAAGTTTATAGCCCAAAGGCAGGTACTTGAGATGGGAAAGAATAAGGAAAAGGGAAAAAGAGAAGTACAGGAGAAGAATAGTATTAGAAGTAGTTTGAGAAAAAAAAAGACAGGCAGGGAGAGGAAAGGTATTTTGGTTCAATGTCTAGCTCTTGCTGCAGGAGTGTGCTTGTCTGACACCTATTTTGATGGTTAAAAAAGGTATGATTGTGGAAAAATTATGATGTTTTAATAAAATATCAACTTAACTGTTGAAAACATATTTAATGATGATGATTTTTTTTTTCTTTTTAATCAGATGCTATATATCTGGGCCTGGGAGGATCACAATTGATCTTAGGCTTCAGTCTCCTCCACCGATTATGATCACGAGCGTGTTCGATAGTGAGATTTCTAGTTAGGGTGCAAAGGTCGTCATCGTCTAGAGCAAGTTTGTTCCAGGTTTTCTGGCCAAGCCTGTGGAAGCTGATATTGAGAGGCTCCAATTTAGAATACTGATGTAATTCCCTGATTTTATTGAAATAGGGAGGGCTCTCTTTGCAGGCTCGAATCAAAGCCCTATTTTGTATTGCCTGCATTTTATTTAGTGAAGTTTTGCTAAGTGCTCCAAATATTATAGTGGGGTATTCTAACTGAGGTCTAACTAATGATTTATATAAACGAAGTTGGGTTTTGGTTGACAGATTTTGAAACCGTTTTAATTTATTGAGGGTTACCCTAGATGCAGTTATTCTCGCCTTTACATGAGGAAGGATGCCCGATTTTTTAAAGTTACACCCAAGTATTTGTAGCTTCTGTTTAAATGGAATTCTTACATTGTCTATGATAATTTCTGCAGGAAGAAATTGAAAGGATCTGAAATTTGTTCATATTTGTGGTTATTTTCCATTTATTTTCGTAGTTATTGATTTTTTGTATTTCCCTGACCGTCTTTATCTGTAACATACGTTTATTTTTATTAAGGATAGTAATTACTTGGGTGTGGTCATCTGCAAACATGATTTGCAGACAACCTTGAATAGGAGGAGGGGTATCTTTAATATGAAAGTTATAAAGTGAAGGGGAGAGAACACTATCCTGAGGAACAGTTATGGAAACTCTGGTCCTATATAATCTTTAATTTTGATCATGGCAGCTCTCATATCAAGAAAGTTGCATAATAACCTGGTTGCCAGAGTTGGTAATTGTGCTTCTAACAACTTGTATTTAAGACCCTCTTATCAAAAGCTCGGCTGACATCTCTAGAAATTAGGTTACAGCTACCTCTAAGATTTGACTTGACAGCAATGAATTCATAAAGTCGGGCTAATGCAAGTTGGGTACCTATGCCCCTTGTAAATCCATAATGGTTTTTATTTGTAAGTAAATTTTCCTCAAGGAAATCATCAAACCATTCTTTAATGATTTTTTCAAAAATCTTACCAGGAGTCTCTAATAAGGATATTGGTCTGTAGTTAGAGACTGAGGTGAGATCTTTGTCCTTTTTCCCTACGAAAGGAAGAAATGCTCTCTTGAAATATTCTGGCCAATAACCCACACTAAAAGTTTCATTGAAGATGTTACAAAGAAAGGTGATCATTGAGTTTGGTAAGTTTTTAAGGATAAGTTTATTGACTTTAGAGTGGCCTGGAGCTTTGTTTCTAAAATTTTTTATTACTTTGATTATATCTTGGAGCTGAATTGGTTTAAGAAAAGGGTCATCTTCGTCAAGCCTCCCAAGATCTACTATATCATAAGGTATTATATGATTAGCATGTTCAGGGATTGTCTCAGTGACATGCTGCTCATGTTGTTGGTTAAACCTTATATTTTCTATTGGGTTGATTTTAAAGATATTAGACCAGAAGTCTCTGAAAATCACCTGTTCTTGAGATGAATAGATTTTCTCGTTGTTATGCGTGATGTGTGCTATGGGTTGAGAAGCTGAACCTAACAGATTTCTGATCATTTTCCAAAATTTTGCAGGGTGTTTATAGTAGTCTTCACATTTATCTAAAAGAGCCTCCCATGTTGAATTAATTATTTTAATAGATTCTATTTTAATCCGTTCTTGAATATTACGAATGAAATCTAAGAGATGATGGGTTGGACCTCGGATATTAATTAATTCTAGGGCTTGTTTATAGAGATTCTGTAGTAGTTTAAGAGAATCGAATTCTTTGGTATAAGGTAAGATCCTGTGTGGTTTGGAGGGGATATGGAGCTCTGATGCTTCCTTGATCCTCCTGTACCAAAAAGTTAGTTTAACGTCTATATAGGATTTATCCTTTAAGATGTTATTGGGTTCGTCATAAGTAGAGAGAGACAGAGTCATTGAGTGTGTCCTTAAAACGTTCCCAGTTTGCATTGTTGATATCTATTGTTGGACTAGTGACTACCATAATGGGTCTCACAGTAAGTTTTACAATAATTGGAAGATGATCTGATGTGGTTAAGGGGCCTTGAGTAATTGAATAATTGAAAATATGAAATCTATTAGAAAGAAGTATATCAGGCTAACTAGAGGTTCTTCTGTTGAAAAACGTATCAAAATCTGGGCCTAAAAACCTAATGATGTTCCTATTCATCAGGCCGTGGATTAATGTGCCAATAGGGCTGGTTCTATTATGACCAAGTGCTGGATGAGCTGCATTAAGATCAGCCAGCAGATAGACTGGGATGTTGCGTCTCATTAATGATATTATATCCTGTTGTGGAAATACTGGGTTCCTTTGGGGTAGATAGGTTGTTACCACTATTACAGGTCCCCGTACTGTCTGTATTTTGACAGCAATCAAATCATGATTGAAACCATCTATTAATTTGACAGTGATCCCGTCTAACTGCTATTGCTGTTCCAGCGCTTTGCTCGCCAGAGGTGTTACACTGGAACACATTATAGTTCCAGATCTTGATACGGGAGGAATTAGGAATTCCTGTTGAGTTAAAATGTATGAGGTGAGGTGGGAGAGAGGAGTAGATATTGTTAAGTTCTTTACTTCTGTGGAATTTCCACTTTATTACGTTATGGTGAATTACTGTGAGAGTATCCATTATGGTAATTGTCCTTTAGTCAAGTCATAAAATTCTGACTTTAACCTCCTGAATTTATCTGCACAGATCCGGGCGCTCCTAGAACTGTATTCATCCAGTTCTATTGAACCGTCATTTATGAATTGAACAACTGTATTATTGTTGTATTTCTCAGTGAATAAATATTTAATAGTATTACTTTCAAATATCATCTTCTTGCTGGTTTCATAAGTTGCGGATTTTGGGGGATTTGCCGAATTGATCGAAGTATAAAGTTTTAATCTAATTTTTAGTTTAGATTGTTTCATGGAGGGAAGGGTAGGGAGAGCAGTGGCTCCTTGCAGGTCAATGTCCGTGGGTACAGATGTTGAGGTAGAAGGTTGTGGTTGTTTCTTGGCAAGAATTGCAGGCTCTGAGATGTCAGAATCTGAGTCACTCAGAATCCTTTTCCTGTTGATTTCATCTGCTTCCATGACTGTCACAGTTTGTTGATGGTTGTTGTCATTAATGTTTCCTGTTTTCAGCATTGCTGATACTATATTTGCTAATTTGATGGCCTCTGTAAGGATTTTGACTAGAGGAAGTCCATTAACTTTATAGAAAGCATCAACCATTGACTGGAAAGTCCCTGGCTCAGCTGCTTCGCTAAGATTTGCCATGATCAGTGCCGTATTCATTATGGTTTGTTGTTGTAGCGTAATGCTGCTAAATATAAGCTGAGAGGTGGTGTTTAAAGTGGTAGGGGCTGAGGCTTGTGCAAAGGACTTGTTTGGAACGATATGGGATTGTTGATTTCTAAGAACCTTTGCTTGATCCTTAATCATAGTTTTTCTAGTAGGGCATCTTGCTGCCATGGTTGGATGGTCTCCATTGCATGTGATGCATTTATGATTTTGCTGATTGTTACAGTCAGTCCAATAGTGCTCTACTGATGCACATAGTGAACATATTCTGTATGTGGAAGGTTGAGGGCAGTCTTTTTTGGTGTGGTCGTACTTATAGCATCTCATGCATTGAGAAAGAGAGAAAAATACGTCCTGAGCCAGATATTTTTTGGGGGACTGACTGGCTTGAGATGAGCAGTCCTTTGGCAAGACTGTCTCTTACCATTTGAATGGTTTCAAGTTGAGCTTTGAAGGTTGTTTTGGTGGAGGGGAATTTGATGATATTTGTGACTTTAACTTTATTTCTCACCTCAATTTAATTTTTCAGTTCTACTTCTGAAAGGTTATATATTATGCTATCAACCTGGGTTATGACCAAGGTATGTGAAGCATAAGATGTGGGGGCTCTAAAACCTCTAAGTTCTTATTAAGGAAAGCTTCCTTAGTTTTTGGGAGGATGATCTTTTCTATGGTAGCTTCATCAGCTATAGCCAAATAAGTGTTATGTGATTTGGTTAGTTTATGGATGAAACAGGAGTTATCCAGTAGGATACTCCTTTCTCGCTTGCCTGGGGCTTCATGAGTTCATGGCGTATGATTGACAAATAGGATAAGAACTTTAATTCAGGGTTTTATATTTCCATTATGGGTGGAATTTGACCTATAGTGATGAAAGCTCGATTGTTTTAAATGATAAAATTTTAATAAATATAATATTTTTTTTAGTTTTTGCATTTCATCACCAAAAACACTAAAAGGATAATGCTAACGATATTTATGAAAATATAAATTCGAGCCAATATAAATGAAACATAAGTTGAGGTAGGGAATTTAGGGGAACTAAAAATTTGATTTAAATGCGTTATTTTATTTTGAATTGAAAAAAAAGCTTAGAAGATCATTTCTAAAAGCATCTTGGATTGATGAGTCATGGTAAAACCCATACTTTTAATTCAAATTACCGCTAATGAGTAAATATGGTTGAAAG
>NC_090732.1:66417128-66467128 GCF_036898095.1 Palaemon carinicauda
AAAATTGTCTATCTACTTACTTCATTTTAGGAAAATGGTTGAAATACATTTATACAGAAAACTTTCTCAAGAACTGAATAATAAACAATGACTTTATAAGCAAGTATATTAGAAAATAAAAGTGATGTTAATGAAGTGCAAGTGAGGAGAAGTAGGGATGTGTGTCTCAGCTTTGCTTTGGTATTCCAAAGATCCATGTATAGTAGCCTACAGGGTTTGAGGCTTCTCTGACAAAGGTTGATTTACGGTTCCCAAGCTTAAGCATTTCTTTTCTGTTTAAGAAGGCTTTCCTTAACAGAACTGCCTAATTTTGTGGAGTAAAATCATTGTTTGTTTTTATACGGTTGTAGAATCTCCCGTCTGACATTCTTCTTTTATTGTACATTTTCCTCTTCTAAATGAAAAAGAAATGACTAAAGAAAAAAAAAAATGGTAGTAAATGCAACAATGGTCAACTTGAACAGAAAAACTAAAATTGTCTGTTCTAAGCAGTTCATAAGTGTCATGAAAGGGAAATCCTCCAAGAACCTATGGTAAAATGAACAAGTTGAAAAAAAAAACTTACCCTGCCTTTGGGATTTGAAGTTCAACGAAATGGCAACAGAGTTCTAAGAACTAGGATAAAAGTGCTTATGGAATAATACAAACAAAACTATTCTTTACCAAATGATAGATGTTTCGAGCCATTATCCTACTTTTAATTTCAGGACTACAAATATTGAACAATTTCATCATACCTCTATATTGTAAAGGCTCTGACGATCAACAATAAAAAAAAAAAAAAAACGGCAAAACTGAAAAGAATGAAAAATCTGGACAGTTTCAAAATTTTAAATTTGTTAAAATCTTTAATAAATGGAAACTTCAAAATTGATTTTCAAACAGTGTAGACATGCTGTCAGAAGTTAGTGCAGTTCAGGGTTGACAGAGTATTTTGAAGATGAGTGAAATGTGAAGTACAGAGAAGAGGCACAGCTGATTGGTGCCATATATAAAAAGGTTAATGTAAGGTTGAAAATGGTTGTGGAAGTAATTGTTAGGAGTATAAGAAAGACGATCAAGAAATCGAATATTTCAGGAGAAATTTTGCATGATGTTGGTGATGGCGGGAATGTGTTGTTGACCAAAAGTTTGCAAGATGTGTTTGAAGAAAGTAGAGGTTTCAGAGGAATATTCGATAAGAATTCTTGTTCCAATGTATAAATATAAACGTGATAAAAGGTAATAAGATATAGTGGACTTAATATTACCATACTTTACACTGTAGAGCATAAGCGTGGTTATTGATGAGTTGATTGAGAAAATAAGGTATGAAACGGAGCGATTATTGGGATGGGCACACTGGGTTTAGCTAAGGAAGTGTTCATCGATCAAGCGATTGTTATAAATAGCTTACGTGAGAGGTTTCTATGCAAAAATAAAACTGCACTGTATAAAGCAAACGGAAATCTAAAACAAAAAGTTACAAAGAATTGTATGAAATGGTTTTTCGTTTGCATATCAGATAGAGAGACTGTTAGACATAGCTTGGAGAAATTATTGATTTTCGTTTACCTTTTTAACTTTGTCATCGCATCAACTACAATGGGTCATCTTTGCTTTTCGTAAATGCTTGTCTATGCAGGAGGGAGATTTTGGAATTATCTAAAAAAAAAAAAAAAAAAAAAAAAAAAAAAGCAACACGAATATATCCGATAGGTATCAGAGAGCAACCATCATTATCTTTTCAATAAAAGAATAGTTTACCATATATATATATATATATATATATACACATATATATATATATATATATAGTACATATATATATATATATATATATATATATATATATATATATATATATATATATACATATATATATATATATATATATATATATATATATATATATATATATATATATATATATATATATATATATATATATATATATATATATATATATATATATATATATATATATATATATATATATATATATATATATATATTCATATATATATATATATATATATATATATATATATATATATATATATATATATATATATATATATATATATATATATATATATATACATATATATATATATATATATATATATATATATATATATATATATATATATATATATATATATATATATATATATATATATATATATATATATATATATATATTTATATATATATGAATATGGAATATGTAGCGATTAAACCAAAAGAAATGCATTTTATGTAAATAGTCTATATATTTGACATATTCGTATCTAAAATATGGTAAATTCAGGACTGGTACAGATGTGTCTCATAACTGTTCAAGGGATCATTTTGATAAATATCCAATACGTTATCACAAATTTTCAATTAGTTAATGAATACTTTAAGCTAGCAATCTAATATGAGTACCAAAGTAAGTTGCTATTAGAATATTCACTAAAATTCGAGACATTTCTGGTGAGGTTTTTCAATACGAATCTGAAAAAAAATATTCAACGATAGAATGTCATATCTATTTGACTTTGATGAAAGTTCTATGAACGCATTTTAAAAGGGAAAACGAAATTTCACAGGTGATCATGAGTTTCTGACATTTTCTGATTTACATTTAATTACTTCTTGGTGATTTGTGTTTTATTTATTTATATACTCTTGTTTAATGGATCATACGCTAATCACATTTTTCGCAACCTAGAATTTTGGTCTTTGTAATGTCATTTCTATAGTCGGTTGAGAGAGAGAGAGAGAGAGAGAGAGAGAGAGAGAGAGAGAGAGAGAGAGAGAGAGAGAGAGAGAGAGAGAGAGAGAGAGGAATAATTAATTATATAAATAAAGAATACATACATACATACACTCACACACACACACACACACACACACACACACACACATATATATATATATATATATATATATATATATATATATATATATATATATATATATATATATATATGTATATAGATAGTGAAGCCTCCTAAAATTAATATATTGATTAATAGTGGGGCTTCTTAAGTAATTGTTAATTTCACTGTTAAAACGGTAAATATCTTGGAATAAATGTTGCCAGACATTTACTGTTTTGAAAAAAAAAAAAAAAAAAAAAAAGACATTGGATTGTTCTCTGTGATTTTGTTTCATTTGCCTGTGGCTACACATTCACCGAATAGTCTGGCCTATTCTTTCCACATCCTCATCTCTCATTATGCATCTGAAAGCACTGAGATTCTAAAACTATTCTTATTCGCTCAACGGGTTAACTACTGCACTGTAATTGTTCAGTGGCTACTTTCCTCTTGGTAAGAGTAGGAAAGACTCTTTAGATTTGGTAAGAAATTCTTCAAGGGGAAGGCCGTTTTAAAATCGAACCATTGTTGTCTAGTCGTGGGTAGTGCCATAGCTTTTGTACCATGGTCTTCCACTGTCTTGGGATAGAGTTCTCTTGCTTGAGGGTACACTCGACCACACTATTCTGTCTTATTTCTCTTCCTCTTGTTTTTTTAAAGATTTTATAGTTTATATATGAAAGATTTATTTTAAAGTTGTTGCTGTTCTTAAAGTATTTTAAACTTATTATTCATTAATTCTCTCACAGTATATTTCTTTCTTTCATTTCCTTCTTAACTCGGCTACTTTCCCTGATGGAGCCCTTAGGCAAATAGCATCCTGCTTTTCCAACTAGGAATGATATTACGGTCACTAACCCGTAAAAGATATTAACAAAGTAGGGTACAAATTACGGTCGCCTGTATTTTACTGAAAGACAGCTGAAAACAGTATATTTTTAAGGAAATACGGTTTTAATGAAATAGGGTTTTTTTAATAGTGTAGAATGTATTTTAATATCACAGTAACACAGTTAATTCTTGTTTTGAAATAATTAGGCAAATTCTCAGGTATGTGGGGGTTATGGAAAGCACCGCGTAGTTTTTAAATTTACTTGATGAATACCGTGCATGAAAATTTTAACAAATAAGTTCAATGGGACCGTAGGCAAGGAAATATTCTAGATTGCAGATTCTGGATTAGGGAAGTGAGAATTCCCGTAGACTTTTTTCTCTCTCTAGGTCCGCAAGGTTGCTTTTTATCTTCGTCTTCTGTGACGAGTATCTGTCGTCTGCTCTCTATCTTGTGGTACTTGGAGCTTATAGCAGGGGTCAGACAATCTCCTACCTTCCTCGAAGGCCTGGTGGGTATCTGTACATTTCTAAAGATAGAATGCAGTAGGCAAATGTCTAACCCCGGGTGGTGGTTCTAATAAGACTGGGCAGACCTTTCTGTGACAGGGATAGTGGCTGGACAAGACTGACTGCTTTGGAGACGTTCTTACTTTTATATGGTAGATTTCAAGGCCTTTTCCAAGACGGCTGCTGAAGACGTGTAGACTTCCGATAACACTTTCATTCAAAAGGAACTCGACGTTTATCAGATCCACGTTTCTGCTTAACGACGTCACGTTTTTTTATTTATTTTTTTTATTTTTTTGTGCTATCATAGTAATTTTCGTTCTTGTTATAAATCAAAACTTCTTGGTTTACAAAAAAGTAAAAATAAGAACATCCAAGCCCCTCGGATCTCTCTCTCTCTCTCTCTCTCTCTCTCTCTCTCTCTCTCTCTCTCTCTCTCTCTCTCTCTCTCTCTCTCTCTCCCTCTCTCTCCCTCTCTCTCTCTACTAACTTGCTTATCTCGCTTAATGTACTTGTTCACGAAATCAATATAATTCATCTATGCGTCTCTCGCTCTTGTTTGATGAAATGAACTTATTCATGACACCACTCGGCCTATACCTTTGGGTTCTTGTGGAAGCCATACTCATATACATTTACATACAACAAACAAGTTCAAAGAAATCTTTACTTGACTTGTTTCCCAGTAATGATCAATGATAAGTCCCTCGCCCTATTCAATTTCTTAATAAAATACTTCACATTATCACACATCATCATGATAATAAACATTACTAAAAACACATTAAACGCCTTTAAAAATGATTCAACTTCTTGATTATAAGACATAAAATAATGAGCATAAACACATTGGTTATATTAACTTTAAATGTCCCAATTTAGTTTTATAGCTCAGTTTCATATCTTTAAAATCAATATGTTAATCATAACATAATGAAGAAACACACTTAGTACATAGTGAAGACATTTTGTGAATAATTAAATATCAGTTATGTAATAAAATGGCCTTTTCTGATACCGTGACTGTTTGTGTTTTATTCACATGAAAAATAATTTCTCCTCTCAATTGTAATGCCTTTAATGTCAGATAAAAAATTACAATATCTAACATGTCAATGTTATTAAATACCAATCCCTGTAAACATGAAAAATCATTGACAGACTAATTTGATTATGCCACTTTATATTTCTCTTTTTTTTTTTCCAAAAACAATAATCTAATAAACAGATAAAACTAACTTTCTTGTGGTTTGTAGACTTACTGTTTTATTCGTCAATTTTCAATGGTGCAATGAATGTAACTTAATCCTGTATATTTACTGTACACTATTTCATGTGTACAGTAATTATGACGGGACTAAAACACCCTTTGAACATACAACGTTCCTATGGTCACCTTTTTAACATATTTTTAACGCCTTTAATTGTTTTGATATTTTCCTTTCCTCAATTTTATTTAATATATTCAGTTTAACTTTAATAGCACAGTTCACCTATTTTACCTTTACATCATGGATTGTTTTAGTATTTTCCCTTTCTTCATACCTATTCATGTTAACTTGATTAACATAATTCATCTATTTCACATTTACATTACAAATTGTTTTAATATTTTCCCTTTCCCTTTCTTCATATCTGTTGATGTTAACTTGAATAACACAATTAATTTATTTAACATTTATGTTAAAAATTGTTTTATTTATTTTCCATCTTTTCATATTTATTCATGTTAACTTGAGTAACACAATTCATCTATTTCACATTTACATTAGCGATTGTTTTAATATCTTCCCTTTCTTCATATTTATTAGGTACATTCATGTTAACTTGATTATTACAGCACACCTATTTCATTTTTTACCCGTTACTATTTTGTCCAGTATATCATTTAGACTTTGTCACACCAAATAGCACTTAATGCATTGCCTATAAAATGCAATAAAATCTTTATTCTCAGTTGGCCTCATTATTTCATTAATCTTGTAAATTACCTCAGTACACTAGAAAAGGTTAAATCATCTATGAGCATCTATACAGTAATTATCAATAGTGCTCCTAACAATAAGAAAACTTCGTAACATTAAAAATTTTAAAAACTCTATGAGATCACTTAATTATTGGGATACGCATTCTTCGTTCGGACCATGGGCTACATTTCTTTTAATATATATTTTCGAAACTACCTATAATCCTAGGATATTAACCTTTATATATTCAAAATATTCATTTATCTTTTATCCGAAATAGTCATGTAGCCTTTGGGGACATATCTCGTCTGATAACGAGTTTAGTAGTCTTTATTATATCTATATAGCAAAAATGTGGAATTTCTCCTAACGTTTCATTTACAGTTTTTCAATGTAAATTTGTCCCCTTCTAAAACTAATGATCAGTCTTTTATGGTTGGATAATGATAGTATGTAGGACATCCACAACCCCTTTTATTTGACCTTTCTACTGTTTCATTTGAACCTGGCTTGCAGGGGGTTATATCACCTATCTTACTTGAATAAATTTCACAATTATTTATTATTTCACTAGTAAATTCAGGTGCATTATCCGAGAGAAGTATCTGGAGACACAATTGTCTAACGATTATACTGGCCTTTAATGCTTCTGATACTGACGCTGAGGTCTTATCTCTATTAGGTAAAAATGTCTATGAAGACCAGTATGTATTTATCATCTGTTAAGTTTCTGGACAAGGTCCCATGTGGTCCGTTTGTACCACCTCAAAGGGATTAAAATGCAATTGCACTTTTAAAAGGGACTCTAGCCTTTACATAGCCTTTATAATTATTACACATCGGGCACTCATTTACAATCTTTTAACGTCTTTATTCGTCATTACATGTATAGTCTTTGATTATTGGATGTCCCGCTAACTTGTGAGCAAGAGTTGGTACTTCGTTGGTTAATATGTCAGGGATATATAGTCTTGAATAAGTATTTTGTAAGTATTCCTTTGAATTTTTATTTGGTAGTAAGTTACCTATAACATTTATAATAACCTCTTGTTCTATTTTAACTCTTCCTAAATCTAAGTCTCTTACCTGACAATAATCCTCTTAATGTGTTCCTATACTGTACCTTACTTCTGGGCAAACTCTGGTGCAATAAGGAACCGACGATTTAACTTTCAAATTTCCATAAAAGCCCTTCGTTAAAAAAAGAAAAAAAAATATCATAAACAGGGTTTTTAATCAGTAAGTACATTTACTCTATGCCCTAATATAATATGCCCAAACTTCTCAAGGCCCAATAAATGGCTAAACTGTCCTTATCAGCTGTGTTTTAGTTATTTAGGGCTAAAATTATAAAATACTACCCTCATTCGGGTTTTATCTTTCTGTAATAAAGCACCTCTTTTGTGTAATTGAGGCATTACATACTTAATAAAACTCCTCGGTAAAATCTGGATATATTAATATAGGATTAATAATTAATTTCTTCATTCATTGTTAAAAGCATCGTTCTTGCATTTTTCATTCGCACACTACATCTGTCTTTGTTAAATCTGTTAAAGGCTCGACTATGGTGGCAATATGCTGCTTAATATTTAGCCTGTAAGATCCTATCATTCTTAACTGTTCTTAAATCCTTCAATTTTTGTGTGTTTTACGTTCAACTATTGTATACGACGTAGGTTATACAAAATCTATTAAAAAAGTTTATGAAACCATAGCTAAACATTTATAGCAATATGAAAATAATAGCAAGCAAACAAAAAATCAAACCAAATTTAAGATTTTCATAAATATTTACAGCACTACACAAAAATTCATCGAATACCCAGGGCACACCAAAACTCAATGACGTACATAACTCTTACCAAGTAGGTCAAGTTGACTTTCCAAACTTCTATGCAGCGAGGGACAGATGGCGTTTAGTAGATTTAGATATAAAACGTTGACACAAATAATTATCAATACTTCTGTCTGATGATGAATGTTTCAATCTTCTTTGTCTTTTTCAAAATACTTTATAGTTGTGTGTAGTTACTAAACTCCAGAGTTACAGAGGGTGTAGCTGAAGGATGTCTCCAAACACGAGCAGTGTTCAGTCATGTCTCTGCCTTCTCCCGTTCGTCACCCGTCCTTTATTTACACAGGACCAATACTCCCGAATATTCGTGATGCACCAGAAGCGTCCGGGACTAGCATACACAACATGACGCCTTGCGACGAACCCATTCTCCAATCATCTTTCACTGTATAGATCTCGCCCGTCAGACAACTGGCGCCGAAGTAGAATTGAGAACTCTCGTAGAAGTTAAACACAGCGATATTTTAATTTACAATTACATTAACATATATAGACATTAAATATTTCATTTTTGCATTAACATATATGAAATAATAAGCCATTTTTACGAGTTTCGTAATACATCATCATCATCTCCTCCTACACCTACTGACGCAAAGGGCCTTGGTTAGAGTTCTCCAGTCGTCACTATCTTGAGGTTTTAATGCAATACTTCTTCATTCATCATCTCATAGTTCGCTCTTCACAGACCTCAGCCATGTAGGCCTGTGACTTCCAACTCCTCTAGTGCCTTGTAGAGCCCAGCTGAACGTTTGGTGAAATGATATCACTCGGGGAGTGTGAAGAGCATGCCCAAACCATCTCCATCTATCCCTCATCATGACCTCATCCACATATGGTACTCGAGTAATCTCTCTTATAGTTTCATCTCTAATCCTGTCCTGCCATTTAACTCCCAAAATTCTTCTAAGTGCTTTGCTCTCAAATCTAGTTAATTTATTGGAGGTTGTTTCATTGTCATACCATGACTAATGTCCATAGAGTAACACCGATCTTACTAAACTGATATATATTGTCTGATTTTTATAGCTAATTTGAAATTTGTAATACAATATACATATATTTAACATATATATAACAAATCCCCCTGCCTAGCGAACAGTTGGGGGTCATTAACCATCAAGTTTTCACAAATATAAACATAATGATTTTATCATACAAGATTACAAATACATAAATTTCATTTCAATTACAATAAAATACAATATTATATTATAAAATCTAAGTGAACCTTCAAAATTTTACATAGTTGACAATCACAAAATATCAATAAAAGTAATCACAATGAAAACTAAAAGGTTTCTTCTTATCAGGTACAAAATTCACAAATAGCATTTAACCTATACCGCTTGTCGGCCTAGGTTTAATATCATTTCATTTATAAGAACATGGCAAAATAATACATCAAATGCAGGAATGTACATTAGAGAGGATTTCAGAAAAGACTGATTCACAATAACTTGACACGCCGAGCAAGCATAATAACACTGAATCACATCCGGCCAAATATCATGTAAATATAAATGTCTTATATCATAATTCAAAATAGTACTCACTTTAAAATGAGCAGTTATAGGTTGTTCATGAGTGGGACCTAGAACATCAACATTTCGATCTACCTGAATAATAACCTGAACAACAGTTTGGTCAGACTTCTCAGTTACAATCAACTTTGAATCAGACTTAGAATTGCAATATTCATTGAATACAAAATACAAGTTGTTTCTGACACATGTCTTGAATAAAACCAATCATTATTAAACGGATCAAACAAAAATGTCTCAGGAAAGTTAACATCATGATTAGAGGAGACATATCACAAGCAAGAGTACCTTCAAAGGAGAGGTCATTAGAATTCTCAAAAAGAGAATCATCACAAACTAACATGTCTTCACAAGACAGGTTAGTAGAACAGTAAGAAGACATGCCATTACGAACCAAAATGTCTTCTCGAGACAGGTTAGTAGAACTGTTGATGACATAAACATTATCAGGAACTAACACATCATTGCTAAACATGTTAGTAGAACAGTCAACAGTTGAAGAAATATCACGAACTAACGTATTTTCACGAGATAGGTCAGTAGAACAATCATTAGTGGAAACAGTAATACAAACCAAAGAGTCTTCACAAGGCAAGTCGTTAGAATTAACAACAGTGGACACATTATCACGAATCGACACATCCTTTTCAGACGTGCAGGTAGAACTCTGAATCTTCTCATGAGTTTCAGTACTCGAGAAAAATCAGGACTGAGAACCTCCAACTCCTGATCAAGAACGGACTCATTAACCATCATCGGCCAGACTTCAACTTTCTCATCTACTAGGTCATTACCAAGCCGAAATTGAATGCCATTCATAGGCAACTCAGAAACCACCACACAAACAATAACAGGTCCTGACTTCCAGTCACAATGAATATCCATACTATGCAAGGAAACACTGAAATGGCCACCACCAAACCCACGAAAGGGAACATATTCCTCAGTAAATGAATGCTCAGTCACAGGGACAATTTCCCCCCAAACAAGTGACTGGTCATAACCAGTGTCACGTATGATACAAACTAGGTGTAGTGAACCGCCATCAAAACTAACAAAAACCTTAGTAGAATATGGCAGGAAAGCCTAATCATCAGGTCTGGAACAAACACTGGTATTAACAGGCTTCCCGTCGAAAACGTGGTAATTTATAGTGGTGTTAACCTCTACTGGTAGCACACTGTAACAAGACCATGGTAGAGTTACAAGAGTCAGAGTTTTAGCTTCTTTCTTTTTCAACTTAAAACTTTCAGACACTGTGTGATCTGGTTTCTTAAAATAACTACACATTAAAGAACTGCTATTAGTGGACTTGCTATTCAAGCTGCTGCTTTGAGACTTGACATGCGAATTGGAACTAGACCTTTGACCTGCAGCATTTTTTGCTAGTGTTCTTATCTGTGTCCCTATGGTCCCTTGACCTATTAAACTTTTTATCATAAGACCTCGACTCCTTGTGAGCCAGTACATATTCATCAGCACATACAGCTGTTTCAAAAATGGTAGATTTTTGGGCTCAAGCCATGTCGTCCTGATGGAAGCTTTCTATAGATAGCTTTCTAAGGGATATTTGGCTACAGTGATACTCCCAGAGAATTGACCATAGGTCTCCAGAATTCTAACTCCTGGCGCGAGTATCCTTAATTTTTCTTAAGGATATCGCATAATATCAGGGGACGTATATCTTGATACGACACATGGCAATCTTCACCCTGAATAGCGTTTTCGCTCTGAAGGGGAAGAGTGGCGAAATTGAAGCCATTATCAAGGTTATCCTTCCTCCCCTACTATTACAGAGCTCCAAGATGGCGCTAATTCCTATTTCAGTAGCGCTTTCGCACGGTGTTTCTCCCTTCTTATCTAGTGTTCTAGATCGCTATTTTTGAGGATTTATTATGCATTCTCCAGCATCTTCTGCCTCTGGAAAGTTGAGTATTTAATCTTTACTGTGTATAATTTTTAGCTCCATTCTCAGAGTGAAATTAGCATAAATTTAATGTGTTTATTGGATCATAGCCGGTCACTGGAGGCGCCATTTTGGACGCTGTTGTTCCTCATGCATGCTTTATTTAGTCAGCAGAACGACATTATCGGTATTTAGCTTTAATGAATTATAGCTATTTAGGCAAATTTATACCAGTGAAGATAAGATCATGCAAATAATTTTCCTCTTCCTAAATGTGTCGATTGTATACGTTAGAGTCTCGGTGATATAGGTAGCCGAGATCTTCCCCTGCACTAGGCTAACCTAGCCTACGCACTTTAGTATACTTTCATACATTATACCCGTTTACCCTCGTGTATCGTTTTATCAATTCAACAGGAGATAGTATATCTCCTAGAATTAATTATATAATTCAATACTCGTTTCTTTCGGAGATTTAAGGGATAACCCTCCTTCCCTCTGAGTGCTGCCATTAGTCGACAAACCTATCTTGGTCTTGCCATAGAGTAGTACACTCCGGCTTGACTAAGCTAGTGTTTTCTGTCTTCCCACCTTGCCGGTGGCACCGATATTGAAACAAGGTTTCAAATTGTGTTTGGAGATGGCCGGCAATCCTGCCGCCTTATCCCGACACAACATACAAGACCCTTTCCCTGCCCCTCTCTGTCCTTTAGCGATAGCCTAGCCATCGCATGTCTGTGGCCGCTGCCCTACAATCTCCCCGCGTGCCGGGTAGAACGTGACGCTGGTCGAGCTCCTACATAGGCAGCTTGATAGCCGCTCCGACTTTCCCCTACGGACGCAAGGCTCCGGGAAAGGTTGTGCCGGCCATGACGGCTGGCAGTGGGAGACCCTTGTGTCTTTGAGTGTTCTTCAGTCCTCCCTTGGACTGCCATCCACATCCCTGAAACTGGCAGTAGCCGGCAGCAGATCTTGTGGCTGGATGGAAGCTAGAATGATTCATTCCCCTCTTCCATTCGAACCCTTATTCTGGAGGAGGGCAGTAGGAATAATAATACCTACACCCTTATTTATTGTACTAAAAACTACATTGATTAGGTAGCCCTTCGCTCCATGTTTTCTCTCTCTCTGTCAGCCAGTGCCAGCAGGTACTAACCTAGCCAGCAGCATGCCGGCTGGATCGGTGCCGCCAGGTACTAGCCTAGCCAGCAACATGCCGGCTGAACTACTGTGTATGCTTATAAAGTAGCCAGTATTTCTGCAGTATAGTACATACTACAGGCAGAAAACTACAGTATATATTATACAGTAGTTTATATTTTTCGAACATACCCTGTGTATCCTCTCACAGTCTATTGATGAGACCAATTTTATATTGAAGTGAAGTATTCCTTCAATACAGTGCTAGTATACACTAATTCTAACACTAGAGGTTAGAACCCTACTCCTTTGATTTTCCTTTAATAAGGAAATTTTAATGTTAATATTTTGGGAGGTGACAGCAATTGGCTGGACAGGAGACACAGGTGTATGTCTTTCTTATTTCCTATCTAGCTTACTATCCTAAGCTATAATGGTTAAGTTACCAAAACATTTATTGCATGAAATTTATCAAGTGTGATAAATTACCGCATACTCATTTCAATTTCCTTTCTTTACAGGAGGAGCAGAAAATGAAGTGTGAGGTGATGTACTGTAACCACAAAAGTAAGAAATTTTGTGGTCACACTATATGCAGGTCTCATGCCGCCTGCGTTGTTACCACCGAAACCTTGCGGTATTGGGACCCCAAGAACTGCAACGTCTGCTCGGCCTTGGTGGCCGAGGGTTTCGGCAACCCCAAGACAGCGGAGTCGAGGGATGCAGCAAGCGAGAAGCTTCGCAAATGGGTACGAGGGTTCCAAAAGAACTCTCTGAGACCGTACTCCAAATGACGGGATGCGTAGCTTGCTGCCGTCGTGCCCCAGACATGACCCAGGCCTCCCTGCGTCCAGATCGCAGTTGAGGTGGAAGTCAGTGAAGCGATGCAAGGCATGGACATCCACCAGGAGGAAAGGATGTCTGAAGTGTCCACAAACACAGAGAATGATCTCTTAAGGGACGATCCCGAGGAAGAGTTTAATCTACTCCCGGAGGAGAAGAAAACGTCGATTCGTCAGAAGCGGAGGAGCCCCTTCCACCCTTGCCGGCACCAGAGCCGACACCATCTACGTCTTCGGCTCCTACCCCTCCATTGGATGCCATGGGTCAGGCAGTTTTAGCCCATAATACCACCCTAATGGAGAATCTTCGCAAGGAGAGCGAAGATCACAAGAGAGCTCCGTGAAGCGACTTGGACTGCTGCCTCCCAATGGTCTTACAAGCGACCCAGAGTTCAAGACCTGCCATCCTGCTCTGAGACCAATCCCTGGAGGTATGCATAGTTCATGCCTATTACCAATGGCAAGCTCTACATCTCGGAGAAGATGGGAGCCATGCCCCTGGATGACATTCAGTTCTGGCCAAACTTTAATGCCTACCTGGAGAGCTTCATTCGACTGAAGCATAAACCAGCGTCAAAAGAGGAGACGGAACCGAAGGAGGTCATGGTATTCAACCACGACAAAGCACAGGCTCTCTTGACGAGTAGCCTGAAGAAGGCAGGTTATACCAACTCGCGAGTTTCTGCATTGAGCAAGAAACACCCTACCTTTCTTCCTCCCGCTTCGAGAGCCTTCCCCTTTACGTCGAAGGCGTTCCAGACTGTTGCCAAGGCAGTTGAGGCAGGCAAACCATGCCCTACACTAGAGGAGTGTAGGCCTCTGTCTTTAACCCTGCCCACGGATAAGAAGGAATGGAAGGAGGTCCACCTAACCTTCTCAGTAGAAAAGCTAGATGCAGATATCGCGGGACAGCAGTTCAGCGAGACCCTCCCTAAGCTGTTGGACTTTCTCTTGCGAATGGAGCAAGAGACAAAAGAGAGGCTAGCCGCCTCCATGTCCATCCAGAGATGTGTGCAGGCCACATGAGCACCCCAGACATGCTCACGGTCCTGGCCAAGATGCATATGGCCACCCTCGTAAAGGAACTGTACACCTGTATGAAGGCTAAGAGAGCCTGTATGGAGTCCGTGTTTACTGCCGCAATGGTGAAACATGAAACCAGGAAGCTAATTTCTTCCAGCATCTGGGGTAAGAACCTCTTCCCAAAAGAAGCGGTCCAAGAGGTAGTTGAGAAAGCCGCCATGGAGAATAGGAACCTTCTCCAAAAATGGGGCATCTCCTCAAAAAGGAAGTCTTCCCTGGATGCTGGTCCCCAACCAAAACAGAAGACAAAGAAGCCAAGATTACCTTCACGGCCTCCTCAGCAACATCCTACGGTCACCATGACCTCGATGCCCCAAGTGGTCGGTCAGCCACAGACCACCTTCCAAGTGGTGCCTCAACAGCTGGTTGCCCAGTCACCAGCTTTCACCAATGGGTTTGTGAGGCAAACCACTACCTTTCGTCCGAAAGAAAAAGGTTCTCGATGGGGCTTGTCAAGACACCCCTCACGAGGCAGGGGAGGATGCGGTCAAGGTGGCAAGCCCTCCGGACCGCCTAAGCAATGAGATGCTTCAGGTAGGAGGGAGACTCCAATACTTTAGGGATCGTTGGACCTTCGATGCCTGGGCCCACAGCCTAATATAAAATGGACTAGGATGGAAATGGAACAAGTCTCCACCTTCATTTCCTCAATTCTTCCAACACTCCACCCCCTTACTGGAAGAATATACCTTAGTACTCTTGAGCAAAAAGGTTATAAGGAAAGCAAAGTCCATCAAATTCCAGGGAAGGCTGTTTTGTGTTCCCAAGAAGGACTCGGACAAACTCAGAGTCATTCTGGACTTGTCGTCACTCAATAAATTCATCGAGAACAACAAGTTCAGGATGTTAACCCTTCAACACATAAGGAACTTGTTACCGAAAGGGGCGTACAAAGTCTCAATAGACCTGGCAGACGCTTACTGGCACCTCCCAGTCAGCCGCACCCTCTCCTCCTACTTAGGATTCAAGCTACAAAAGACAAAATATGTCTTCAGAGCTATGCCCTTCGGGCTAAACATAGCCCCAAGAATCCTTACGAAACTTGCAGATGCAGTCATACAACAACTATGCCTAGAAGGCGTTCAGGTGGCAGCATACCTGGACGACTGGCTGGTGTGGGCAGCATCCAAGACTGCTTGTCTGCAAGCATCCAAGAAAGTGATCCAGTTCCTGGAACATCTGGGATTCAAGATCAACTTCAAGAAGTCTTGCCTCTGTCCAGCTCAGGAGTTTCAGTGGCTGGGAATCCATTGGAACTTGAAGTCACACCACCTCTCCATTCCACCAAAGAAGAGGAGAGAGGTCGCGGGTTCTGTCAAGAGACTACTAAAATCAGACAGGATCTCAAGACGCCAAGAGGAAAGAGTACTGGGCTCTCTCCAGTTTGCAGCAGTAACAGACCCAGTACTAAGACCACAGCTGAAAGATGCGTGAGGAGTCTGGAGAAGATACGTATTAAACGCTCAAAGAGATCTACAAAGACCGGTACCGACCTTACTACGATCACCTCCCAAGCCGTGGTCGAAGGTCAATAGCCTAATGAGGACCGTTCCCTTAAAACCACCTCCCCCATCGGTGACCATCCACACGGATGCCTCGACGGAAGGATGGGGAGGTCACTCCCATCAAAGGAAAGTCCAAGGGACTTGGTCATTCCTGTTCAAGACCTTTCACATCAATATTCTGGAGGCCATGGCAGTCCTCTTGACGCTGAAGAAACTATCCTCTCACAGATCAGCCCACATCAGGCTGGTCTTGGACAGCGAAGTGATAGTGTGATGTCTGAACCGACAAGGCTTGAGATCGCCCAACATCAACCATGTGATGTTAGCCATCTTTCGCTTGGCAAGAAAGAAGAGATGGCACTTGTCGGCAGTTCACCTACAAGGGTTCCGCAATGTGACGATAGAGTCAGAATAGTTCCTAGACACAGACTTATTCTCCTTTATTTTGAAAAAAGTCCCAGAACTGCAGATCGAAACTCTTCGCGACGAGCGACAACAAGAAACTACCTCGATATGTAGCCCCATACGAGGACCTTCTGGCAGAGGCGACGGACGCCATGTCCCTCAATTGGAACAGATGGACCCGGATCTACCTGTTTCCTCCAACCAATCTCCTGCTGAAGGTCCTCAACAAGCTGAGATCCTTCAAGAGAACTACAGCACTAGTGGTCCCCAAGTGGCCCAAGAGTAGTTGGTTCCCTCTGATGATGGAACTGAAGCTGAGGCTGGTCTCTCTACTGAACCCAGCTCTATCTCAAGTGGTTCAGAAGTTGACTGTCTTCGCTTCATCACAGAGAACCCAAAACCTTCATCTCATGATATTCTCGCCTTGGCAGTAAAGAAAAGATCTCGAAAGGCAGTATAGACTTCCTAGAAGAATACAAATCAAAGTCAACCAGAAGATAATACGAATCGTCTTGGAAAAAGTGGGTTGCTTTTGTAAAAGCAAAAAGGCCGAAAGAAATCTCAATAGACTTCTGCCTGTCCTTCTTCATCCACCTTCATGAGCAAGGCTTGGCTGCCACCACGATAACTACGTGTAAGTCAGCCTTGACTAGACCTCTTCTATACGCCTTCCAGGTGGACCTGGAGAATGAAATTTTCAACAAGATTCTGAAGGCATGCGCTAGACTTAAACCTGCAGCCCCTCCGAAGCCCATTTCATGGTCTTTGGACAAAGTCTTACACTATGCTTCAGCCTTGAACAATGAAGATTGTTCTCTTAAGGATCTAACACAAGAAGTGATTTTCCTGTTCGCTATAGCCTCAGGGGCTAGAGTTAGTGAAATAGTAGCCCTATCAAGAGACGAGGGCCATATTCAGTTCACGGAAGCGGGAGAACTGAATCTTTCCTGATCCTACTTTTCTCGCCAAAAACGAGCTCCCCGCCAAAAGATGGGGTCCCTGGAGAATCTGCCCTCTGAAGGAAGATGTCTTTCTATGTCCAGTAGAGTTTCTAAAGGTCTATCTTCGAAGAACTTCAGACTTCAGACTTCAGGGGAGGACAGCTCTTCAAAGGTGAAACCTCAGGATTGCTTCCTCACTGAACTTCTTTCAGTATATGGACTTTGAGCGTCTTCGCTCATACACTGGTTGAAAATCCTCCAGAGTGTTTTATACGAAGCAAATGCACAAACTCGAACATTTTGTGGTGGTGGCCGGTAGTGTGGTGAAACCTGTCGTCTAGTGCTGCGATGAACAGTGAATTGATTGTGACTTATCAATTTGGGTGAAAAGGTGTTGACATCTTCCAGTGCAATATCCTTTTATTGAGTGTTACCCTGGTGACACTAAGACTGTTCTCTTTTAGGTGCAGAATTATACCAATGACACTAGCGCCATGTGTACACTTGTACACAGTGTTGATATTTATCCAACATTTACCGTAAAATTATCTCAATAATTTTTTCAACTGTTGTGAGTGGTATTTAATCCTTTTTTCCACTTTCAGGTAAGAAAAACATTTGTCTGCATATGTTGAATGTATAATTCCTTTACACATTATATCACACCTGTTGTTCCATTTAATTATTGACTTAATAAATGATTAACGTGTAATTGCGTCTTATTTCGCCCCACAAGTAGCTAAAATAAAACTTAGCCGGAGTCCTTTTACTTATTTTCCTAAGTAAAACTCATACTTAAGGTACTGATTCATATGAACAAAATGATCTGGTTGATACTTATATTTGTTACTACATGAATACAAATCTTACGCTTCTATCGTGTAGTATGACACTTCCCTGCAGGGGGTAGGAAGCCCTAACATTGTTCCATGATTAGTGGTAATGACGTATAACGGTATCATCATATATTTCAGTGGTCTGGATGACCATATAGAAGCTGACCCAAGGTTGAGGCACTTATACAAACCCACAGATACAGTACTTTCAAGTAATTCTCTAGTAAGCTTCCATCAGGACGACATGGCTTGAGCCCAAAAAACGGATTTTGAAGCAAAGCGAAAAATCTATCTTTGGGTGAGATGGCCATGTTGTCCTGATGGACCCACCCTACTTTTCTAAGAAAAGGTTTAGGTAATAATCCCTCCCGAAACTAATATATTTGGCTCCTCAACATCCGGATCTCAGTATTGATAATGTTTCTTTAAATATGTATGACTCTTTCAAAATTTTAGGTGTGATTCTCGACAGTAAATTTACTTTTGAGAAACATATAAGGTCTGTGTCTTCTCCAATTGCACAAAAAATAGGCTTATTGAGAAAGTCTTTCAAGATTGTCGGTGATCAATCTATTCTGAAGACGTGTTTTAATTCTTTCATTCTACCTTGTTTTGAGTATTGTTCTCCTGTCTGGTGTTCAGCTGCTGATTCTCATCTTAATTTGTTGGACAGAAACTTACTGTCTATTAGATTTCTTATTCCTGATCTAGATATTAATCTCTGGCACCATCGTTCAATTAGTTCATTATGCATGTTGCATAAGATTTTTCATAAATCTGACCATCCTTTACAGTCAGATCTCCCTGGACAATTCTATCCTGTTCGTAATACTAGGCAGGCAGTTAATTCTAATAGCCAGGCCGTCTCCATCACGAGGCTCAATACTACGCAGTACTCTAGAAGTTTTATTCCAGCTGTGACCAAGTTGTGGAATGATCTTCCTAATCGGGTGGTTGAATCAGTAGAACTTTAAAAGTTCAAAGTTGGCGGAAATGCTTTTTTGTTGACCAGGCGGACATGAGTCTTTTTATAGCTTATCTATGACATATTTGTTTTTGACGTTGTTAATAGTTTATATATGACATGTCTGTTTTGACGTTGTTACTTATTTTAGAATGATTTATTGTTAATTTGTTCTCTTCATTTATTAATTTCCTTATTTCCTTTCCTCACTGGGCTATTTTTCCCTGTTGGAGCCCCTGGGCTTATAGCATCTTGCTTTTCCAACTAGGGTTGTAGCTTGGATAGTAATAATAATAATAATAATAATAATAATAATAGTACCATACTCAATGCTACAAGGAATGAGCGCCATCTTGGAGCCCTGTAATAGTAGGGGAGGAAGGGTAACCTTGATAACGGCTCCTCTTCAATTTCGCCACTCTTCCCCTTCACAGCAAAAACGCTATACGGGGTGAAGATTGCCATGTGTCGTATCAAGATATACGTCCCCTGATATTATGCGATATCCTTAAGAAAATTTTTTAGAATACTTGCGCCAGGAGTTAGAATTCTGGAGACCTATGGTCAATTCTCTGGGAGTATCACTGTAGCCAAATATCCCTTAGAAAGCTGTCTATAGGAAGCTTCCATCAGGACGACAGGGCCATCTCACCCAAAAATACATTTTTCGCTTTGCTTCAAAATCCGTTAAGTAAACCTTATTGTTTCCACCAACAGGATTCTTAAACTGTTCAATTAAAATCATTTCTCTAATCTATCAAAATCATCTACACTCTGCTGCTTTGTACCATTTATCCAACTAATCTGATTGTTCTCTACTAAATTCTACATATGACTGCTTATCTTGTTATGTCCAACTCCTAAACTTCATCCTATAAGCTTCAAGAGTTAATTTAAAGGCCTTTAAAATAGCATTTTTCAAGAATTCATAATCATCTACTCTATCCTCAGGAATAAAAGCAGAAACCTTTTGTGTCCAACAACGCAAAACTCCTGATCACATATAGGCCCAATTTTCTACTGGCCACTTATATTTCTTTGCTTTTCTTTCAAAACAACAAAATATTCATCTAAATCCTTTTCATTACAAGGAGGTACAACTCTCCCTTCATTAAAAATGACTGACCTAGATTTATCTGCATAATTAGAATTAGCGTGCTTATTTTTTTAAGCTCTAACTTTTTTTGAACATTAAGTTCATGAAGTTTTATCTGATCTTCCTATCTTTAGCTCTCTTCTCGGCTTGTAATTATTCATGTTTTGATTCTGCTTCTAATTGCTATCATGTTTAAACTCTGCTTCCCTTTTCTCACGCTCTGCCTCTAAATGTTAACTGCTTCTCTTCACCCACGCTCAGCTTCTAACTGTTCACGTTTTAACTCGGCATCTAATTCTAATTTCTGACGCTTAGCCTCTATGCTAAGTGTTTCAAGTTCTATAGCCGACGATCGTAAAACCACTGATTCTCCATTAATCTCATGTAACACATCCCGAGGTAACACATCGTCTTCAACCAAATGTTAAATTACCACTTGTTCAACATCCTCTTTCTTCATTGAATTTTTAACATTAAGCTCAAGTTGTTTACCTAAACTCATTAAGCTAGATTTCTTGAGATCACTTAACTTCTAAACTTGTGGATCCTCACAAAATTTGTCTAAAAACTCAGATGCATTAAACACTGACATGTTTGCTGGCTATTTTATACAAATAACAAATGTTTACTCTACGAACAATATCTGAATTTCAAATAGGATAACAATTAAGATCCCGGAAATAGGCCCCCTACCATTCTTAAAACTTTTCTTAAATCCTTCAATATTTGTGTGTGTTACGTTCAATTATTGTATACAACGTAAGTTATGCAAAATCTATTCAAAAAGTTTATGAAACAATAACTAACATTAACAACAATATGAAAATAAAAACCAGCCAACAGAAAATAAAATTATATTCAAGATTTAAGATAAATATTTACAGCCTTATACAAAAATCCACCAAATACTCACGTCACACCAAATATAACAAGGTGGCGATGCGAAATTCTCCAACAAAAGCAAGAGTGTCCATGAACTCAAAATCACTCAAAAAGCCATGAAAACATGCAGAAAAACTCAGAAGCAGAACCACCAAGATGGCGCTGCTAAAAGGAATGGAAAACCAGAGAACATGTTTACAGTAGCAAACTGGGATCGGAGTTGTAATGATTTCTTTTGCCCACGTATCCAATCTTATCCCTTATCCTTTGAGACAAGGTTAAGAGTAGCCGTGGCTGGTTTTAAACATGTCCCTGTTGCATATACGATATCTCTCAGGATATTCGCTTCAGGGATAAAACCCTGTGATACTTCTTGGGTAAAATTCTCTGGTATATCACTCACAGAAATATCTCAAGTAGAAAACTGCGTTTGAGGAACTTCCATTAGGACGACATGGCTTGAGCCCAAAAGGCTGATTCACACTGCACCGTCACGCCACATCATTTCAAGTAAAACTTTTCTGGAAAGAATCAGTGCCATGACGGTGGCGTGATGTGATGCTGCTGTGACGGTGAGGAACCATTTAGTGTTGACACGTCCATTTACTTACATGGAAGAAATTTTGACGGAACGGTGACATGACATGATAAGACGTAGACTTGATGAGTAGTGTGAATACATAGCATGGTTGACGGAACAGTGACATGACGTGATGTGATTTGAGGTGATGGTGCATTGTAAATAAACCTTCAACCATATTACCAGTCTAACAAACAGTCCTTCCTTTTTTTCTAATTTTAAACTGATTTATGGTACTGCTTACTGTATATAGGATACAATAGTTGCTTTCAACATAGATTAATCTCCATTACTTACGCAATCCTTCCTATTCAGCATTTCCCCGTCTTTACGTCTTTATAACTAACTGGCTATAGTCATCTTTGAATTTGGTTACTTCTGTACTATTTGTAAGATTTGAGTTTTTCATTTTGTGTATTCCGAGAAGTGTTTTCTGTTATGTTGTAATGTGGTTTCATATCTCTATGCCTGCCTTCCTGTTTTGTGTGACCACCCTTCTGACAATACTAAAAATGTTAGCCCTTTTTCTAGCTCGATTTTTATGTAAACTTCCCCTAGATTTAAATGTGTCGTCATTATTTCCTCTATATTGTTCATTTCTTCGAACTGAATTTATCTTAAAGAACTGCTTATCATTCTGGTTGTATCAAGGGTAATTTGGTCTATCACTAAAATCTTTGGATCTAACTTTCCTATCACAATCTAAATCTTTCTGAGCTTACTGGTAGGAAAGTTGGCTAATTGTTCCTTAAATTTTTTCCTCTAATTTCCTCAGGTTTTGGTTATCTTACTTTTCTCTTCATTAAGATCAGTATCTAGGATGCTATTCGCTACGTATTGATACCTTATTTACAACTGCATAAAGTGAATTGTCATTGGCAATTGTCTTTATCTTAAATAACCTATTCGTCTCTTTGGCAGAACGCCATAATAGCCCACCTTTTTCTCTAAAACTCATGGAAAGGGTTGATATTTTCAAATGCCTTACTCAATGTGATGTGTGCATCACTTACCTCATCGTTCATTAATAACATTGTCCACTTTTTTCGCTACTTCATCTGGTATACTGCAGCTAGAGATCCTACTTTAGGTATCAGCTAACCATTTATCTACACTATTCTTCTCTAATCTTTATTTCACTAGATTATTTCCACCTACATTTCCACAATTAATATTAGCAGAGTTAGTTACTGTGTTTATCTCTAAAGTATTATTTCTTATGGAAATCTTACCGTCTTTGTCATGCACTCCAACTTGTGTAAATTATCTGTTAATCTTGTATTATTTCGATTACAAGAGAGAGAGAGAGAGAGAGAGAGAGAGAGAGAGAGAGAGAGAGTGAGAGAGAGACGCACACAAAAAACATAATGAGAGGGAGAGAAACATTAAAGATTACTTACATATCTATGGTCACTTTTGATTTATCTTTTTTCCTCGCACCAAAAAATATTTTTCTTTTGTTGGTGTTTTCTCTTGTCAAGGTTCCTCGAGTGGTATCTGTAAAGAATTTCAGATTAATTTATACTCATTATCAACATTATACAGTAACTGTCTCATAGTGGGGCTTCTTGAGTAATTATGAATTGATATGTTTTTGATATCACAGTACCATAGTTAATTCTTATTTTGAAATGATAAGACAAATTCTCAAGTATATGGGGGTTATGAATAGCAGAGTGTAGGTTTTGAATTTACTTGAGTAATACTGTGCATGAAAATTTCAACTAATAAGTTCACTGGGCCCGTAAGCATGGAAATAATAAAAATTGTAGATTCTTGATTACGGAGGGAGAATTCCTGTATACTTTCTTCCTCTCTAGGGCCGCGAAGCTACTTTTTATATTTGCTTTCAGTGATTGGTCTCTGCTCTCTCCTTGTGGTTCTTGGAGTTTATAACTGAATAGCAGGAGTCAGAAAATCTCCTGCCTTCCTCGAAGATTCCTTCTACAACATGACAAGATGGCATCAATTTTTGGGCTCGAGCCATGACGTTCTAATGGAAGTTCCTCAATGGCAACTTTCTACTTGAGATATTTCTACAAGTGATGTACCAGAGAATTTTACTTGTATAGGTATCACGGAGCTCTAACCTCCAGAGCAAATATCCAGAGAGATATCATGTATTACCAGGAACGTGTTTAAAACAAGCCATAGCTAGCCTTTCTCAAATAGATTTAACCTTGTCTCGAAGGATATGGGGTAGGATTGGATACATGGGCGAGAGAGCCGTTACAACTCTCGATCCCAGTGTGCTACAACTAACACATTTCCTGTAGAACTTTTACTTTTCTAGACGCCATCTTGATGGTTGCCTGGATTTTTTTCTGTTTGTTTTCGTAGCTTTTTCCTCATCGACCAAGTTGAGTACCCTCTTCCTGTGTGTTGGAGAATTTTGTGTCTCCCCCCCCCCCATTTTTTACTTAATGTGCAAGCTTTTCATTTACTGTGGTCGGTATATGGTCGGCGCCGACGCATTATGTATACAAATCGCTCAGAAATGATTAGTTATTTAGTCATATTATTGGAGGAATATGTTTCATAATATTCTTTTACAAGTGTGGTATGATAATGGATGTATTCCCCCTTCCTTTCTGGTGTTCCATGTGTGTTTTTTATCAGTCTTGACTTAGGCTAGCTCTACCCTGGACATGCAGCCATGACTGGTGAAATTATACTTGCGCACCACTTCCTTCTTTCACCTATTGTTGCTGGTTTCGTGAGGCTGCCCATCCTCCCATGTTGTTGATTCGTCACAACGGGGAGCTGCGGTCCTGAGGGTCCCTCTGGGAGTTGGATATTGTTTTATAGATATCCTAGGGTGACTGTCTTCACTTTCCACTTAGCCTATATGATTGGCAAGGTGGCACAGGTCTTGATACTTATTCCCTGTGTCTACTTCTTTTTTACCTATTGGAACTAATTAGCCCTTGTTCTAATGCTGACAGGTAGACAACTTGTGTCACCCTACGCATTCTTAGGCTTCCTTCTTAGCTTTTTGGTAAGCTATGGCTGGTTGTGAGAACTTTTCCTCTGTGCCCTATCACTAAAGATCCCTTAGAATACTATTCTTCTTCTAATGTGGCAGTTAGGCCTTCCTGTCCTGTCGCCTTACTAATTTCTGAGTCTCCATCACCACTCTTTTCCCTCCCCCTTGTGCCTTCTAGTGTGTGTCCACCTGCTGTGGTACTTTGTTCCCATCCAGGTCTAGTCCCATGGTGACTTAAGTACTCTTCGTTGCTATCTTTGGACAGGATAGCTTGTAGGCTATCTATCCGGGCCCTAAGTGGACGAGATTTTTTTCCTTCCCTGGATTAATTCTCTCTACCGGCTTAGAGATCACTCTTGGGTGGTTTCTCTGCCTCTTCCCTTTCCTGGGTAGGCCATAACCTGACTGTAGTGGGAACTACAGTTCCTCTTGTCTAGTCATCTTACCCTAGCAACTGAGTTTTCCCTCACCCGCAAGGTGGGCTAAGCTTGCCTGCACGGTTTTTCCTACAGCCTAACCCTATCCAGGTAAAGAATTGATACCACTTGGAGTTCTCCTCTGTTGCCTTAGCAGCTGCCTGTTCTTTGACTGCAGCTTCTCATCCTGTGCTATGTATCTCTTGCTGTGGAGTCTTGTCTCCTTTGGCTGGTTAGTCTGTCTTGCCAGAAGTGTCACCTTCTGTCCCTGCTTCCGGTCTTATCTGCTTGAGTTCTTCTAGTACTGGATGTGTGTTGGCTATGGAACATTCCCTCTGCCACCTTGGCTGCAGCCTTAGACTGATCATCTGCTCTTTTTTCTCCTCTCACATATCTGAGGAATATTGCCCTCTGAAGTTGGTCGATTGGATCCCGCCCAGTTGTCAGGGCATCCTTTGAACTTCCAATTCTTTGTGTCCTTGCTGTCCTTTACCTTTTTCATTATTTTACGGGCTATAACCCCCTCTTTTAATAAGTTAATGATAATGACCAGGTCTTGGCAGGTTTCCTTATTCGCTTCCTTTCATTCCTGTACCTCTCCCGCTGATTGTTGGACCCTTCCTTATGGGATTGTCCCCTCTGTTCTTGTCAACTTGAAAATTCCTCTGCTGGTTTGTGTCAATATGCCTGAGGTGTTGAAAGGTCAGTTTTTAGCATAGTTGCTAGAAGTAACTGCCGCCTTAAACCAGCTACTGCTGCTTTGGGGGAAGTTGTTGCTGGCTTAGGCAGTATGATAAGTGAATCTGCCATCTTAGGTTGTCTAATAGACCGACTTTGGAGCTTCTCTTGTTCCTTTGATGTGACCCTTTCCTCCATATTCTTACCACACTATCATTGATAGTTTTTAAAAAATCTCAAATGATTTCTGAGTTGTTTTGCATGAGTCACCATTGCTTTGTAGTCCTAGCCATATTTTAGCTAAAATGAATATTTATGTTAGGATTATTTTTAAGCATAATTTTTATGTAAATTATTTTACATATGCTTATCTTAAGAACAAAATTTTTTAAAGATTTGTACTCATTGAAATTTTTCCTTCTTTATAGGTTGCTTATGAAATTGAGTGTTAAACGGTCACCTGTACCAAGCGGGTCAAGTTGCTCTGTGTCCACAAGGCTTCCCAGAAACATGCGGACTGTCATGTTTCCAAACGGTTTCTCGCAACCTGGGAACCTACTAACTGTCAGGTTTGCAAGGACCTATTTCACACCGCCTTCCATGCCATCAACGTCTCCTTGGATGTGCAAGCGCAGAGCCTGAAGACAATTCGTCACCGGGGTAAAGGCTTCCAGAAGAGCTCTCAACAAGGTGCCACTTAGGAAACGATCATCCTGGATCACAGCAAGGTTCAATCTCTTTTAGTTAAGGAGCTACAGACTGCAGAATTCACTAATACCCAACTTTCTGCCTTCGGCAGGAAGCATGCCACCTTTGTAGCTCACAAGGATACTGTCTTTCCCTTTGCCTCTAAAAGCTTAGAGACTGTAAAGAAAGCAGAAGTGGAGAGTAGACCATTGCTAGAACTAGAGGAGTGCAAACTCTCCTCCCGAACACTTCCTTATGATTCGGACAGTCGGAAGATGTCTAGCATACTTTTATCGTTGGAAAACTAGATAAAGACATCGGAGGCAAGCGGTTTACTGAGAGACTCCCTAGAATTCCCAAATCCCTATTAATGGAAAAATTGGAAGCTTAAGAGAAACTTTTGGCCCATTTATCCTTCCAATCTTATCTAGATATGCCAATTGGAAATAATTCCAAATATGATCTCTTCTCGGTCTTGGCAAAGACTCACCTTGCCATCTTCCATAGAGATCTCCATGCCTTCTTCCTAGCCAGAAGAGCATGCAGACATCACCTCCTAGCCACAGCAACGATCAGGCATGAACCTAGAAAACTGATCGACTCCAACATCTGGGGGAAAGACCTCTTCCCTAAGGAATTGGTTAAGGAAGTCATGGACAAAGCGACTTAGTAAAATAAGAGCCAAATAGAAAAGTAGGGTAGATCCTCTAAAAGGAGATTTACACCCGGAGAAGGACCTCAACCCAAGGGCTTGAGGCCTAGAAGACACTTTAAGGGAAGGAAATCCTTTCCTTTCATGAAAGTCTCCGTTTGTCGTCATTGTTCAGACTGTACACGGTTCCCCAGCAGTATGTATCACAGTCTCCAGCCTTCAACCCGTTGTATGAGAGAGCCACCACTACATTTCACCGTGTCAGAGCTCAAAAGAAGAGTGCCAGTGGCAGGGGAAGGTCTGGAAAGGGCGGCCAGTCCATAGGCCGAGGAAGTAGAGGCAAGGCGGTTAAAGACGCAGGTCCTTCACAACAACAATGAGAAGCTACTGGTAAGGGGACGACTTTACCTTTTCAGGGATTGATGGGAGTTCGATCCCTGGGCTAACAGCACGATCACTTGTATTACAAATTTACTTTATACACGAAAAATACGGAGTTTCTTTGTCTTTATATGATATAATAAACTTTATGGGTTAGTTGCAGATCTCTCTCTCTCTCTCTCTCTCTCTCTCTCTCTCTCTCTCTCTCTATTAGAGAGAGAGAGAGAGAGAGAGAGAGAGAGAGAGAGAGAGAGAGATTCTTTCGATAGTGGAAAGTTCAAAGTAAAGCTACATATATATATACACACACATATATATATATATATATATATATGAGAGAGGGATTTTTAGAATATCCCTCTGCTAAAATGGTCTAAAATGCCAGATGGAAATCAGTTGTCTTTCCATTGTGATGAAATGTCTGCAAATAGGACTCAAAAAGCCTGTTACTGGCCGAAGGTCTACTTTCAATTGTCATACGCAAGGTTTGTTGATCATTATTAGCTAGAATCCTTTTATCAAGTAGCAATAAAAATCTGTGTGACCTAATTCTTAATACTGGACAAGAAAGTCAGGTGACCAATAACCATGAACATTGATGATATTCATGTAATTATTTGACAGGAAAATGTCTGTTTGTTCGACGTTGGAAGCGAGGCCATTCAGACAATTTTCAGAGGAGACTCCTCAGCATCATAAGTCTATCATTCCTCTCCGACCACTCGGTGAACTTGAGGAAAAGGAGAATAGTTTCTCGCTGTCTGGAACAGCTCACAAACATGTGTCTCTGACTTTACATCTGAATGCAATAATAATATTTTAAAGAGACCCCGACTCCTGTGACTAGGCTCAAATCACGCTAAATAAAATGGGTTGGGGAGGGCTTCATAACATTTGTCATATAAATTTAAGACTGTAGAAACCAGAGGCAATAAAAGAAGGATTGAGAAGATAAATTTACCACAGTAATAAGAAGGTCGAACTTTTGTATTTTAGTAATGCCATCTATTGGCGCTCTGAATGAGTGGTTGTAAATGTTAGATACTGCTTGAATTAAAACCTGAAATACCTGATTTACTACTATTTTTAAACTTTCATATGTCGATTTTTTTTTTTTTTTTTTTTTGTATCACGCAATCTACTCTTATTTCGCATTTGCCTACATTACCAGTACTTTTTTTCCCTTTTACTATTCATGTCACCTTTTATGTTATTTTTCTTAACAACGATACGTATTATTTACAAAAATAATAATTTTATGGTAGCTCCTAAACAGTAACCTACAATAAACTACAAATTGGATAGATTGGGATGAGCCGAGAGAAGGTTGTGACTCAAGGGCAGGATGAAAACAACTGAGTAACTTTATTACAGAACATTTGTTTATATATACATAAACTCCAGGCAAAAAGGGCATAAAAAACACAACAGGCAATTTAATGTTCAACCGACAACAGCACCGGTTAACAGTTAACGGTGAGGAAAACAGGGGAGAGCGAAGATACAAGCATAATATATACAAAAAATTAAATGTCGTTACTATGTACGATTGTGTGACACACGGTTGGTACATGGCTTCCCCCCTAAAAATGGCATACTGTACATGTTAAATAGGGCACCCTGATCTAGAGAGGCGAACTGTAGGCGGGTCATCTGGAAGGAGATAAGCAGGTTTTAGATGATCAATGGAGACCCAGTCTTCTTTGCCACGAAGGTTTAATAGGAATGGTTTCGGACTGCATCGGATCACAAGGAAAGGGCCCGTGTAAGGAGACGTTAGAAGTGGCTTCCTAGTGTCGTTGCACAGCAAGACGTGCGTTGCAGAGTGCAAGTCTGTCGGTATGTGATGCTTTGCTGGGGGCTTGTAAGTCTTGCGGCATGGAGTAAATTTTCCCATGACGTGATGTATATGCTGGAGATTGTCGGAATAGGTTGCAGAACGAAAAAATTCGGCAGGAACGACCAACGGGTCGCCATACACCATTCCAGCTGCAGAGACGTCGAGGGCGTCTTTAGGAGTGGTCCTTAGTCCCAGGAGGACCCAGGGAAGCTGAGTAAACCAGTTGGAATCCTTGCAGCGGGACATCAAAGCTGCTTTGAGAGTGCGATGAAAACGTTTAACCATTCCATTGCCAGCAGGGTTGTAGGCAGTTGTCCGATGTATGGAGATGCCCAGGAGATTCGCTAATGATGTCCACAATTGAGATGTGAAAGTAGTACCCCTGTCAGAGATATTATGCTCAGGGATACCAAATCTTGCAATCTATCGGACGTTGCAGTTTCCATGGGAATGGCTTATGGCCAACGAGTGAAGCTGTCGATGACGGTAAACAGGTAATGATGTCCTTGTGATGTGGGTAGGGGCCCTACAACGTTGACAGGAATGTGGGCGAAACGACGCTGAGGCTCAGGAAAAGTGCCCACTCCTGAATCCGTGTGTCGATGTACTTTGGAAGTTTGGCAAGAAGTACAGGCACGGACCCAATCCTTAGCATCCTTAGAAATGCTGTGCCAAATGAACTTCGTCTTTAGCAGCCGTGCAGTAAAACGGCAAAAGGAATGTAGAAGGCCGTGAATGAAATCAAACACCTGTCGGCGCATGGGAGCAGGAATCCAAGGTTGCAGTCTACCAGTACTGACGTCACAGAGGAGGGAGGGGTTGGAGTCGTCGAGGGGAACAAGAGTGGCGGCAATGGTTGGCAGAAAACGGGGATAATAGTTGATCATGCCCAAGAATTCCTGCAGAGCTTTGACGGTCGAGGGTGTGGGGAAGTTCTGAACGACTGCTACCTTCTCAGGGAGGGGATAGACTCCTTCAGGAGTGATGCGGTGCCCTAAGAACGACACTTCGTTGGCGCCAAAGTTACACCTGTCGTACCGGTATACAAAGCCGTTTTGTTGCATGCGGCTGAGCACGATACGCAGGTGACGAAGGTGTTCCTCTTTTGAGGAAGAAAACACAAGCATGTTGTCCACATAACATACACAGAAGGGGAGGTCCCCTAAGATGCCATCCAAGAGACGTTGAAAAGTGGCTCCAGCATTATGGAGGCCAAAACAGGAGTAATTGAAAGTATATGTACCAAACGGAGTGGTGATGGCAGTCTTGGGGATGTCTTCTGGGTTCATAGGCACCTGATAATACCCCTTCAGGAGGTCGAGCATGGAGAAAACCTTCGCTTTGTGCAGGTAGGAGGACACGTCGGCGGTGTTTGGGAGGGGGTAGTGATCCGGATCTGTTTGCATGTTCAGGCGCCTGTAATTCCCACATGGATGGAGGGAGCCGTCTTTCTTCAGAACGATGTGTAAGGGTGACGACCATGGGCTGGAGGCCTTTTGGTAAAGGCCCATTTTCTCCATTTCGGCGAACGTCTGTTTGGCGGCTGCCAATCGTTCCGGTGCCAGACGTCTGAATTTTGTGAAGACTGGGGGTCCCGTCGTCTTGATATGGTGATAAATATCCAGCTTGGCAGGAACTGTGGGCGTTTGGCTAAGTTCTGGACGGAAAACTTCCGGGTACGACGTGAGGAGGTGGGCGTAGGCATCCGTAGGAGCGCTGATGTGGAGAGCGAGGTTAGAGGGGGCTGGTTAAAGAGGTGTCGACAAGTACGAGTCTGCGTTGACCAATCGTCGGTGGGCGACATCGACCAGAAGGTGGAAATGAGAGAGGAAATATGCGCCAAGGATTGGCAATGTGACGTCAGTAAAGAGAAACTTCCAAATAAATCTACCGTTTACAAACGATAATGTGAGGTTCTTGTAACCATAGGTGGGTATCACAGAACCGTTGGCAGTTATCAGCCAGACGTCGGCAGACGTAGACAGACTACGTCGTGTCCTGAAGAGTTCCCTTGGCAAAAGAGAACGACAAGCACCCGTGTCTACCAAAAACTGCACGCCCGTTCCTGCATCATGTAAAAAGAAAAGATTAGAATCACGGGAGGCCACCGCCACTAGCGATGGCCTACTTAAACGTTTTTTGGCCACTGACAATCCTTGGCACATTTCTTCACGGCTGCCCTGAATCTGTAGTGGTAATAGCAAAACTGCGGCCAATGGGCGGTAGTAAGTGGCTGTAAAAGTCGTTGGTTGGGGCGCGAGCGAGTGGTGGGTGATGGGTGGCTTTATCGCTGCTCCAGCTCGTCACGGGGGAGGCGTTTATGTCCTATGGCATTCACGTCAGCTTCGGTTCACGTTGCATATGCGTCCTCTTTGTCAGGAGTGGAGGTGTTGATGGAGGTCTTGAAGGTCGTGAAGTGGCTGTCCATAAGGGCGTCGGCTTTGGTCATTAAATCTTTTATTGGTAAACTATCGACATCGGGTATGGCAGCGCGTACAGGTTCGGGTAAACAGCGTATCCAAAGAGCACGAAATAGGTTCACCTCACGAGGAGAGCTGTCTGGGGCAGGTTGCAGGCGAGCGATACTGGTCATTTCCCTGAGGGCGAGCAAAGCCCTGTGGTCCCCCAATGGTTGTTGAGAGAGCTGAAAAAGCTTTACTATACGGGCGGCTGGCGTCGGTGAGTACTGCTGCAGAAGGTATATTTTGAGGGCGTCATACGCTATTGGTGTGTCTCCTTGTTCACAAAGCCTGTCGGATATTTCCAGGAAGGTGTCCTCGGGTATCGCCGCGAGAACATAATCTGCTTAGGTGGATGAGCGAGTCACGGCCTTGATGTGGAACTGGACTTCTGCGCGCTGAAACTAAGCAAACACCTCTCCGCTGGCGAACGACGAAAGTTTCAATGGGGCGGCGCCAACTCCCGTGAAGTCCGCCATAGTACCAATGACGTAGGGGTGGGGGGTGGGGGGTCTGGAAGGCGGGAGGAGCGAGTCGACTTCCGGGGTCACTAATGTGACGAGCCGAGAGAAGGTTGTGACTCAAAGGCAGGAGGAAAACAACTGAGTAACTTTATTACAAAACATTCGTTTATATATACATAAACTCCAGGCAAAAAGGGCATAAAAAACACAATAGGCAATTTCATGTTCAACCGACCACCGCACCGGTTAACAGTTAACGGTGAGAATAACAGACATGTTATTTCAGGTCTTTATCAGTGTGAGGGGAGAGCGAGGATACGAGCATAATTTATACAAAAAATTAAATGTCGTTACTATGTACGATCATGTGACACACGGTTGGTACAAGATTCTCTCATAACCAACATAGAAGCAAACACCGAACACAATGTCACTGTTTACTGTTTATTATAAAGGGCATAGCATACCCATATTACAAATTAGTACGAATTCACAGTAGATAAATAAAAAGATAAAAAAAAAATCACAGTAGATGTTTAAACTGAATTACACGATATATGAAGATTCATTCATTGTGTAAAGAACATGAGGATATACTATTGATATAGGAAACTCATCAAATACGTAAAATTGTAAGGCGAATTATGCATAGAAATGGGACTAATAAAAGAAATTCCTGAAATATTAAAGTAAACGCACAATTACATTATATAAATGGGCTGAATATATATGTATCTCAAACATATATATATATATATATATATATATATAAGTATCAGCATCACATATATGCTTTACGCATATATGCAGTTATGATAAAATCATGAAGCCAGTGGAAATGATAAAAATGATAATGATATAATTTTATATATATATATATATATATATACTGTATATATATATCTATATATATATATAAGTATCAGCATCACATATATGCTTTACGCATATATGCAGTTATGATAAAATCATGAAGCCAGTGGAAATGATAAAAATGACAAATATAAATATATATATATATATATATATATATATATATATATATATATATATATATATATATATATATATGTACTGTATATATATACTGTATATATATATATATATATGTGTGTGTGTGTGTGTGTGTACTAAGAAAAAGAAAATGTTTTCCTCAAAAGATTTTCTATTCCTCTAATCCTTATAGAATAAAAGATTTAAAATTTTGAAATTATATAGAGAAAAATATTGAATCAAAGTTTTGTAATAAAAGCTGAGCCTATACAACACGGTATATTTAAAAGGCTAAAATAAGAATGCTATTTGTTTAGAAGTCCCTCCGGATTAATTTATATCGCCATTAATTTATCCAATAACCCGAGAGGTAAATAAATATATGGATAGCTACAGATGTTCTCTAAAAATAATTTTTAGCATAGCAATTTCAATGTAAGAAATAAGAAAATAATACGTCTAGGTATACTTGTTAGTAACCGGTTATTTAAGAAGCAGCTAACTAAAGAAATAGAACAAAATATGGTTTTAGGTTTCTGACAAAATATAAAGATTACTGCAACATTAGCATACTTCAGGATAATTTAATTTTTGTCTATTCTCATAATTCCTACAATTAATGTGGGTGTCATAGGATTCAGGTAATAAATGTTTGTGGTAGGCATAACAACTACTATTTGTGTTCGATCTACCAGAATCCAGACATGGATGATTCTATCTTCGACTTCTTACCATTGTGGCCAAGATACAAGAAGATGATAGAAAAGCCTCTTTTGTGTTTCTTGGTGATTTCCATGATCACGATATGGAGTGGTTAAATTCTGTTTCTCGTACTGATCCCCATGGCTTACGAGCTTTGGACTTTGCCTATGAATCAGGCTGTGAGAAAATCATAAGTGAAGTTACTCACAGGTCTAGTAATTGTCTTGGACCTCGTATACACCGACTCATCTGGCGTTATAACAAGTAAGGTTGGTTCTTCAGTTGGGACATCTAATCATGCTTTGATTTAATTAATAGTGAAAACTGAGCAGCCTGTCCCTGATGTATAATATTTATGTAAGATTTTTATAAAATCTCAAGCAGATTGGAATGGCATTTTGAGCGATCTTTTGGGCTTAGATCGGTCACAATTGTAAAATAGTGTAGATCATGCTATTCCATGGAATGAGAATCTAGTCAACGTAATTGATACTAAGATACCGAGTAAAAGACAAATCATGGTTCAATGATGATTGTAGATGTGCTTGATTGTAGACGTGCTTCTTTGGAGAAGCAGGAGGCCTATCCTTTTTAGAAGGGTAACAGGTCAGATTTGACTTTGAATAACTATGCTCAGCTTAGAGCTTTTGCTCAGATAGTTTATACTTCAAATGAAAAGGAATACAATTTAACCATTAAAGAAACCCTTCCTAGTACAAACCAGGACCATAAGTGGTGGGCTACCATTAAATCTACAGTCTTTGATGTAGATATAACAGTTCCTCCTTTACTTGAACCATATGACTCTGACTCACTGTCACTCGTTGGCTGATGTGTTTGACATTAAGCAGAGTAATGAGAAACCCGATCTTCCTCATTCCTGTTTTCCTGAGGCTAAATTAACTAGTTTAGCTTTTGATCTCGTGAAATTAAAGCTCTCTTGGTGGACCTTGATGCCTTTGGAGCTGTAGACCCAAATGGTACTATTCCTTTGTTTTATTTATACAGACGGCAAATTTCATGATTCTTAAGTTATCTGTTATTTTCTACAAGTTAGCATGAAGAGAATATGTTTGTGGTAGCTCAGTTCCAACTGATTACCCCCTAGTTTCCATAACTCCCATATTATCAAAAGTTTTTGAATGTCTTTTGGCAAAACCTCTCAAAAGGTTTGCTGAAGGTAATCATCTGTTCCCTAGTTTATAATTTGGCTTTCTATAAGGGCTTCGAGCATGTGCTGCCTTCTTACAATCTTCAATGCTGTAAAGAAATCCCTTGATTGCAGTTAGGAAGTTCATATGATTGACCTCGGTTTTATTGCTGTCTTTGACCGTGTTATTCACGAGGCCCTTGTTTTCAAACTCAGACAGTTGGGAGTGGGAGGGTCTTTTCTTAGCATCATTATTGAACTTTTAAGTAACAGATTGCAAAGAGTTGTTGATGAGCACCAAAGTGAGTATAAGAATGTGATATCTGGTGTTCCACAGGGTAGTGTTCTTGTCCCATTACTTTTCATACTATGTACATATGACATGTGGTTTGGCCTAGAAAACTAGCTCGTTGCATATGGAGATGATGCTACTCTCTTTGCATCAATTCCATCACCTGAATATAGATCTGAAGTTGAGGAGTCCCTTATTAGAAATCTAGCTAAAATAATTGCAAGGTGCAAAATATGGGGCATGAAGTTGAATCCTAATTAAACTCGAAGTATTACTGTAACTGGGTCAAGGACAGTTGCTCCTCATCATCCTGATCTCAGCATTGATAATGTTTCTTTAACTCTGTATGACTTTTTTTTTTCTTTTTAATTTTAGGTGTGGTTCTCGGCAGCAAATTTACTTTTGAGAAACACAATATGTCTATGGTTTATGCAATTACAAAAAAAAAAAAAAAAAAAAAATGTGTTCATTGAAAACGTCATGTAAGATTTTCGGTGATTAATCTATTCTGAAGAAGTGTTTTAATCTTTCAATCAACCTTGTTTCAAGTATTGTTCTCCTGTCTGATCTTCAGCAGTTAATTCTCATCTTAATTGGCTGGACAGCAACTTACGGTTTATTAAATTTCTTATTCTTAATTTAGATATTAATCTCCGGCACCATCTTACAATTAGTTCGTTATGTATGTTGCAAGATTTTCCATAATTCTGACCATTCTTTACATTCAGATCTTCCCGAACAGTACCATCCTATTCGTAATAGTAGGTATGCATTTGATTATAATAAGTAGGCCTCCCCCGCCATGAGACTAATATACATAGCATTCTGGAAGTTTTATTCCAGCTGTGACCAAGTTGTGGAATAATCTTCTTAATCCGGTAGTTTAATCGGTAAATCTTCAAAAGTTAAACTTGCAGCAAATGTTTTTATGTTGATCAGGGTGACAAAAGTCTTATTTATAGTTTATATATGAAAGACATGCTTTAATGTTGTTAATGTTCTTAAAATATTTCATCTTAATTACTAATTTTTTTCTCATATAGTTAATTTATTTCTTCATTTCATTTCCTCACTAGGCTATTTTTCCCTGTTGGAACCCTTAGGCTTATAGCATCTTGCTTTTTGTAGTTTATCTAATAATAATAATAATAATAATAATAATAATAATAATAATAATAATAATAATAATAATAATTCCATGATCACGTTACACAGTATTTTTCTCTCCATGGCTACATCTATAGGGGGATGCCTTCTTGCTAATTTTATCTTCTTCAGGAATCAGTGTATAAATGACATGTTACTATCTAATATTTGATGTTGATAATTTAACGCAGTAATGATGTTATGGAGGTTATTTCTACATTTAAAGAATATAAGCTACTTCAACCTTTGAATTGGTTTTGATAAAAGGATGAAAGTTTTCGATATTTTTCTGAATATTGTCTTTTGTTTAAACTTTATACAGCACCAATATACATATGTCGAGAAAATTACTCTAACCTTATCTTATAAGATAAAAATGTTAGGTTGCTAGTTAGTGACTTTTAAAATGAAATCACTTTAGAGCACTACTGTATTGAGTGAGATAAAAAAGAGAAGGGCAATTTGTACAAGACTGGAACGAAAAAATATATTGCATATTATATGTTAATACATGCAAGGATGTAGTAAGGAACAGATCTTATAGTGGTATGGAATCACTTGAGGTAAGTGAAACAGAACTAATTAATTAGTTCGATCATAATAATGACAATTTTATAGCTCTAAATGACCGTTTTTCAAAAAGCTTAAATCCATGATGCAGTTTTCCTCCAGAATTTTTTGTTTGTCAAATGATTGAAATCTGACGATTATATTCATACAAAATTACAAAATAGACGAAAAAAAAGAATGTAATGGACTTTATTTAAACTGTACTTGTTTTTACTCCTTTTATGCCATCATTTGACAGTTATAAGGACTGAGGTAGGTTTATAAGTTGAATGCCATTAAAAAAGGGATTTCTTACAGTGGTTGTTTTACATACTTTGGCAAGCTTCATTCGTACGATCAGGAGAGACAAGGAGACTCGTTTTGGAAAGTTTCCCAAGTGGACATAGATGCATCCCAAGATACATAGATTTAAAACCTCTTCTCTAGAATATAGTATTCATAAAAAAATATGTGACTATTTACTCACCAGCCTTGGTACACCACTTCAAAAGGGTTTTTGGGTTCTATTAGTATTCGTCCATTACGTGTTGAAAAAAACAATAAAGCAATAAAAGATAGTGAGAAAAGGAGAGAAATAAGTAAAAAACTACGAAAATAGTCTTTAGACGGAAGATTGTTTAATATGCAATATTCTGAAGACGTCCCAACAACCTGCAGCTTCGTGTAAACCTGCTAAAATGGATCTCCCGACATAAAAATTATGCTTAATAGTATTTAGATATTTATTTACCACTTTAGCAATAAGTATAACAGTGTTCCATAAAATTTCAGGTACTTAAATCGCTATATACATTAAATAACTATTTTGGAAATATCATATGACATTTTATGTATACAAATAGAACTTATTTTTAAAAAAGAAACATCATTATCTATTATGCGAATGTGTATTTTGATATCTTTTATGGCTCTGTCTTTTGTATTTTGCTTTGTTTTGTCTTATTTACTAGTTAATTTTAAAGCACCACTGTGAAGTTGGTCAATGCGCAGAGTTTCAGCTCCTATAATGACTTTTTCTTTTTCAAGCTAAATTCCTCTCTTGTGTATTTTCTTGTAGCCTAACTATGACTATTAATTATCTGTGATAAATCTACAGAAGACTCATAAAAATGTAAGATGCAATTGAAAGGGTTTTGCATACACTAATGTAGCCTATTGTTGAAGGGATTTTACTACTTTTACGATGTTTTACTTATACGTAATACACAACAACGTTGGGTGGATATGGCAGCTAACTGGCTCCACTAAAGTTTAATCTTTGAGAGAGCTCCAAAGTTTTCATTTTAATTTTGATAATATAACAATGAAGGATACCATTTCTCTCATTCTGTTTATTTCTCTATTACTAAATATAATCATTAAGATCAGTATACTCTATTTCTTCTTTAAAAGTACATACAAATTCTCAGGATAATACGAATAGCATCTTATTACAGATCCATTCTCCTTAAAAACGAGAGTTTGAAAAATATCTCATGAACAATTTCTTGGGAAGTCTTTTCTTTCCTATTTGATGTTTGGTCGTAACAGAGGTAAGTGACTGTCGAGACATGAGGTATTATGCATTCGACGAGCGAGGGAGTCCAATGGTAAATTATGGTAAAAGTGGCTGTGGCTGTCAGGCTCTCTCTCTCTCTCTCTCTCTCTCTCTCTCTCTCTCTCTCTCTCTCTCTCTCAACTTTTAAAATGCTTTTGACAAAGTCAGTCATAAGAAATCCATGGCATGGTAAAAATAGGAGTACCAGGCATCATTGTTCAGCCAACTGAATGGATTAAAGAATGGCTGACAAACAAAAATCAGGAGAGTTGTAATTAATGGAGAAGCCTCAGAGTGGGCAGCTGTTACAAGCGGAGTACCTCATGGATCCGTCCATTAATATTTTTGATTTACATGAACGACATAGATTTAGGATTAACTAGTAGAATAGCAAAATTTGCCGACGATACTAAAATAGGCATAAACGCTGCAAACTCACAGGACGTAGAAGTCTTAAGAGAGGATCTAATTAAGTTGGGAGAATTGTACAGAAAAAAGCAAATACCTTTCAACTGAGGGAAATGCATAGTCATGTACATATGTTATAGTAACACACAAACAGGTTATTCACTGCTGGGTAATGAAAAAGAACGTGTGGACCAGGAGCAAGATCTTGGAATTATTATTAGCAAAGATTCAAAGTTCCCAAACAGAGCATAAAAGTTGTAAAGAAAGCACAAAAACTAATACGTTACATAAAGAGGCAAATCAAATAGAGAAATAAAGACATTGTACTGCAGATAAACACATCGCTAGTAAGACCACAATTCTGGGCTCAAAATATTCAGAAGGATATAGATTGACTGGAAGCAGTACAAGCTAGAGTCACCAAATTAGGTCCAACATTAAGACAGTTTGGATATAGACGGAGAATGGAACGTTTGAACTACAAACTCGACGACAAAGGGGATGCCTAACGGTGATATTCAAAATTCTTGAAGGAATATCAAATGTAGACTACATCATTCACGCTTAGCACTAATCAGTCTAGAGGTAACTGATACAAAATGGAATGAAAAAAATACAGCACCACTCAATGTGCTAATTTCTTTATGTACAAAATAGATGTAGTGAAAAGTAACACGGTAAACGAATTCATGAATACGTTAGACAAGATCATAAAAAAACTCTCTAAACGTTTAAAGTAATTCGGTCTATCTAAGAGCAAATGGATGGACAAGAAAGTCTTTGAGACATCCAATATCCTTGTAAATCCTTGTAACACTCTCAAGTTCTCAAAAGATTCGTTTTTAAAGTAAAAATTATTGCAGACCAATAACTTTATTTGATCAGATTCTTTTCAATTCTCTTATATCAAAGAGAAGAATAAAGACACAGTCACCTGACATGGTGCCGTCTCTTTTTATTTGTGATAATAATTTTATTTGACTCCTTCATTTCTACCTCAATTATGCTTTACTTATATGGTGTTGAGGTTATTCAGTCCGGTAAGATCTTCAGAAGAGCTGTAATCTTTACGGCCAGAATGCGAGCTATGACAAAATGTGACCTATTTACGACACAAATCAATTCTACTTTTATGCTATATCAGTGGAATTTACTTAACACACTGAAAGATGACATGATTCTATAAAGGATATATCAGGATGAGACACAGAGTATATTGTGATGGATTTTGTCCTACCCATTATGATAGATATTTGTGTATGTGATTTTCTGTGTATAAGTATGAGGAATCCATTCGTTAATATTAATGTTATATTACTGTACTATTAACCTGGGTAATTCATCGAATATCTATCTACAAAATCGATATCCATAAATTTTTATGCCAAACCGACATGGAAAGTTAATGAATTTCATAAATAACCTAGAAATTGTTTTCAATATCTAACAGAGATATTAACCCAAAAGAAGTAGGCTAATATAAAATCTGTAACAGTGGCATCAAAGGCTTACTCCCATGGCTTAAGTGATTGTAAGTAAACTTTTATTATAACAATACCCTTTTTATGTCCGTAAAGGATTAATCATTCCCTTTAAACCACCTTCAGTCACATTTGGATATTATCTTCTTAACTCTTTGGCGTTCATGTCCTTACAAAAGTCGGGGTGAGGTAAAGTGCATACGACCTTAGCCGAAATGTGACGTCCGAGGACATTTTTTTTTTTTCTATTTTAATGGGTACATTCAAACTATAACAGATTAATGCTACTGGTTTGCTGCATCATATTGGAAGAAAGATTAAACTTTCTATTAACCAAAAAAAAAAAAAAAAAAAATGGAATGCTAGAAAATAATAAGAAATGCGTGTTGAACGCGAGATTTTTGGAAAATAAAATCCTAAAATTTTGTTTTCTCTTTTAGAAATTTATGAAGAATATAATAATTATGTTTGAGGATTTTTTGTAATACACAAATTGTCTAGAATTGTAGATATTTCACATAGATGAAACCTTTTTCCAATAAATGTAGTAGTGAGGTGTAAAGCCGATTAAACTTCAAATAACATGAATAAATAAGACATGCATGGGGGGCGGGGGGGGGGGGGATATTGAGCAATTTAGCGTTAGATAACAGAGTAAGTTTTTCATTTCTGTTGTAGGTGTTTTTACGATAACATTCTATGTATAGAAGCTTCAATGCTTTTATATTGTATTATATGCCATATAAAAATACAAAGATTGAACTTTCTAATCATGTGTGGGACGTGTATATTGCAGTTATTTACATACGCAAAAACCTGCTTTGAAATTTTTTTTTTCTAAAAGAGTGTGAATAAAAAGCAAAATAGCTCAAATTGGAAATCAGCTTAGGCCTGCCACGCATGGTCTGCTACTACACGTTTTCTTTAAAGCCTATACCAAAGTCCATATATGTAGATCCCGGGCTCTACATTTCCTTCAACCATCTATCCACCGTGGTGTGAGTCTCGTTTTCCTTGGGTAACGCTCGTATTTACACCAAATTTCCCCTAAAAATAAGTTACGAACGACACGGCAATTTGCGTCATCGGATCACTTAGGCCAATAAATATTTTTACACACCATCGTCCCATCGGATCACAAGAGGGTTAATTCATTTTGCAGTATGAAATGGTGTTCCAGTATCAAAACTTCCATCATGCCTATTAACAGGTGTTTCCAAAATATAAAGATTTTCTTTCCCTAATTCTGTGTCCCACAGTTTTAGTTTCTTTAGAAAATATTCCAATTTATCAACAATGTCAGATAACAAAATCAGCTCCATGGTATGACATGTGCTTCTCTCCCAGTTCCAGTTCTATTAGAAAACTTCCCAATTTAGTAACAAATACAGAGACAAGAAAATCAGTTCTTTACTACATGATTAGAAAATTTAGGCATGCATATATGTCCAACCAAATTCTCATCGAGATTTGGAAGTTTATACACCGCGATAAAACCCTTGGCGTATCATCAGGAGTATTGGACCCCAGGTTGAAAACCTTTACTCCAGAAGTAGAGAAGGAGACGGATACCAAGAAAAATCTCTGCAAATGAGTCGAAAAGGTACTGGAGTGCGGCTCAGTAAAAAGCAGGAAGGTTCAAATTGCCTCTAAGATGGAAGCGAATGGGGAAAAGTGGATTACAGTTGCCAATATTGATGAAGATTTCTACAGAATAGATTCACACATAATTCAGCAATGAAAGGTTAAACGACGGGGTGATAAACTTCTACGTTCTGTAACCACCATTATAGATATTGATAAGTAGATAGACCAATAACTATATAGTAGACATGAAATGCATACATATATTATATGAACTTAGTTGTACGGCACGTGTTTCAAACACGCTCATACACTATAATGCTATTGCTTCATTTATCTCTTGCTCTCTCCCGCACTGATAATACAAGAGCCTGTTTAAGCTTGCTATCACATGTTTCATATTGTTTCAATTTTTGTGACATTGTTGGTCTCAACTGTATGTATATAAGCTTTTTATCTATTGAATAAACCTCAGTTGCATTCACCTCGCCACGTTACCACTTTGAAGACGTAAAGGGGGCAGGAGTGGCGATGATGGCTGTCAGAAATCGTTGTTAAATGTTTACCATGTCCAAGAATTCTTGCAATGCTTTGACTATCGAAGACATGGGGAAGCTGTGAACAACTGATACCTTCTAAGGAGTGATGCTGTGTCCTAAGAACGATACTTTTCTTTGGCGCCAAAGGTACACGTGCTGTACTGGACTAATAGGCCGTTCTGTTGTAGGTGGTCCAGAACGATACGTAGGTGTCGGGAAGTTCCTCTTTGGAGGTATAGAACACTAGTATGTCGCCCAAGTAACATAAGCATAAAGGGGGGTACAGAACAGTACGAGACATAAAAGCAATAGCGTTACAATGTATGAGCGCCTATGAAATACTTGTGGTACATAATATTCAAAATATGTATTAGCAATACATATTTGATCTTGATTTTAACTGTGTAAGTTTTGTCTTTCTAGCTATTATTATCATAGTCATGAAAATAATGTAGTTTAACGAGAGCTCTGAGGGAACGAATAGCCTACATCAGTGGTTCCCAACCTTTTTCTAGTGGTGACCCCATTTTAGCTTCACTATACTTTTTGCGACCCCACTCAAATATCAAGGATATATATTTTCTTTTAATAGAACAAATATAATTGATTAAGATATACTGTTTATCATTGAATAGCAAAAACCCAAAAAATGCACTTACATATAATATAATGATATAATTTCTTTATATAACACTCACTGCATAATAGAATGTTATTGATATGAGTAACACAAGCATTATCTTGATAATAAACAGTGATGTTCTTCGTGTGATGGTTGGAACTGCTTTTCCATCGCCATTATCTCAATCCGCAGTGATTTTTTCGATACAGCACAACGGCATGGATATTAGTTCTCAGTATCAACTTTATTAAAAGTAAAGATGAGAAGGTCACCTCACACATATGTCGAAGAGGAGGGCATAACAATTTAAGCATACCTTCAGCCAAATTTGGATACCGAGGTAACTGCTTTCTCTAAAGCTGAATCTCTGTTAGGGAATCAAAGTCAGCTTTGGCACTGCCAGATCTAATAAGATCAATGAATTCCCATTGATACCTTTCAGGAACATTTTCAATTGTAGTATCAAATGGTTTATTTGAAGTATGGGATAACTGACGCTTTTCTGGGAAATATTGGGTAAATTCCTCTTTTAAGGTCTCCAAAAAGTAGGATCAGTAAACTTTGAAAACTGTTTTTAAATGGAATATCAGTATCATTTTCTTCAACAAATCCATTTAATGTGGAAAACATGTACAAATTTCTCTTTCATCCATCACTCCCAAAGCCCCAGCTTCATTTGGAGGGCATTCAGTTTTTCTGCAAAATCAAGAATGCCGGAATTTTCGTCCTGGAGTGGAAGATTAAGTAAATTCAAAATTGTGAAAAAAAACTACCAAGTATGCAGTTTTTGACAAATTATTCATATAACCTAAGTAACTTGAAAGTTCTGTTTTTCTTTGCTGAGATAAGAATTCTCTCACCTAAGTATTCAACTAAAAATATCTGGTAGGGATTGCCTTCTGGTAGCTATCTTATTTCAGTTTGCAACAGAACTTCATGCTTAGGATTAATTTTTTTTATGACACTTTAGCAAACAAGCAATTGTTCAATGTATTTGAATTTATAAAGTTAACTGCTTTAACAAGTGATTGCATAAGTTTTTAAATCTTTGGCCATGTGTTTTGCAGAAAATACTTGACGATGTATCATGCAATGAATTCCAACAGCTTCCGGGGAAATATTCTTTACCTTCTGTTGAAACCCAGATCTACATTCTAGCATGGAAGGTGCTCCATCAGTACACATGCCACAGATATTTTCCCACATCAATCCTTGTTTTTCTTAAGAAAACATCCTATTTTTCTAATATAACACAGCTTTAGTTGTTTCTAATGGTCTGCAAAAAAGTAATTCAACATCAAAATCGCCATAATTTATGTATCGAACATAAACTAATAACTGAGGAAGATTACCTACATATGTTGATTCATCATTTTCTAATGTGAATTGATCAAGTGTAGATGCCCAGTATGATTACAAGGTAAAATTAATTCCTCGACATTTTATATCCAGTTCTTAGAAATGCGATATAAAACGCCATTATAACAGATTTACTTTGTCTTTGGGAATTTCCATCTCTGTCAAGACGAGATTTTTTTCGGATCCACATGCTTATTCTTGAAAACCACCAGGTTTTCTTTACTGAACTCTACATTTTTCGTCTCCAAATGATGCCTTAACTTATATTGCGTCATTGATTCTTTTGAGAATACTTCACTGCACATCACAAATTGAGTTTTTTTTCCCTGTTGAGATAAAGCAAGTACAGTATTACTGATGTTAATGTATTCCTCCATATATTTCTGCTTTCCTTTGTTGCCATAATTGCAACAACCTTTTGTAAAATCAGGTAGAGAGAGAGAGAGAGAGAGAGAGAGAGAGAGAGAGAGAGAGAGAGAGAGAGAGAGAGAGAGAGAGAGAGAGAGAGAAAATTAAAATTAGTCAATCAAGACTTGCTAATGATAACTATATCAGTGAAAATGCTATGAAAACATATAATCATAAATACAAACATGTGTCTTTATTTGTATCTTTTATATATTTATGTAGTGCACACACACAAGCAGATAATACACAGATACATATACATACACACTTATACCCTCCTCGCTTTCTCATTTACATTTTTTTAGGGAATTTGAGACTATATTTATCTGCATTTTAAGTAATCACCAACAACTCATTTGTCATCTCTGTTTTATATATGGATGTCTTACTGCAGCTGAGGTTTATAATGTACCAACCGTGTTTCACACAATTGTACATAATTCCTTTTGTATATATTATGCTTGTATCTTCGCTCCTCCCTCGCACTAAAACGAACATGAAAATTCCTGTCTGTTTTTTCCTCTGTGATATTGTCTGTCTTGTGAACTTGTCATGTCCTGTTGCCTTGAGGTTTTGTATATGAGGAGAGTGTTCCACAACAATATAACTCAGTCGTTTCCAATCTGCCTTTGATTTCACAACTCCTCTCTCGGCCCGTCACATTGGTGACCCCGGAAGTCGACTCACTCCCACCGCCTTCCACCCCCACCCCCTCGCCCCTTCATCGTTGGTACTATGACGGACTCTACGGCAGTTGGTGCTGCGGCCGCTCCATTCAAACTTTCATCATTTGCCAGCGGAGAGGCGTTTGCTTGGTTTCAGCGCGCAGAAGTCCAGTTTCGTATCAGGGGCGTGACTCGCTCAACCACCAAAGCGGATTATGTTCTCGCGGCGATACCCGAGGACACCTTCCCAGAAATATCCGACTGGCTTTGTGAACAAGGAGACACCCCAATAGCGTATGACGACCTCAAATCATACCTTCTGCAGCAGTACTCGCCGTCGCCAGCCGCCCGTATAGCAAAGCTTTTTCAGCTCTCGCAACAACCGTTGGGGGACCAAAGGGCTTCGCTTGCCCTCAGGGAAATGACCAGTATCGCTCGCCTTCAACCTGCCGCAGACGGCTCTCCTCGTGAGGTGAACCTACTCCGTGCCCTTTGGATACGCCGTTTACCTGAACCTGTGCGCGCTGCCATACCCGATGTCGATAGTTTACCCATAAAGGACTTGATGACCAAAGCCAACGCCCTTATGGACAGCCACTTCAAGACCTCCATCAACGCCTCCACCCCCGACGACGAGGATGCCTATTCAACGTCAACCGAAGCTGACATGAATGCCGTAGGACATACACGCCTACCCCGTGACGTGCCGAAGCGGCGACAAAGCCGCCCACCACCCACCAATCGCTCGCGCCCCAACGAACGACTTCTACAGCCACTTACTACCTCCCATCCGCCGCAGTTTTGCTACTACCACTTCAGATTCGGGGCAACCGCGAAGAAATGTGCCAAAGATTGTCAGTGGCCAAAAAACGTGTAAGTAGGCCATCGCTTGTGGCGGTGGCCTCCCATGTTTCTAATCTTTTTTTTTTACAGGATGCAGGAACGGGCGTGCGATTTTTGGTAGACACGGGTGCTTGTCGTTCTCTTTTGCCAAGGAAACTCTTCAAGGCACGACGTATTCTGTCTACATCTGCCGACGTCCGCTTGGTAGCTGCCAACGGATCTGCGATACCCACCTACGGTTACGAGAGCCTCACATTATCGTTCGGAAACGGTAAATTCAATTGGAAGTTTCTCGTTGCTGACGTCACAATGCCAATCCTCGGTGCGGATTTCCTCTCTCATTTCCACCTTCTGGTCGATGTCGCCCACCGACGATTGGTCAACGCTGACTCGTACTTGTCGACACCTCTTCAACCCGCCCCCTCTAACCTCGCTCTCCACATCAGCGCACCCACGGATGCCTACGCCCACCTCCTCATGTCGTACCCGGAAGTTTTCCGTCCAGAACTTCGCCAAACGCCCACGGTTCCTGCCAAGCACGGTATTTATCACCATATCAAGACGACGGGACCCCCAGTCTTCGCAAAATTCAGACGTTTGGCACCGGAACGATTGGCAGCCGCCAAACAGACGTTCGCCGAAATGGAGAAAATGGGCCTTTGCCAAAAGGCCTCCAGCCCATGGTCGTCACCCTTACACATCGTTCTGAAGAAAGACGGCTCCCTCCGTCCGTGCGGGGATTACAGGCGCCTGAACATGCAAACAGAACCGGATCACTACCCCCTCCCAAACATTGCCGATGTAACCTCCTACCTGCACAAAGCAAAGGTTTTCTCTACGCTCGACCTCCTGAAGGGGTATTATCAGGTGCCTATGAACCCAAGACTGCCATCACCACTCCGTTTGGCACATACACCTTCAATTACTCCTGTTTTGGCCTTCGTAATGCTGGGGCAACGTTTCAACGTCTCATGGATGGCATCTTAGGGGACCACCCTTTCTGTGTATGTTATGTGGACGACATACTTGTGTTCTCCTCCTCAAAAGAGGAACACCTCCCTCACCTGTGCATCGTGCTCGACCGCCTGCAACAAAACGGCCTTGTAGTCCGGTACGACAAGTGTACCTTTGGCGCCAACGAAGTGTCGTTCTTAGGGCACCGTATCACTCCTGAAGGAGTCCATCCCCTCCCTGAGAAGGTAGCAGCCGTTCAGAATTTCCCCACGCCCTCGACCGTCAAAGCTCTGCAGGAATTCTTGGGCATGATCAACTATTATCACCGTTTTCTGCCAGCCATTGCCGCCACTCTTGCTCCCCTCTACGCCTCCCTCAAGGGCAAGCCAAAGGACCTGAAGTGGGGTCCCCTTCAAGAAGCAGCCTTCTGCAATGCAAAGAAGGCCCTATCAACTGCTGCGGCTCTCACTTTTCCTATCCCACACGCCCCTCTCCTTCTCTCCACCGATGCCAGCGACGTCGCTATTGGTGCAGTACTCGAGCAGGTGGTCAAAGGCTCGCCCCGCCCATTGGCCTTCTTCAGCAGAAAACTGTCCAAGGCAGAATCAGGTTATTCTACCTTCGATCGAGAATTGCTGGCGGTGCACTTGGCTGTCCGTCACTTTCGCCATTTCTTAGAAGGTACGCCCTTCGTCATTCGCACAGACCACATGTCTCTGGTGCACGCCTTCACTCGACAGTCTGACGCCTGGTCCGCCCGTCAACGCCGACATCTCTCCGCCGTGGCTGAATACAATTGCACCCTCCAATACGTCCCTGGGAAAATGAATCCCGTTGCCGATGCCCTGTCAAGAAACACGTTGGCTGCCGTTCAACTGGGATTGGATTACAACGCCCTGGCTGAAGCCCAACGACCGGATCCAGAGTATCAAGCTTGTAGGACATCCTGCACGTCCCTCCGTTGGGAGGATTTTCCCCTCGAAAACTCCAACACCACCCTCCTCTGTGACGTCAGTACTGGTAGACCGCGACCTTGGATTCCTGCTCCCATGCGCCGACAGGTGTTTGATTTCATCCACGGCCTTTCACATCCCTCGTGCCGTTCTCCTGCACAGCTGCTGAAGGCAAAGTTCATTTGGCACGGCATTTCTAAGGATGCTAAGGATTGGGTCCGTGCCTGTACTTCTTGCTAAACTTCCAAAGTACATCGACACACGGATTCAGGAGTGGGCACCTTTCCTCAACCTCAGCGTCGTTTCGCACACATTCACGTCGACGTTGTAGGCCCCCTACCCACATCACAAGGACATCGTTACCTGTTTACCGTCATCGACCGCTCCACTCGTTGGCCTGAAGCCATTCCCATGGAAACTGCAACGTCCGCCTCATGTACATCTGCCTTACTCTCTGGATGGATTTCAAGATTCGGTATCCCTGAGCATATTACTTCTGACAGGGGAACCACTTTCACCTCTCGATTATGGACGTCATTAGCAAATCTCCTGGGCATCACCCTACATCAGACAACGGCCTACAACCCCGCTGCCAATGGAATGGTTGAACGTTTTCATCGCACCCTCAAAGCAGCTTTGATGTCCCGCTGCAAGGATTGCAACTTGTTTACTCAGCTTCCCTGGGTCCTTCTTGGACTAAGGACCACTCCTAAAGACGCCCTCGACGTCTCGGCAGCCGAAATGGTGTATGGCGACCCGTTGGTCGTCCCTGCCGAGTTTTTTCCTTCTACAACCTCCTCCGACGATCTCCAGCGCATACGTGACGTCGTGGGAAAATTTACTCCGTGCCGCCAGACTTACAAGCCCCCAGCGAAGCATCATATACCAACGGACTTGCACTCTGCAACGCACGTCTTCCTGCGCAACGACACCAGCAAGCCACCGTTAACGCCCCCTTACACGGGACCTTTCCTTGTGATCCGACGCAGTCCGAAAGCATTCCTCCTAAACATTCGGGGCAAAGAAGACTGGGTCTCCATTGATCGTCTAAAACCTGCTTATCTTCTGCCAGATGACCCGCCTACAGTTCGCCTCTCTAGATCAGGGCGCCTTATTTAACATGTACAGTATGTCATTTTTTTGGGGGGAGCCATGTACCAACCGTGTTTCACACAATTGTACATAATTCCTTTTGTATATATTATGCTTGTATCTTCGCTCCTCCCTCACACTAAAACGAACATGAAAATTCCTGTCTGGTTTTTCCTCTGTGATATTGTCTGTCTTGTGAACTTGTCATGTCCTGTTGCCTTGAGGTTTTGTATATAAGGAGAGTGTTCCACAACAATATAACTCAGTCGTTTCCAATCTGCCTTTGATTTCACAACTCCTCTCTCGCCCCGTCACAATAAACATCAGTATTTTCAGCATATATGAATTTATTTTGATTTTCCTAATTTGTAGTTAAAATATCGTTCAATAGATATCATAA
>NC_090732.1:66477128-66479628 GCF_036898095.1 Palaemon carinicauda
ATATTCTCTGTCTGTTTCATCTCATTTTTTCCATTTTTCTGCCAACATTCTAATTGGTCCTCTTACTTCTCGTCCAAACACCATTTCATTAGGGCTACATCCAATGCTTTCTTGATAAGCATTGCGTACCTCAAATAACATCAAAAGTAGTCCGATGTCCCATTCATTTCCAGTTTCAAGTCATTTCCAGGGAGAGATAGAAAGGGAAATTAGTAAATTAAGGGAACAAGGGATAATCGAGGAGAGCGAATCCCACTGTGCTTCTCCAATTGTAGGCGTTGGGAAAAAGGATGGCTCGGTAAGATTGTGTGTTGATTATAGGAAGTTGAATGAAGTAACTACGGATCTTGCATTTCCATTGCTCTCGATCAAAGAATTACTTGTGAAGGTACGGGATAGTAAATGTAAAACGGCATTCATAGCTGGCGATCAACTACTTCAGTTTAATTTTCTTCTTTCGGTGTTAAAAATGCTCCAAGTAATTTTTCTATAGAAATGGTGGGGGTTTTGTCTCCCCTAATTGGCCAAATTATTCTTGTTTATTTAGTCGATATTTTAATTACAGGGAAAATGGCCGAGGAGCATTATAACAATATTCGTAAAGTTTTAGAAGCATTGCGACGTAATGGTATGAAAATAAATTTGTCAAAGTGCAAATTTTTATGTAAACAGGGCGAATTTTTAGGTCATATAATAACCCCAGAAGGTATCCAACCCTGCCCAGTAAAGTAGAAGCTATTAGAGATTTCTCCAGGCCACATACCCCTAAGGAAGTAGTTTGATTCCTTGGGCTCGCTGGGTATTACAGTGAATTCATAAGAGGTTTTGGAGAGATAGCGAAACCATTAGATGATTTAAAGAAACAAAAAGTAATAATTTGGGGAGTGGAAGAAGAAAGGGCCTTTAACCATTTGACTAGCAATGACTTACTGGCATATCCTAGATTTGATCGTCTGTTTTTAGTGAAAACAGATGCGTGTAACGTAGCTATTGGTGGCGTAATTTCCCAACGAGGTGATATAGGTAGAGAGAGACCCATTTGTTTTGCTTCCAAGGCAAAGTGATCATCGCCCCTTATGTGATTTATTTTACAAAGGTGACTTGACATCTAAACAAGCGAGATGGATTGAAAGACTTTTAGAGTTTAATATAAAGGGGTTTCACCACATAAAAGGTAAAGCTAACAAGGTAGCTGATGCCCTCTCTAGAGGTACAGTAATAGGAGTAACAACTAGGGCAAAAAGAGAGGAACGAAGAGCGAAACCAAAATATTGAGGACGCTCATAAAAAATACCGAACGGGATGCACGTGAGGAGCAATCAGAAAATGAGATCCGAGAGAGAGAGAGAGAGAGAGAGAGAGAGAGAGAGAGAGAGAGAGAGAGAGAGAGTGTGTGTGTGTTAGGGATGTAGAAGAGAGAGAGGAGGGAGAGCGAGAGAGAGAGAGAGTTAGGGATGTAGAAGAGAGAGAGAGAGAGAGAGAGAGAGAGAGAGAGAGAGAGAGAGAGAGAGAGAGAGAGAGAGAGAGAGAGAGAGGGATTGGAACGGTGAAGGTGAATTTATGCGGGTGGCCGAGGACATGACCAGGGGTGTCCAGAATGAGTGCCCTGATGATGCAGGTGTGATTGACTTGGGAGGTGGGGACATAAAGGAAGTCCAAGAGGGACAGAAAAAAGAGGAATGGATGGAAAGATGCGAGCAGTCATTAAAGGGGAATCGGAGAGTTATCCATCATTTCTGAATGTGCCTTGTGAGATTTTTTTTTTTATAGAGAATATCTTATATCGTGCTTACGAGAAGAGGGGAGGGAAGTTTTATGCACAGTTAGCTCTTCCTCCCTCTGTAATTAGTCAAGCCATCCACATTGTACATGCAAGTTCGTATGCAGGGCATTGAAGGATTGATAGAACATTAAGGAGAGCATGAGAATCCATTTTTGGTTAGATATGAAAAAATCTATAGAGAATTATAAAACATGTTGTGTTGGTTGTAACTGTTTCAAAGAACATAAAAAACCCTGTAACAGAAGCCAGAAAGCAGCCTGTGATTCCTATTAAATTTTTTAGGGTGCATATGAATGTGGTAGGACCATTTCGTACTGGTATAACACAACATAAGTAAATATGTGTATTTGTGGATACACTCATACTTACGCAATGTTGGATAAATCAGCAAATTCATTAGCCCAGGCGCTGTGCTCTTTCCTTACTAGGTTTGGTTACCCGAAAATTTTGATAAGTGATAATGGTCTCAAGTTTACAAATAAAGTGGTGAAATTGGTCACGGACTTGATGAAAATTGAACACTTTTCAGTGACCGCATATGGGCCTTCAGCTAATGGCTTAGTAGAATCAAATAATAGGGAAGTGGTGCAAATTTTACGTTACTTAGTGGCTGATGACCCCCTTCATTGGCACGCCATGCTTCCTTCAGCTGAGCTAACTTTGAACATTGCATATAATGCTTCGCTCAGGGACACGCCTTTCATTTTAGTGTATAAA
>NC_090732.1:66484628-66487128 GCF_036898095.1 Palaemon carinicauda
AAACATTTTATAGTGTCCAATTAGAGAGAAAGGAAACAATTAATAATATGCTTTGTTTGCCATTTCATGTTTGTTTTTTAGATGTTATACCCCTTTTGAAAAAACTAGATATTGCTGTAGTGTTTAAATATAATTGTACTTTAAAAAACATTTAATTAAGAATAGTTCTGGAAATGATAATAATGTAATATATAGCATTCCTTGTTCAGAGTGTAACCTATTTTATGTTGGCCAAACATCAAAAAGTATACCAGTCAGATTAAAACAACATCAGGTGGCCGTCTCCAGGGGTTCTCTTAATAATGCCTTGGCCTCCCACTGGTTAGGGTCAAGTCACAGAATTGGTTGGTCAAAGACGGAAAAAGTAATCCATGTAAATGACTATTTCCAAAGGAATATTGTTGAATCATTTTTAATCTCCTGTACTCAAGGTAGAAATTTGAATCTAAGTCCAGGTCTGTTTCCGTTAATCCAGTATTATCCTTTTATCTAAAATCTGACTTCTCCGGAATTATTAAGAAACTGACAGCTGTTGGATCCCCTTCTCCTGTATAAATACGATGTCTTTGTATATGTATTCTCATTGCTGAGTTTGATAATGTCCTGAGTGGATGAAAGTACTAACTCCAATCAAGTCTTTTTCATTTTCCTTTCGTGGCTATAATACATTTTATATTCATCACGTGTCAGCTTTCGTGATTTCTACACATATATATTCATATACATATACACATTTTTGTGTGTATATACATATATAAATATATATATATATATATATATATATATATATATATATAATATATATATATATATATATATATATATATATATATATATATACACACAGACATATATATATATATATATATATATATATGTATATATATAAATATATATATATATATATATATATATATATATATATATATATATATATATATATATATTCAAATAAGCCATATATATATTTGATATATTAATATCTGGATTCTCTTAACGACCTCGGGAGCAGAGCCCCAGGCTAAATCACACAAAGACAAAAGCTTGTGACCGGCCGGGAATCGAACCCTGGTCGTCAAGCTTGTATAGACAGTAACTAAACCACCGGGCCACGAAGAAAGATAAAAGTCAGTGACAATTTTTGTGTACTTATACCTGTCAAATTCAGGTGTTTTGTACTTAGAATTGAAATCAACCCATCTTCACCATCGTAGCTAATTGGTAGTTTGTTACTTGGCATTCGATTAATGATAAATTTTGCACATTTAGACGTGTTTTTCATATTCATATAAGCCATATATATTTTTGATACAATAATGTCTGGATTCTCTTAACGACCTCGGGATTTCAATTCTAATTACAAAATCCCTGAATTCGACAGGAATAAGTACAGAAAAATTGTCATTGACTTTTATCTTTCTTTGTGGCCAAGTAGTTTAGTCACTGTCTATTTAAGCTTGCCGACCAGGGTTCGATTCCTGGCAGGTCACAAGCTCCTGTCTTTGTGTGATTTCACCTGGGGCTCTGATCCCGAGGTCGTTAAGAGAATCCAGACATTAATGTACCAAAAATATATATGGCTTATTTGAATATGATTAACACGTCTAAATGTGCAAAATTTATCATTAATCGAATGCCAAGTAACAAACTACCAATTATCTACGATGGTGAAGATAGGTTTATTTCAATTCTAAGTACAAAACACCTGAATTCGAAAGGTATAAGTAGAGAAGAATTGTCAATGACTTTTACCTTTCTTCGTGGCCCAGTGGTTTAGTCACTGTCTATACAAGCTTGCCGGCCTGGGTTCGATTCCCGGCCGGTCACAAGCTCTTGTCTTTGTGTGATTTTGCCTGGGGCTCTGATCCCGAGGTCGTTAAGAGAATTCAGACATTAATATATCAAAAAGATGTATGGCTTATTTGAATATGATTAACACGTCTAAATGTGCAAAATTTATCATTAATCGAATGCCAAGTAACAAACTACCAATTAACTACGATGGTGAAAATGGGTTGATTTCAATTCTAAAAACAAAACACCTGAATTCGACAGGTTTAAGTAGAGAAGAATTGTCATTGACGTTTACCTTTCTTCGTGGCCCAGTGGTTTAGTCACTGTCTATACAAGCTTACCGACCAGGGTTCGATTCTCAGCCGGTCACAAGCTCTTGTCTTCGTGTGATTTTGCCTGGGGCTCTGATCCCGAGGTCGTTAAGAGAATGCAGACATTAAATTTTGGGATGCAGATGGGTAATTGTTTGTCACCAGTTTTATCGAATATTTATATGGAATTTTTCGAAAGTCGAATAGCTTGAGCAATTTTATTAGACTACATTTTCTGGGTAAGATATGTTGACGACGTATTTGCTATACTAAAAACTTGCTCTGATATTCATAAAATTTTAAGTGATCTCAATAGTCTAGTCCCTCCATAACTTTTACCGTCGAAAAAGAAGACAACGGTGCTATTTCATTTTTAGATGTGACAGTCATAAGGT
>NC_090732.1:66497128-66559628 GCF_036898095.1 Palaemon carinicauda
GGAGCTAGGAGTGTTGGTAAAAATGGCAAAAGAAAGAGATCCGACGGATCGCAATAATTACGAAAGCATCACACTTACGTCAGATGTCATGAAGATATATAGTATGCTCATTCTAAAGAGACTAGAGGGAAAGATTGAGGAAAAGCTGAGAGATGAAGAAGCAAGATTTCGAAAAAGTAGAAGTTATATTGATCAAATTTTAGTTTTAAGGTATGTGGTACAGCAATGTGTGATATATAGAAATCCACTTTCACTGGCATTTGTGGACTAGGAAAAAGCCTTTAATAGCGTGCACTGGCCAATGTTGTGGAGTCCTGCGTTATTATGGAGTTCCTCTCATATATTTCGAAAAAGTAGTTGTATTGATCAAATTTTAGTTTTAAGGCATTCGGTACAGCAATGTTTGGTATATAGAAATCCACTTCTAATGACATTTGTGGACTATGAAAAAGCCTTTAATAGTGTGCATCGGCCAATATTGTGGAGAGTCCTGCGTTATTATGGAGTTCCTCTCATATATGTAAATTTAATTGAGTCTGTTACTGAGCATAGCAAATGCAAAGTTAATGTTAGTGGAGTCCTAGCAAACCAATGTCAAGTGAAAAGGGGAGTACTCCAAGGGAATGTGTTGTCACCTATGCTGCTTATCCTCCCCATGGATTTTGTAATGAATAGAACAGTTGGGGATGGTGGAGAAGGATTAGATTGGATTGGTAACAGGAAATTAACAGATCCAGAGTTTGCTGATGACGCTGTCCTTATTAGCAGACCACTACAGAACTTGCAAAGCTTGCTTACCAAAATGCATGGAATATCACATGAGGGTGGGCTCAAAATGAATAGAGGAAATTCAGAGATGATGAGAACGGAATATGAAATGGAAGATGAAATATCATTGGAAGGATAATGGATTAATGAGGGGGAATCATTTAAATATGTAGGAAATATGATATCTAATACAAAATCTTTAGAATTTGAGTTTAATGAAAAAGTAAAAAGAGTAAATCAGATAATGGTTAGGTTAAGTAAAATCTGGAAATCAAATCACCTGAAATTACACATAAAGATCAGACTATATATCAGTTTAGTGAGATTAGTGTTACTTTATAGACATGGCTGTGATATAACAATGAAATATAATCTAACAGATTTTGTAGATTTGAGAACAGAACCCTCAAAAGAATATTAGGAGTTAAATGCCAGGACAGGATTAGAAATGAAGCTCTGAGGGAGATTACACAAGTGCCATATGTGGATGAGATCATGGTAGAGGGTAGATGGAGATGGTTTGAGCATCTATATATATATATATATATATATATATATATATATATATATATATATATATATATATATATATATATATATATATACATATATATATATATATATATATATATATATTTATATATATATATGTATATATATATATATATATATATATATATATATATATATATATATATATATATATATATATATATATATATATATATCACGGCTGGCAAGCTGCACAACCTCTCGAGTTTCAAACTCACCTGTTTGTTATTAAGACCCAAAATCTGAGAAAATGATATAACTCCCAGACAGCAATATATTAAAACACTAAATATCCAAAGGTCTCTTAAAAACACTCAAAACAAAACTGGGTAATTATTATTAAGAACTATTCAAACAACTTACTTCGATTATTATCTAACTGGGATACGCGAGAGAACTTAAATAAACATTGGTGATTGAAATAATACACTCTTTACAAAAATAAATATATTCTTTAAAAATTACATCTTGATAGAATTTACATATGTAAATAAATCACTCAAATTATTAAGTATGAACAAAACTTAGATTAAGGCAAAAGAAATTAATACTTATGAAAATTATACAATCACTTGTTTCACTGTAAATTAACGTTTACACAATTAATTAGTCTTGACACCTAAGGAAAATAGTTAACCTTATAATGATACAAATATACCTCACACGTTTGTACATAAATCTCACTGGGCCAGTTACAAAGATTTACACAATACCAACACTTACCACAACACAGTAAATTTAAAATTTTTGGTAAATTCACAGCATCGTTTTAACACACTACACACGATATATGCTGGGGCACAAAATCACTTCAGAAAGGACATACTATAGGCACTTGGAGAGAGAGAGAGGACATACTTTAGCTCGTTCACAGGACAAGCTGGGTCTCTTTTTCCACTTAGCATATCTGGGGATGCATATATATGAAATTAGTAACTTCTAAAATATTCTAATAGATTTTTCTCGTGGCTTGAGGGCCGGCACCTAGCGATGCCAGAGTTATCAACTATCACATATCGAACAGGAGAACCAGCCTTGCTTCACGGCAACTCTCTCTGTCATCCATCGTACTCGGAAATAACAAAAAGATAAAATCTAACACTGCAGTTTTTGAGAACTTACCAAAACACATAGCAAATATATGAATTGTGTATTTTATCACTAACATGACACAATACCTCATAAAAATATAGAAAAGATTTACATAAGCCCTTGTTCATATCTCATATGAATCATACAGCACTCTTAAACAGTTTACGTAAGACTTTGTAACAAAATACGTGAAAAAGGTAATTCTTAGAAATAACGTACATTTACATATAGTGACTTAAATGAAGAATACAATGAAATTAACGACGAAAGTCTTATATAATTTACATACAAATCTTATATCTATATGTGAGGAATTCATCTTAAGAGCTGGCTATTCACCTCAAATACACAAATGAAATATAAAAGCAAAATACAGTACATGAATAAACTATCTACTCTACTCTAGACCAGCTTTGTAAGAATACACACACACACAGATACACACACACACACACACACACGCATATATATATATATATATATATATATATATATATATACATATATATATATATATATATATATATATATATATATATATATATATATATATATATATATATATATATATATATATATATATATATATATATATATATATTGGTGTGCTACTGTCTTAAGCACACATTTGAGTATGAGTTGTTTTCAGATGTATTTAAATGGTTTACTGAATACATCTTAATGGTTTTTAAGTTTTATTTTTTAATAAACAACAGAGTTAAACATCTCCATCACTGGAGGAAGCTGTGTTGGTCCACATGACCAATTCTGGTGAAGTTTAGATATGAACTGAATAAATTATCGATATCCCAAATATCGTATGCTTGCTTTAATTTAGCCAAGTGACGGAATCGGAAGACACCTGCATCCGGTGACGTCACAAACTTTCACACGAGGAGACAATGTGTTGACGTTAAGAAAGAATGTCAATTTGCCGTCTTTGCATTATACATCCTGTTTACAATTTGAATGACTACAGCAAATCTCAGGGTTAGCTCTTCCAACCAACATGACATATTACGTCATTTGTTTTAAACATGTAATATTACTATTCTAACTATTACATAAGCTCGGCCAGCTATCTCAATTTTTTTACAAAAATTTAACAACAAGCCGAAACATGGTTATTAGGTGTGACTGGACATACGTATTAATCTTTGTTTAACATTAGCCATAACCAACTGAGGACGAATATCCAAACAGGCACATCAAAAAATAATAACAATAATGCATACAAAAAAGATATTACCAAAGCAAAAAGAAAAATGCATGATAAAACCAAGATCATATATATGGTACATTGCTAGCAAATGATCACATGGTACCAAAAAACAAAATAAATTCTGACTTACAAATGATTCGGTAACTTGATAAAGAATAATTGTTACCTTTGTCAGAAACAAGATACTCAATTTTTAGTGCACAAATACGAATTCCTGGTACGTACACGTACCACGGTTTCGTACATATATATATATATTTATATATAGGGCTGATATATTTTATTAGATGCCCATAGATTCTGTTATATATTTTATTATATTTTTTTTTTTTTTTTTTTTTTCTCTTTTCTTTTTTTTAACATTCCGGCTTATATACTTTTATTAGATGCCGAGAGAAAAAAATGATTTATATCCTTTTTTATTTTATTTATTTTTTAAATGTTGTTTTAAATGTATTTTTAACAATGCAAATGTAGAGAATTTCTTTAATTACATATTACTAGCGTACTAATCAGCTTTTCATACAAACATCTTCCTGACAAATTACTCCCTTAGCGAATGAGGTGGCCACTCATACAGCTTTGAACTGGATCAGGTAGGGGGTATTGTCAGGGCTATGCAACTCGTTCCTTTGTAGCTGCTTGCTGTGCCGTAACCTACGCCAAACAAGGATGTTCACGGCGATAAATATCATCGCCGTGACACACAAACTAGCCAGTATTATGGGGTGAAGAATTTCTTCATAAGTCGGTGACAGGTGGTCCTTTTCGGTAAGTTTCATCAACTGCTTTGCCACACGGCCGTTGTAAGGGAGAGGAAGTGCTGGCATTGTAGAGGTCCACGTGAAGTTCGCGAAGTAGGCTCGTTCTCTGATGATTGTCCGTAGGCCAGTCACCATGGAATTCGGGGAAGTCCCGATACAGCCATCTGCTGCGACGAAGATGTGGTTGAAGGATGTGGATCCGTCAGGGCATGATACATTGAAGCCGTCCTTGTCGTATCGTATCCACGAGCCATTATTTAGTCTGCAATTGAATTCTTTATTGTCAAAGGGATAAAGCCTATCCAGACAATTTTCACTTGTATGGGAGAGAGCACCGTCTAGCACTATACCTAACTCGCATGAATCCATTAAGTTTTTACGGAATTCAAATGAGTCAGCTGTACATATTTTTCTATCCATTGCGTCTGAACAGTGAGTTAATTGATTTAAGTCTTTAATGACCGTATATGTTTCCTTGTCTGGGGAAATCAATACGTGTCCTGTCAAACTGGATATTACTGGATTTGAGTGATTCGTCATGAAAGTCGGAAATGGTGATATCCTGTAAGATTGCCAGGCATCAGAAAAATCAAAGGGAATTGTAATCCTAATCTTGTTATTATCTACGTTTACTGTAATTAGGCTGTAATAAAATTCTAACCTATGTTCGTCTAACAAAGGAACATAGCCTAGTTTATCCCTTCCGTTCTCCAGAACTAATTTTAAGTAACGTATAGGCAACAAATGGGGCGACAATACACCTTTAGTTGCTAACGTGATAGCTTCTACATAATCCTTGGATTTCTCAATGAAATGTGCAATTCTGTTATGTATGTGATCTATCTTTGAATCATAATACGTTAATGTTGCCAACAAATCCTGTACTTCCATAATTTGAACGATATTATCTGAATGTTCATTTAACAAATCCATAATTTTATTGATTGAAGCTAACTGATCCCTTAGTTCTGACATAATCAATTCATCTTTATGAGTCAAGAACTCAATTTTCTTATTTTGATTACTAATTTTAAGACGATTGGAAAGTCCTAAACCTAAACTTGCAACAGACCCAAAGATGCTTAATGCAGCATAAATGAACGGATTCCGTCTTTCTTTATGTTCGTGTCCTACAGTCCACATCAAAAGGTCATAAGCCAAAGATCCTGTCTCGCCAGTCTTATTTTTCAAGTCATCAGATAGCATCTCTGCAACTTTTAATGTTGATCCAAGCAAACTCTTAGTAGTCAAATGAAAATGTCTCCTATGCAACTCATCCAATGATGCAGAAAACCTTGAAATGGCGGTTCTCAAGCTAGTGACATCATTCTCTTGAAGAAAAATTGCTTGCATATGCACTTCGACAATTACGTTGGTTGATGTAATAAAAATGTCTTCTTGTCTTTCAACTATATTGCCATATTTAAAATATATATTCTTAGTCTTAGAACTCATCCCATACGAGAAAAATGTCTGAGCGAACAATATCACTCCCAACAACAAAAAATTCATCTTGGAAACCTGTAACGAGAAAAAATATATGTAATTACTCCTGTATTAAAAAGAAAACTTTTAGTCACACAAAATAAAATTTTTCCTCACTTCTTTTCCTCTCTTTTCTTTTTAATTTCTTATGTGAGACAATGGTACTATTCTCTCATCCGTGGGTTGGGCTACGTTTTGAATTCTAAACCTATTGGCCGTTAATGTTTCCAAAATGTTAAATGGGCCTTCAAACTTAGGTGTTAGTTTATAGTTGAGCCCTTTTCTGACATTGATTTGAATATAGATGTTATCACCCACGTTATATGTTTTAGTTGGTTTCGCTATTTTATCATGATTCCTTTTCATTATGATTTGTGATTCTTCTAAATTCTTTCGAAGGATATCATATCGACTTATACTTGCATTTATACATTCTTTTAAAGGATTTGATAGATTAGTTGTAGGCGTTAATACATGGAAAGGTGTTCTAACTGGGGTACCATACAATGCTTCATGCGGTGACATTTTAATTGATATATGATATGAATGATTCAGAGTACTCAGTGCCGCCGGTATTGCAATATCCCAGTTGGGGTCTGATCCCCCTAGTGTTACCCTCAATATATTTAATATCTTCCTATTTGCTCTTTCCACTAGCCCATTCGACTCTGGGTGATATATCATGGTATTAATCTTCTTTATGTTGAGGAATTCACACAATGAGGTAAGAAAGTGATTATTAAATTCACCACCCGAGTCTGAGATTATCATGTGTGGAATTCCATGTTTACAAATGTAACACTCGTAAAACTTCCTAGCGCATTCAATCGCAGTTTTAGTTTTAAGCGCTATTAGTTCTGTATATCGAGTTAAAGCATCTATAATTACTAAGAGGTGCTTATTTCCTCTGTCTGACTCGTAAAATCCTGTTAACAAATCTAAATGTATTCTTTCAAAGGGTTGATTGGGAACAGGATAAGCTCCTAAGCTGACAGGTGTTTTCGTATGCCCTTTGTTTTCCTGACATGTGCGACAATTAGCTATGTGTCTTTTTATATCTGTAAGCATTGTATGCCAATAAAACAATGATTTGGCTTTCTGTGACATTAATGAGAACCCAGGGTGTCCATGTAATGGATTTGAATGCAACCAATTCAGGACAGTGGAAATAAGTGAGATTGGTACTACTACCTGGTCGTTAGTTACATGTGGTGTATTGCGGGTTTTCCTTGTCACAGTCCTACACAGAATATTATCTTTGATTATATAATTCTGCTGCTTATACTTTAAATATTCCTTTTCTTTATGATTGCCTTTCAAAGCATTTATAATTGTTTCTATTTTCTGATCTTTTCTTTGCTCAGTCTGTAACAATTCAGCACTCCAGCCTAAATCTTCTTGTTCAGATATTGTTTTTACAATAGGCATGGATGTTGATATATCTATTAATTCAGCTAAAGACTCCGTACAAGATGACACGGGGTTGCGTGATAATGCATCCGCAATGATATTTGCTTTCCCAGGTAAATACCCGATTCTTGCGCCAAAATCTTGAATGATTAAATGCCACCGAGTTCGTTTGGGGCTGTGATTGAAGCCTTTAAAGAACTCTGTTAGTGGTTTATGGTCAGTAAGAACCTTAACGGGATAACCGTAAATTATGAACTGTATTCCCTTGACATTAGTAGGTATGGGAAAATTACGTATAGCCGACACCTTATCATGGACTACTTTAAGACCTTGGCTTGACACCATGAAACCCAAATATATTAATTCTGTTTTGAAAAATTCACACTTACTAATCTTTACCCTTAAGTTATGTTGTCTTAATCTCTGTAGTACTAGTTCTAACTTACGTAGATGTTCTTCTAAGGTGTTGGAAAAGATTACAAGATCATCCATATAGGCATGCAATATATCCCCTAACAAGTCTCCAAACACTATGTTAATCATTCTTGTAAATGTTATAGGAGCACAACGTAAACAAAAAGGCATCCGTAAAAATTCATAATGTCCCCTGGCTGTGCTGAAGGCTGTGTATGGGATACTATCTTCTTCTAATGATATCTGGTGAAAGCCTTTAAGTAAGTCCAAACTGGTAAAATATTTATTCTGACCTAACAAAGACAAAATATCGTCAGTACATGGCACTGGGAATCGATCAGGGATCGTTTCCTCGTTTAGACGACGAAAGTCGACGCAGATACGCCATGTTCGATCTTTTTTCGATACAACTATTAAAGGAAAATTATAAGGGCTATTTGATTTTCTAATGACTTCTTCCTCTAACATTTTACCTACTTCATCATTTATTTCATTCTGGAATTTCATAGGGAGTCTGTACGAGGGTACATATATAATTTTTTTCTTGTCTTTTAACCTTATTTGATGCTCGATCACATCTGTTTTTCCTAAGGATCCATCCGTAGTGGAAAAGACATCTGTATATTTAGTTAAAAGTTCAAAAATTTTCTGCTGAATTTCTTCGTCTTGAATGTCCTTACTGATTTTATTTTTAATAGATCGTAAAAGGGATTCATCCGCAACTGATTGAGAGTGATTGATTTCAGCAACGGTAAGAATACGATGTTTATAAACTTCTACATCCAAGATATGTTGATTTTTGTGAATTACTAAAGTGTTATTTAAATGATTACAGACTTCGATATTACATTGCTGATGTGAGCCTACTGTATAAATAGCTTGTGTGACAGACAATCCGTTAGTTTTCAAAGTATCGGAAAGGATTAATATTTCAGATCCCGGTAGTGTTTTCTTTATTTGCACTATTAAATTCGAAGGTATGTTTGGTTCGATATATTGCGTGCAAGATGATATTACGGGTGAACGAGAATTCTGCTGGGTCGCGTATATTATTTCTTTATTAGTGAGACAAGTTATTGGTTCTTCAACGTACGTTACGGTTACATTTGTCGTCTCCTTTTTATCCAAAACTGACTTTAAAGTATTAGAAGACTTATAGAATTTCCCTTTGATATACACGCCGTGCTTGGCAGGAGCTAAGATAATGTTTTGATTTCCCATAGATGGGTATCCTATAATTACAGCTGGATACATATTAATGTTTTTCACAACAACAAATGTATCGGCAAACGTGCGATTACCGACTCTGAACTGAATATGAGTTATGCCTATGACGTTTAATTCATTATTTCCTATACCTGAAAGTCTAATTCCTGATTTTTCAATCGGAAAGTTCGAAAACAACAAATGATGCGTCTTCAAATCCATAATATTACGTGGACTACCAGAGTCAAAAAATAACGTAAAGGATTTGTGTTCTAAATTTACAGCATATAAGGTTGGCCGTAACTCATTTTGGCTTATTATTGTATGAATTCGTTGCAAATCTACGGGAGCATGCACTGTTTTACTTAATTCGGCCGTGTGTTTCATAGGAAAATCTATTCTCACAATTATCTGATAAAACATTAAATTGATTATTCAATACTATTGATGTTGACATAAATGACCTTGACCCAACATCACTCTCTTCCCCTCTAGAGTTAACTATGTGGTATTTGCTTTGCTCTGCACAGTCTGAAAATTAGGCTGACTTTGCGAGGTCTAGTTTGACGGCCCAGGCTCAGCGATATTTGAAGAAGTGTTTGTTTGTTTCGGACTCTGAACTGCATTGACATTTTGTTGTTTCTTCTTATTGTTAAAATGAGGATTTTTCTTTTTATTTCCATATGGAACTGACTGTGGAATTGACTGTGTATTTCTAGGATATTGTTGTGTCTTACGCGCGTAACATTGACTATAAGAATGTGATGCTGTGTTGTGAACTGAACAAAATTTCGTTCTACAGTCTGCGCTTATGTGACCTTGACGTTTGCAGTTGTAACACGTCACTCCCGCTACTGGATTGTTAATTACGTTCACTGTTTGTGGTTTTGTTTCATTCTTAGCAAAAACTTGAGTTAACACGGGATCGAGATCTGGACACTTGGACATGTTTCTTTATTTGTTTATAGACATCCAATTCCGTACTTGCAGGCATTAACTTCTTATCAAAGCACCGCACTAAAGCTTCAGGCAACATAAGTGTCATGCAAGTTAAATACATTAATCGTAAAAAATCTTTCACGGAGATGTTATCGTTAGTAACCCAAGTGGAATTACCTAAAATGTCCTGATATTCGTTAAGCCTATCAGCTATGAGAGCTGCTCTCTCAACAACATTAAGCCGATTCATAGTGGCTTGATTAAGTGTATTTCGTAACGTTAACACTACATCCAAAGCTTCCTCACCCCCATAAATCGCGCGTAACCTAACTTTGAAATCATCCCAAGTAACTGCTTCCTGAAATGAAACACCTCTTAAATACGCACTCGCATCCCCCTTAGAAAAATCTATAAAACTTTTAGCTTCTTGTAATTGTACAAAAGGATCTACGATTTGTTTGGCATTTAAATGGGCATCAACGGATGAAATCCATGACTCCACATTTTTTGGCAAGAACCCTTGACACGACCTTGAAAAGGAAGGATTGCTGACCTGGCATTTACAAGCGTCACAATTGGAGGAGGATTAGCCTGGCCTACACCACTAGGTCCAGGGGTAGGGCTGACAGGAGGAGCCATGACTGCTGTATTTTTTTTTTCTATCTCTTTGACCCCTTTCAATCCTATCAAAATATCTATATGAGTACAGACGCCCACTGCGTAAACGCATATGTATAATAAAATTCCCCCAACAATGTTACTAATCCCAATACATTTCCCCCCAAGAGTTTATGAAAGAAAAAAGGAATTAGCACAAAGAAAGAAAAATTCTAAATGAGAATTCGGAGTTTCTTATAACAAAGTTTAGGAATCCACTCACCCCAGTAATAATTGACTAACGACTTGTGATAACTACACTTCACTGCCCAAACTGAAATGAATACAAAATCTCTGTACTTAGCTTTATATGAAGTCGACACGTCCTCTCTCTCTCTCTCTCTCTTGATGTTTTGTTAGCGATGTCTCGTTCTAGTTTCTTGTTGAATGTAGTTCTTCCTGGATATGTCTTGCAATTGTTGAATGCCAGTCCTTGGGTTTCCTAGGATGTTGATTGAAGATTCAAGTTGTATACTAACATATGTTGATGTTAGCTTTTCCGTTGGACTTAGTCAAAATTGTAGATTCTTGTAGATAGTTTTGAGTTCTTGAAGATCTTTATCAGGTATTACAGCTTTTATTTTGAAGTCTTGAAGATCATTCTCTGGTTTTACAGCTTTTATGTTGAAGTCTTGAAGATATTTCTCTGGGTTTACAGCTATTTATTTTGAAGTCTTGAAGATATTTCTCTAATTCTTAGAGTTTAATCGCTGTCTTAGAGTTTAACCGCTGTCTTAGAGTTTAACCGCTGCCACCATTTATTGGTGTGCTACTGTCTTAAGCACACATTTGAGTATGAGTTGTTTTCAGATGTATTTAAATGGTTTACTGAATACATCTTAATGGTTTTTAAGTTTTATTTTTTAATAAACAACAGAGTTAAACATCTCCATCACTGGAGGAAGCTGTGTTGGTCCACATGACCAATTCTGGTGAAGTTTAGATATGAACTGAATAAATTATCGATATCCCAAATATCGTATGCTTGCTTTAATTTAGCCAAGTGACGGAATCGGAAGACACCTGCATCCGGTGCCGTCACAAACTTTCACACGAGGAGACAATGTGTTGACGTTAAGAAAGAATGTCAATTTGCCGTCTTTGCATTATACATCCTGTTTACAATTTGAATGACTACAGCAAATCTCAGGGTTAGCTCTTCCAACCAACATGACATATTACGTCATTTGTTTTAAACATGTAATATTACTTTTCTAACTATTACATATATAACGGATTTTGAGCGAAGCGAAAAATCTATTTTTGGGTGAGATGGCCATGTCGTCCTGATGGAAGTTCCTAAAGGGTAACTTCCTTGGGTATATATAACTACGGCGATATTCCCAGAGAATTTACCTTAAGGTACCCAGAATTCTAACTCCTGGAGCGAATATCCCTAATAAAAGAACCAGGGATATCGCGAAATATCAGAGGACGTATTCTTGACACGCCACATGGCAATCTGCACCCCGAACAGAGTTAACACTTCGAAGGGGTCAATTGGCAAGAAAACGATAACGAGAAAGAAAATGGAGAGCCGCTCGGAAGGTATCTCTCCTCTCCCGTTTCGTAAGCGTGCATTGCGCCGCTCACGGCGCCATCTGTATTCCTTGTAGCGATACACGAGGTGCTACAGATACTGTATCTAGGGAGGGGACCTACAGCCCTTTAAAAGAAAGGGAAGGGCGGGTCCATCAGGACGACATGGCCATCTCACCCAAAAATAGATTTTTCGCTTCGCTCAAAATCCGTTTTTTGGGCTCAAGCCATGTCGTCCTGATGGAAGTATACCAGAGCATTACTGTATCTGTGGATTCTCAAAACGTGCCGTACTCCCCGAAGGTATTTCCCGGCCAACTAGACCTAGAGACCTAAGATGTTACCGTCATACATCTTTTCAACTAACCATAAACAATGTTAGTGCTTCCTGCCCCCTACAGGGAAGAGTCCTACTAGACTCTGGAAAAGTCTCGAAGAGTACATATACCTATGTATGAATAACAGACAAGCCAATATAGTGGTCTCACCCTATATCATGTAAAGCATAGTTTGTAAAGAACCACTGCGTCAATATGAAATATTGACCAGTTCTCCGTTCAATACTGGATTGGACAAAGGTTTATATCCGAGTAGGAGGAAACTTGCATATCCGCCACCGTCCCCTTAGGGCATGGAATCCTCACGCCAAGGGAAAGCATAAACCAATGCAAAAAATGCTTGCATAAAGGAACAATCTATTAGAATTATCCCAGATAAATATACATAGTACGTAATGCTAAATTATTTCCAATAAATTGACACAGGTGAAGGAGTCGCAAGGTTCACAAGAACTAGTTTATTGACAAACAATAAATAAAACAGGTTAAACAACAATTATATATATATAAGAGGAGGATAACCAAAAAATAAGCATAAGCATGATAGTAAACAGAAACTTGTTTATCTGAAAGAAACACATTAGCGCCACTTTTAACATACCGAGGTATCAAAATTGTAAAAGTCTGTATTACTAATCAGTTACATTAGCGTTGGAAACGCTCGGCACACATGTCTGCACTTATGCTAGGTTCACCTTTGAAAGTGGAACAGTCAACGTGGGCAACCCCGTGCCCTCACACTTAGTTTGTAGAACAGTTTGTAACTACACACTCACCCCGGAATTAATCGTCCCAATTAAATCCACTGTTCCTCGCAGAGTTAAAAAGCAGGGTTAACGACACAACCCACTGCTACCACAGACCTCTTTAGCTGCTCCACTTGCTTCGTATGGTGACGAAAGAACACTCTGGAAGACTTCCAGCCAGTGTATGAACGAAGATGTTCAAAATCCATACAATTAAAGAAATTTAAGGATGAGGCAACTTTCCTCGGATCGTGACCTGCGGGTGTACTGTCAGGATCTGCTCTGCGAATAAGATATGTGATTTTCGCCCTAAGTTGTTTCAGTGATAAATTTGAGCCTGATGTTTCTCCCCTGAATAGTTGACCACCCCTGAAGTCTGAAGTTCTACGAAGATAGACCTTTAGGCATTCTACTGGACATAGAGATGCATCTTCTTTCAGAGGGCAGATTCTCCAGGGACCCCACCTGTTGGTGGGTAACTCGTTCTTGGCGAGAAACGTAGGATCCGGAAACAGGTTCAGTTCTCCCCCATCCAAGAACTGAACACGACCCTCCTCTCTCGAGAGGGCTTCAATTTCACTAACCCTGGCCCCGGACGCGAGTGCAAATAGGAAAATAACTTTTTGGGTCAAATCCTTTAACGCACACTCCTCATTGTTCAACAGTGAAGTGAAATGAAGAACTTTATCTAAAGACCATGAAATGGGCTTTGGAGGTGCTGAAGGTCTGAGCCTAGCACAGGCTTTCGGAATTTTATTAAAAATCTCGTTAGCGAGGTCGACCTGGAAGGCATATAAAATGGGTCTTGTCAAAGAAGATTTACACGTTGAAATCGTGTTAGCTGCTAACCCTTGACCATGGAGGTGGATGAAGAAAGATAAGCAGAAGTCCGTCGAGATCTCTTGCGGATTCGTCGCCTTGACAAAGGGCACCCATTTCCTCCAAGATGACTCATATTGCCTTCTAGTAGATTTGCACTTATATTCCTCTAGGAAGTCTATGCTGTCTTTCGAAACCCCGAAACGTTTTTTCACCGCTAGGGAGAGAAAATCAGGAGCTGCAGGGTCCAGGTTTTCTGTAATGAAGCGCAGACAGTCGACTTCTGGACTCGCTGGGTCAGAACTGGATCTGGTAACGGTAGAAACTTCAGCCGTAGTTCCAATGCCAGAGGGAACCACACGCTGTTCGGCCACTTGTGAGCCACTATTGCCGCTACTCCCTTGAAAGATCTCAGTTTGTTGAGGACCCTCTACAGAAGGTTGTGAGGAGGGAACAGGTAAATCCTGGACCATCTGTTCCAGTCGAGGGACATCGCGTCCACTGCTTCCGCCAAGGGGACCTCGTACGGGGACACGTAAAGGGGTAACTTCTTGTTGTCTTTCGTCGCAAAGAGGTCTATCTGCAGTTCTGGAACTTGACTCAAGATGAAGGAGAATGATCCTGTATCTAGGGACCATTCCGACTCTATCGGTGTGAACCTGGATAGAGCGTCCGCTGTCACATTTCGGACTCCTTGAAGGTGAACTGCTGACAGGTACCACTTCTTCTTTTCTGCCAGTCGAAAGATGGCCAACATCACCTGGTTGAGTGGTAGTGACCTCGATCCTTGTCGATTCAGGCATCTCACAATCACCTCGCTGTCCAGCACCAACCTTATGTGGATCGAGCGACGCGGGGAGACTTTCTTCAAGGTAAGGAGTACTGCCATAGCTTCCAGAAAGTTTATGTGAAATGTCTTGAATAGATTGGACCAAGTCCCTTGGGCCTTCTTCCGATGAGAATGACCTCCCCACCCCTCCTTCGAGGCGTCTGTGTGAATAGTCAACGAGGGGGGAGGTGGCTGAAGAAGTACTGACTTCTTTAGTTGCCTGACTTGGGACAAAGGCCTGAGAAGTGTACGTAGACGAAGCGGAACTGGTCTTATCAGATCTCTTCGCGCGTTTGATGCATAACTTCTCCAAACTCCGGTTGTATCCTTTAGCTGTGCTCTTAGCACCGGGTCTGTTACCGAAGCAAACTGGAGAGAACCCAGCACTCTCTCCTGTTCGCGTCTTGATATCCTTTTGGAATCCAGAAGTCTCTTGACAGAACCAGCTATCTCCTTCCTCTTCTTCGCCGAGATGGAGAATCGGTGTGACACTAGGTCCCAGTGGATTCCCAACCACTGGAACTTTTGAGATGGAGAAAGTCGAGACTTTTTTTCTGTTGATCTTGAAACCTAGATACTCTAGGAACTGGATCACCTGCAGGGAAGCTTGCAAACATTCTGTCTTGGATGCTGCCCACACCAGCCAGTCGTCCAGGTAGGCTACCACCTGGATTCCCTTTAGGCGTAATTGTTTGAGAGCTACGCTCGCAAGCTTTGTGAAGATCCTTGGGGCTATGTTTAGCCCGAATGGCATGGCTCTGAAGGCGTAGAGTCTTCGATGTAGCTTGAACCCTAGGTAGGGGGAGAGATGGCGATTGATTGGGACGTGCCAATAGGCGTCTGAAAAATCTATGGAGATGGTAAATGCCCTCTTGGGCAGTAAGGTCCTTATGTGTTGCAGTGTTAGCATCTTGAACTTGCAGTTCACTATGAACTTGTTGAGTGGCGACATGTCCAGAATGACTCTGAGTTTTTCTGAGTCCTTCTTGGGAACACAAAACAGCCTCCCTTGGAATTTGATGGACTTTACCCTTCGGATCACTTTTTTCTCCAACAGTTCTTGAATGTACTCCTCCAGAACGGGGGTGGAGTGTTGGAAAAATCGAGGGCACGGGGGTGGAGTGCTGTACCAGCTCCAACCCAGTCCATTCTTGAGTAGGCTGTGGGCCCAGGGATCGAAGGTCCACCGATCCCGAAAATTCTGAAGTCTCCCTCCTACCGGTATCATCTCACTTTGACTGCTGTCCTGAGGTCTTGCCTCCCTGACCGCGACCACCCCTGAATCCCCTCCCCCTTGAGGGGCGTCTAGACGAGCCTCTGGCTGCTCCTCTAGGCTTCGCTCGAAAGGTAGTTGACTGCCCTTCGAACGTTGGGTTAAATGCCGGAGACTGCGTCGACACTGCTTGGGGTACCCACTGGAATGTGGTCGGGGTTTGTGCCACTATCTGGGGCACTGTAGGCATAGGCAATTGCTGTTGCTGCTGCTGTCTGAATGGCTTGGCTGGCCGAGAGGGTAGCCTAGTCTTCTTAGTCTTCCTCTTTGGTTGGGGACCCTCATCCGGGGAAGACTTTCTCTTGAGAGATAGGCCCCACTTCTGGAGAAGGTTTCTATTCTCCGTGGCGGCCTTATCTACAACCTCCTTGACCCCTTCACTAGGGAAGAGGTCTTTGACGAAGCTGTAAAGGTCCTTCGTCACTGTGGCCAGATGAGTCTTAGCCACTACCATGAACATCTCATGAACCTTGGGGTCACTTGCCATTGTCTCAAGAGTGGTTTGAAGAGACATTGAGGCAGCCATTCTTTCTTTCGTCTCGAGCTCCCTTCGCAAAAGAAAGTCAGACAGCTTGGGGAGGTTCTCACCGAACTGACGTCCGGCAATATCAGCCTCCAACTTCCCGACTGAGACGGTAAGATGGACGTCCTTCCAGTCCTTGTGGTCCATGGGTAGGGCCAAAGACAAAGGTTTACACTCCTCCAAGGAGGGGCATGGCTTACCAGCCTCGACTGCTTTCAGCACAGCCGCAAACCCTTTCTGCATAAAGGGGAAGGCTCTAGCAGGAGAGGACACAAAGGAAGGGTGCTTCTTACTCAAAGCAGGTACCTTTGAGTTTGTGAAGCCCCTCTCTTTCATCGAGCACGATAGCAAAGCTTGAGCCTTAGCATGGTCCAGAACTATGACCTCCTTCGGCTCTGTCTCCTCCTTTGAGGCTGGTTCCTTCCTTAGACGGACATAACAGTCCGGATACGACCCCTTGCTGGGTCAGAATTCCACCTCCTCAAGGGGAACTGAGCCCAACTTCTCCGAAATGACGATTTTTCTGGTCGTCATAGGCATGTGCTCAGCATACCTCCGAGGGTTAGCATCTGAGCACAAGGGAAGGTCTTTCACGCTGAGCTTCTTCTGGGGCCCACGTGATTCTGCAAGTCTCCGCATCTCCAGCTCCATTGCAGCCGCCTTCTCATTATTCTCCCTCTGCATCTGTTGGATCATTCCAACGATGGAGGAAAGGGTCTTTCCCAGCTCTTCTGGGAGAGCGTACGATGTTGAGGGAATAGGTTCAGGGGCCTGAACCGGAGTAGCCAACACCTCGCCGACCTCTTCCTCTTCATTGTCTGGAGCCTGTTCTTCATCCTGGTCTTCTGCCAGAAGGTCATCTTCCAGACGCTCGGACACCTCCGACATCCTGTCGTCCAATTGGATGTCCTGCAGGGCGACCACGACTTCAGCATCCACAGGGATCTGAACTACTGGTATCTCCACTTGAGGCTGGGGAATCACTGCTTCAGCTGACGCTCTGGGGAAAAGGTAAGCCCTCATCTTCTCACCCAGGTACGAAGCTTCTCCCTTGCTGCATCCCTTGACTCCGCTGTCTTAGGGGAATCAAAAGCCTCAGCAACCAGGTTTGTGCACACGGTACATACCTGCGGGTCCCAATACCTGAGATCACCTTTGGAGACTGAGCATGCTGCGTGCCTCCTACACAAATCATGTCCGTAGAAGTTCTTGCTGCGGACGTTGCAGAAAACGCTTCCACACTTCGGATGGTCCTCCTGTAAAGAGAAGAAATTTCCATGAGTATCAAGTGAACTACGTATCACTGGATATACATAGCTTAGTATAATTAAACAGAAAGGAAAGACACACACTTGTGTTTCCCGCACAGTCAATTGCTGCAACCTTCCAGATAATAAAATGGTATGGTTAATCTATCCTACAGCAACCAATGAAAAATTTCCAGAGGAAACAGGTGTAGCTCACACCCAAAAGATGATTTTAAAATGCCGGATAGTAGACAAGAAAGAACTCACTTTCTTTATCTGTAAGGCTACACCAAAGGGCTGTGCAAGATAACACAAAAGTTTTAGAAAACACAGTGTTGCAACAAATACTATACTATAGGTTTCTCCCTACAGTATATACTATACTGAAAAATACTGGCTACAGTATAGAAGGTATACTACTTAAGAGCTATAAGGCGGCAGAACGCTGGTTCAAATGCATGTGCCGGCCGGCAATGACTGCCGGCCGGCAACTACACAAGGTAGCACCCGGCTGCCGGCCGGCAACTACACAAGGTAGCACCCGGCTGCCGGCCGGCAACTACACAAGGTAGCACCCGGCTGCCGGCCACCAATCGTAGCGACCAGCAGACAATGGTGTGAAAATAGCCGGCCGGCAAAGGTATACAACCGATGCCGGCCGGCAGCAAAAGAACCAGAGAACTCCGACTGCCCAGCTGCCGGCCACTCAGGCCGGCAGCCGGCTAGGGTACAACACTAGAAGAAAACAGAATGGATGCCGGGATAAGAGACTGTACTACCTCATAGCCCGGCAACCCGAAAGAGTGCACATAAGGAAGGGGAGAATATAACTTCAGGCTTCCTGACCAATGCCATCTGGCTCTACAGACAAACATGGATGAGGGACCAAGAGAGGTCCGGGCAGCACTCAAAGCAGAAGACCTTTGCCGGCCGGCACGCACTGCCGGCCGGCAAGGGACTGAGTCAACCCCACATCCTAACCTATACTAGGTACAGATGTAGAATGACGGACAGTAATGCAATGGCTAGGCCATTACAGAGGAAAGAGGGGGAAAGGGCGAAGAGGGTCCTACCAACCTTGCTTTAGTGATGAATCTCCCGCAGCCATGAAAACTCATCTTAGCCTAGGGGAGATCCGAGGAGGGAGGCCAGCAATACTTGCCAACCCCCACGGAACCAAAGCAAGGAAGGCGTTGCTATTCCCAGAAAAAAGGATCTTTTCTTCGACACCGAGAACAGAAACACTGGACTAGTCTGCTAGATCACAAGAAGAAGGAATCATCTCGTACAGAAAACCTTCGAAAGTGACCTAAGGAGGCTAAGCCTCCTATGTCTGTGTCAGTCTAGCAAGGGAATCTCAACCACAAGCTAGACATAAACAGACTCAGACTAAGAACTCTGATGTTCTGCCCCCTCTCTGAAGCCAGACTTACTGGAAACAGGAAGGAACAGAAACACCCTAATATAGTTGTATCTAAAGTCAATTCAGATAAACCACTAGGGTTAAGCCCAAGGCTTAAACAGAGGGAAAGGGATTGCACACCTTCTCCGAAGAGAAGAGATCAACTGGGGAGTGTGAGAAAGTATACTAAATCCCCATAGACAACTTAGCCTAGGCGCCAAGAGAATCGATTACCTAAATCACCGAAACTCACTCACATACTATCTTGGAAGAAAATCAACATAATCTTAAATGTATAAAACTGCCTAAAGCTTCAATAAAATTTTAAAGCACTCGGAAATCTGAATATCATGCAGGAAAGTACTAGGGCCAAACGACTAGGCTACAAGGTCTAGCGTAGGCCAGAATCGGCGAATCCTTCGCCAAGACAAACAATACTAAATGCATCATATAAAGAAATCCTATGTAACGCTAAACAGCTAAAATTATTAAAGCGAAACTGCCGGGAACGTCGCTCTGGCTAACTAAATAACTCATACCTAGCGAGTGACAGCGTCCAGGACGCCTCCGGTAGGCAACAGCTCTTGTAACAACGATATTACTATTAATCACTTTTAAAATTACCAAGAGCCTACATTTATACATAAAAGAAATAATACTCAACTTATCAGAAGCAGAAGAAGTTGGAGAAAGCATAATTAGTTGATTAAATCCAAGAATTGCGAGAAACACAGGGAAAAACACCGAGTTGTTGAGCTACGCAAAAAGGAATACAGATGGCGCCGTAAGCGGCGCAATGCACGCTTACGAAACGGGAGAGGAGAGATACCTTGCGAGCGGCTCTCCTTTTTCTTTCTCGTTTTCGTTTTCTTGCCAATTGACTCCTTCGAAGTGTTAACTCTGTTCGGGGTGCAGATTGCCATGTGGCGTGTCAAGAATACGTCCTCTGATATTTCGCGATATCCCTGGTTCTTTTATTAGGGATATTTGCTCCAGGAGTTAGAATTCTGGGTACCTTAAGGTAAATTCTCTGGGAATATCACCGTAGTTATATATACCCAAGGAAGCTACCCTTTAGGAACTTCCATCAGGACGACATGGCTTGAGCCCAAATATATATATATATGTATATATATATATATATATATATATATATATATATATATATATATATATATATATATATATATGTATATATATATATATATATATATATATATATATATATATATATATATATATATATATATATATATATATATATATATATATATATATATATATATATATATATATACATATATATATATATATATATATATATATATATATATATATATATATATATATATATATATATCAAATAAGCCATATATTCTAACACATTAATGTATTAGAAATTTTTCAAAGACAATAGCATCTGAGAGACTGGGTTTCAAACCCTGGTACAGGATGCTTGTATGACAGTGACCATACCACTTAGCCACGACGAAAGATAAAAGTCAATGAAAATTCTTCTGTACATATACATGTCGAATTCAGGTTTTTTGTACTTACAGTAGAAATCAACTCATCTTCACCATCGTAACTAATTGGTAGGTTTGTAACTTGCCATTCGATTAATGATAAATTTTGCACATTTAAGTGTGTTTTTTCATATTTCAAAAAAAGCCATATATTTTAATACATTAATGTCTTGATTCTCTTAACGACCTCAGGATCAGTGTTTCAAGGCAAAATGTCTCAAAGACAATAGCATCTGACCGGCCGGGTTTCGAACCCTGGTCCAGGATGCTTGTATGACAGTGACCATACCATTTAGCCACGAAGGAAGATAAAAGTCAATGACAATTATTCCGTACATATACCTGTCGAGTTCAGGTTTTTTTTTGTACTTAGAATGCAAATAAACCCATCTTCAACATCGTAGCTAATTGGTAGGTTTGTAACTTGGCATTTGATTAATGATAAATTTTGCACATTATTAAATGCCTTTTCATATATCAAATAAGCCATGTATTTTAATACATTAATGTCTGGATACTCTCAACGTCCTCGGGATCAGAGTCTCGAGGCGAAATCACTCAAAGACAATAGTATCTGACCTGCTGGGTTTTGAACCCTGGTTCAGGATGCTTGTATGGCAGTGATTGTACAGTTTAGCAACGCAGAATGAAAAAAGTCAATGACAATTCTTCTGTACATATACCTGTCAAATTCAGGTTTTCTTGTCCATCTTGTCCATCATAGCTAATTGTTAGTTTTATAACTTGGCATTTGATTAATGATAAATTTTGCACCTTCATTTGTTGGGTAAATAATGTTATTTTGTGTCATTGGTCGAAACTGAATCCAAAGCAGATGTGAATTTCAACGGTCGGTTCATAAATGCTAAATGAGAACTACCAACCACACATAACTTCTCTCTTTAATTTGGGTGCATTCATGGCTGATTGTTCAATGTTACGTAGATTTTCCCTTTATATTTCATTAATATTTGCATGGTTTTATGCATATTAGCTAAAATGATTGATAATACAGTATGATATTGAATATTTGTTTCCTCATTGCTCGGAATATAATTTATATAGGTAATGTTGGTAATCCTATGTTGAACGAAAATTTCATATTGTTTCATTTCTATAGTTTGAGTTAATTACTATAATGACTGTACTCTGAAATAATTACTATTATAGTATTTTCTCGTATGATTCTTATTAATATCGTAGATTGGATATTTGTGCATGATATGTTAGTTTTATTTTACTTGATAGAGCTTTTAATAAAGAAAAAAGAAATAAGTTTTTGAAATTCGCATTGTATTTTCCAGTTAGTGAATTTAGAATGAAATCCTTTGAAATTTATTGCATCAGTTTTGACGCTAGCTGTACATTACATAACTTGTTCCTTCTTAATGAATTCTAGTCACCTATCTCTGAAAAACAAAAACAAAAAATAATAATTTCAGTATTTTTGGTACTCGGAAAATATAACTTTAATATTTTTGGCGGTAAGTATTTCTCCGTAGTAAAAAAAAAAATACTATGACGCGTTCACAACAATCACCTAAATCAATGTGATTAATTTTTTTGGTTTGGGATATCAGAAAAAGAGGTTATTTGTTGCCTTGCCAGAATTGAAGATTTTGTGTAGGATGTGTATTCAGCCCTGTCTATTTCATCGTAAGTTTATTCATTTATTATGAACAACTATACACAAAAACTACTGTACTGATTTTGACTCAAGGTCGAATATGTGACATTTTTTATGAAATACAATGACGTACAAGTACACAGCTGTACTTTGAAAATAATCTCAATGTTAGGTAAATGGAATCTGTTTTGTGTTTATATTATTTGTTTCTAAAAACTACTGGACCAATTTCCGCAAAACTTGATGAAAATATGGGGGATGACTCCATGATAAATTGGTCAGATTTTGAAAAAAGAAAGAAAAAACATTCAAGTACAAGTATGCAGTGGCGTTAAAAGCCAAATAAGATTTCTTGGCGTGGTGAAAGCATGCTCTCTACTGAGTGTTCCTCTAGTTTATATATATATATATATATATATATATATATATATATATATATATATATATATATATATATATATATATATATATATATATATATATATATATATATATATATATATATATATATATATCATGCACACTCTATATGTTTATGTAGCTATTTGATTATATGCCCGTGTCAAATCATAGAAAATGGAATATTACTTGTACATTAGTTTACACGAGAATCATAAAAAACTTTTTTTTTTTTTTTTTTTTTGTATTTCGAGTGCATCTTCTGATAAATTGGCCGAGTAGCATTTTAGAACCTTGGTTTGAAAAGAAAAAGCACAGGAAAAAATACAGCTTCCTTTTCTTACCTTCTTGAGGGCCAGTCATAAAAGGGGAATTAACGGGACCGTAAAGCTATAAGGATATGGTGTGACAGGCCAAGAGTAGGTTGTGACTCAAAAGAGAGATGAATACTATTGAGTAGTTTATTATAGACACATTGAGTATATATACACACAAGGTCCCGGCAAGAAGGTCACAAAATACAACATGCTATTTCATGTCCAACCGGCAACCGGCTCTGTTAACAGTTAACGATGAGAAATAGGCAGACAGGTTCATGCAAGTTGCTGTTAGTGCAAGGGGAGAGCAAAGATACAAAGGAAAATATATACAACAAAGAGAAATGTCGTTACTATGTACGATCGTGTGACACATGGGGTGTACATGGCTCCTCCCCTAAAAACGACACACTGTACATGTTAAATAGGGCGCCCTGATCTAGAGAGGCGAACTGTAGTCGGGATATCTGGCAGGAGATAAGCAGGTTTTAGATGATCAATGGAGACCCAGTCTTCTTTGCCATGAATGTTTAGTAGGAATGCTTTCGGATTGTGTCGGATCAAAAGAAAAGGGCCCGTGTAAGGGGACGTTAGCTGTGGCTTGCTAGTGCCGTTGCGTAGGAAGACATGCATTGCAGAGTGCAAGTCTATCGGTAAGTGATACTTCGCTGGAGGCTTGTAAGTCTGGCGGCATGGAGCAAATTTTCCCACGACGTGACATATGCGCTGGAGATCATCTGAGGAGGTTGCAGAAGGAAAAAATTCGGCAGGGACGACCAACCGGTCGCCATACACCATTTCAGCTGCCGAGATGTCCAGGGCATCTTTAGGAGTGGTCCTTAGTCCCAGGAGGACCCAGGGAAGCTGAGTAAACCAGTTGGAGTCCTTGCAGATGGAACATCAAAGCTGCTTTGAGGGTGCGATGATAACGTTCAAATATTCCAATAGCAGCATGGTTGTAGGTAGTTGTCTGATGTAGGGTGATACCCAGGAGATTCGCTGATGTTGTCCACAATTGAGAGGTGAAAGTGGTACCCCTGTCAGAAGTAAAAGCTCAGGGATACCCAATTTTGCTATCCTTCCTGAGAGTAAGGCAGATGTACATGAGGTGGACGTTGCAGTTTTCATGGAAATGGCTTCAGGCTAACGAGTGGAGCGGTCGATGACGATAAACAGGTAACGATGTCCTTGTGATGTGGGTAGGGGGCCAACAACTTCAATGTGAATGTGGGTGAAACGACGGTGAGGTTGAGGAAAGGCACCAACTCCTGAATCTGTGTGTCAATGTACTTTGGAAGTTTGGCAAGAAGTACAGGCACGGACCCAATCCTTAGCATCCTTAGTAATGTCGTGCCAAGTGAACTTTGTCTTCAGCAGCTATGCAGTAGAACGGCGCGAGGGATGTGAAAGGCCGTGAATGAAATCAAACACCTGTCGGCGCATGGGAGCAGGAATCCACGGTTGTGGTCTACCAGTACTGATGTCACAGAGGAGTTTGGTGTTGGAGTCGTCGAGCGGGACGTCTTCCCATTGGAGGGATGTGCAGGATGTCCTACATGCTTGATACTCTGGATCCTGTCGTTGGGTTTCAGCCAAGGCATTGTAATCTAATCCCAGTTAAACAGCGGCCAATGTGTTTCTTGAGAGGGCATCGGCAACTGGATACATTTTCCCAGGAACGTGTTGAAGGGTGCAATTGTATTCAGCCACGGTGGAGAGATGTTGGCGTTGACGGGCGGACCAGGAGTCAGACTGTCAAGTGAAGGCGTGAACCAGAGGCATGTGGCCTGTGCGAATGACTATGGGAGTACCTTCTAAGAAATGGCAAAAGTGACGGACAGCCAAGTGCAACACCAGCAATTTGGGATCGAAGGTAGAATAACTCTATTCTGCCTTGGAGAGTTTTCTACTGAAGAAGGCCAATGCAATGAGTGGGGCGAGCCGTTGACCACATGTTCGAGTACTGCATCAATAGCGAAGTCGCTGGCATCGGTGGAGAGAAGGAGAGGCGCATGTGGGACCGGAAAGTACAACATACTATTTCATGTCCAACCGGCAACCGGTTCTGTAAACAGTTAACAATAAGAAATAGGCAGACACTTTCATGTAAGTTGCTGTCAGTGCAAGGGGAGAGCGAAGATAAAAAGGATAATATATACAACAAAGAGAAATGTCGTTACTATGTACGATCGTGTGACACACGGGTGGTACAATGGTCTTAATTCCCGCTGCTCTATGCTGTGTTTGTTAAAACATTTGACTATACAATACATTGTTGAATTGTTACTCTTTTTCTTCATTTTATAGTTTTATATGTAGATATATAGAATATGGGTGGTTTAGCCCAGCACTTGGGCCAGGGAAGTCGCGTAGCACAAATTGCAACTGCTGGGTAAGGGTGGTAATGGGGTGGGGGTGTGGGGGTTGCAACCACCACATTGCACTATGAAGTCAAGGCTCAAAAACGTTGGACAGCCAGGTGCAGGAAAGGAAACATGAATGAAGGCAAATATGATAGCTAAAAAGTGGGTGCAGCTAGAAACAAGGGAATGCAAAAAACCTTTCAAATGCTGCACTGTAACTATTCAGTGGCTACTTTCTTGTTGGCAATTGTTAGGTTCCTTGTTGTCTCCCACGAAAATCCCTTGCCATAAGTAATTTTTCTGTTTCAATGTTATCATTACGATATCATTGAAAGGAAAAAAGATGTGGCGGCAATTTTACTTCCCACATTTAAAGTTCTGGAGAAGTCTCGAACATACCTACCCCATACATGCATAAAATAGCCTAAAATGGGCCACAAAAATATTAAAAGAAACTATTGCCATAGAAAAATATAAAAAAAAATATTACTTATAAAAAATGTTACTTATAAAAAGTAATTTAAATCAAATGTGAAATGAGTTGCACCGGCAAAAAATAATAATATTGTTGACAAATAGAGAAAAATATCACCGATAACAAAGCAATTTCTATGATAAAAATGCCTGAATTTTTTTTATTTTTTGTTTTTTTGTTTTGTTTTTTTAGAGATGGGTGGCTAAACCCATCTCTGAAAAACGAAAAATAAATTTTAGGTATGTTTATCATATAGATTGTGTTACTATCGGTGATATTTTTCTCTGTTTGTGGACGATAATGTTATTTTTTTGCATGTGCAACTTATTTCACAATCAATTGATATTACTTTTCATAAGTATGGTTTTGTTCAGCTTTCTGGTGTTTCTATGAGGATGAATTCACATGTCTGTTTTGTTTGCGGAAAGGGTGAACAGGACAGACGTCAATTTATGAAGAAACTTTATCAATATCAAGGACAAACTTTGTAGACTATGCCGAAAGGAGTACAAGATTCGGTGAAGCACAGTATGCTTGAATAGCCTAAAGGTCATCAAGGTTAAATCCAGCTGAACTTGAAAATATAGCATACCACAGACAATGTTACAGAATGTTGTACATATATGTAAGCTGGAGAGAGCAGAAAAAACGGTGTCTTGAATCTTCAACTACCGAAATTTTTCGTCGGGAAAAATTGTGTGCGCTTCATCCTTCAGTTCTTGAAACATTCATTGACAGTGGCCATGTACAAAGACGTTACAGTAGCAAACCAAAACAGAAGTCATGTTAATTTCTGCGCTCCAAACTATGCGATGGTAATCTGCACATTGTACGAACCGATGTTATAGGGGGGCGTTTTCTGAAGATCAGAGAGGAAACAAAATACGACAACAATAGATCTAGCCTGTCATCTCTAGAGGATCCAGGTGATGCATCTGCACAGAAACTGTGGTATCAGCGAGACTGTCTGAGTCATGTTGGTCGACAATGTGACTCTCTGAGATTGGATTGTACAGGGTCAGATGACAATATTGGCAAATGTATCTCAGACATAGACATTATCAATGCAGTGAACTTTACTGTCAAACGGTGTCGTGCTGAACATGAATGAAATCAATAAAGAATATAAAGCTATGCTCAGTGAGGGCAGTGTTACAATAGGGAGGTACCTTTCTTCTGTATTACCAAAAAGAATGACACCAACAAACAATGTCACTGGGGCATTGCAGAGATTCTGATCTATGACTGTTCCTGACGAACTTGCACTTGACCATATGGAAAGATTTGTTTGCATGGTGTACTCCAGCAAAAGTTCATACGATGGGAACTTTGCAAGACTGAAAATTTTGAAGGAGAAAAAATGCTACCGACACAGAGTACGCTTAAGCCACACATCCAGGGAGTCATCTTCATCTCTAGGTGAGGCAAATCCTACAAACAGCCCTAATCAATCCTCCCTCACACGAAGGACAATGTATGGGAACAGATAGGGGACGAGAAGCTCGAGCCTATGAAATGTCTTAATAACCCAGTCCCACAAGCAGTGCTGGAGCTTGTCAAGTATGTCTGTAAAAGGTCATGTGCTGGGAAGACCATTTGCTCATATCACAAAAATGGTCTTTCTTGCACTGCATTGTGCTAATGAGCAGACTGTGGAAACATTCCTGGCTACAGAGTTGTTCCCGAGGATGACCTATGGAAAATATCACCGGATGGTCATACATTATCATGATAATTATCATCCGATAGTACACTCATTTGGCTCTGTATTTACGAATCTGTTAAAATTAGTGCTGAAAGATTTTCAATAAACCACAATTTACAATTCATTCATCTTCTGATACTACAAATGACAAGTTGCCTTGAGCAGATGAAACAATAAATGTTGTATTCTTCGACATGTCATTCCGCAAAAAAACGTAAAACTATTGTCAAAAAAGAGAAAAACATACGACTGACAATGACCAAATATCTATTCTAGAAATAAGTCATTGGCTTTTAAACATCCAAAAAATGTTCACATTGTTTCACAGTAATCTTTTATTAATTTTATTTTTTTATTTTTAAAAAGTTTTCTTTCTTTGGTGGCCCTTTTTCGTCTATTTCATAGATTTATCGGGTGCGTATGTTTGAGACCTCGTCAAAACCTGAAACCCAGAAAGTAAAATTCCCACCACAATTTTATTTTTTTTTCAATTTTTTATTTATTTATTTATTTATTTATTTATTTATTTATTTGTATATCCTGTCTTAAAGATACTATTGAAATTAAGGAATAGCTTTTGTCAAGTGATTCTCACGGGACGCACTTTTAGGTACACTAGGACCCTGACTATAAGGATAGATAAGACTCTTTAGGTATTGTAAGCTGATCATCTAGGAAGAGAACACTCCAAAATTAATCCATTGTTTTCTAGTCTTGGGTAGTGCTTTAGCCTCTGTACCATAGTCTTCCACTGTCTTGGAGTAGAATTCTCTTGCTTGAGGGTACACTAAGGTACACTATTCTATTTGTTTCCTTATTTCCTTTCCTCACTGGGCTATTTTTGTTTTAGCCCTTGTTCTTATAGCATCCTACTTTTCCAACTAGTGTTATAGCTTAGCAAGTAATAATAATAATAATAATAATAATAATAATAATAATAATAATAATGATAATAATAATAATAATAATAATAATAATAATAATAATAAAACTTACAGTAGTGTACCGCATAAGGTACACTAAGAGCTTTACATCCCCCTATCAGCGTGTCATAAAGTTATGGGAGTGCGGTAATTATTATTGGAAAAGAAAGCACCTCTGTTTTACCTTAGTCAAGAAAAGTGAATATGGAGCTTTTCTTATTGATGGAGAGAAGTCCATGGACGATCTGCCGGATAAAAGATTCTTAGTTTATGGTCACGATTGGGACATGAAAAAGTACAAAAGACAACATATAAGATAGGTTTTCGTATGAAATTGGGGAGGTTCCAGGAGAATTACACTATACTTAATTATTAAGCACTAGTAAGATATTACTTTAAACACTTCCTAAACATTCACCATACAGGAAATAGTATAATTAAGTTACCAATCCAGATTAGACTAGCTTAGTCATTTTCTTTTTTTATTTCCGTTAGGAATGATAGAAAAATTGACAACAAAGATACATACTTCCTAATACAACGCTGGTGGATTAGTTCCAGGAATTACTTCTATATGAAAAGACATCGGAGTAAAAAAAAAAAAAAAAAAAAAAAAAAAAAAATTCACCTTTATTAGTGGTGAACAGTAGTATAAAAATACACCTAAAGCCATTGAATAATGACCGAGCTAAATGTCCATGTAGCAGTTATGTCTTGCTTGGGTTTGGCAACGACTGTTCAACAAAGAAACACTCTGTAACACGTAATATGAAATACTTAAACGATCCAACTGGAATCGATTTTGGTTCTGGGCGTATCCCCACTCTCTGCAAGCGTCAACCTAGAAGAAAAGACCTAAGTGTTACACTATGATCACAGTTGAAGTTGAGATATCTCTGGTATTACCATATAAGGGAACGACATACTGTTAGAAAAAAAAAAAGAAGAAAATTTACTTTTCCAGTAAGCGTTCTAATTCATCGGCTGGCTGAAATGAAATGCCTATAAAATGTACGAAAAATTATTTGTAAATCACAAAAGGAAAAGAAGCGAATTAACGATATTCTAAAATATGAAATTTCCCTCTAAATAAAACAACTAAACATAACAAAGTAACATCTGCTCCAGATATCGCCAATCCAAAATATTTGGTAACTGGAATACTAACAGAGAAAATCGCGGGGATGACATAAGAACGCAAAAGGAATTATGAAGTCCCGTCTATCTCAAAAGAAATGTTGAAATAGGTTTTTGAGTAGCCTAAATTATGAAAGCGACAATTTCCAGAAAAAAAAAAAAAATAAAATACCCGTTTGATCCGCCGGAACACAAATTTGTATATTTAGTCAGGTAAGTAATTTTAACTGTACACCTGAGTATGCATTACGGCATTTCCGAACCCATTTGATTGAAATCTCAAGTCTAGGTTTTCTTAGACTAATCAAATATGAAAATAGAACGTTTCTCTGTAAGATAATTGAAGAGACGTATCTGTTAATTTTACTGTTGTAGCTGTAATAGGCATACTGTAATCGTATTTGTTGTCAATTTACAATAAAACCGGCGAAGCTCCTAAAATAATGTGCAATCGAGGATCAAACCGTCGACAGTTAAATGTTTACACCAAAGATCTGATACTCTGTTGTGAGTTATTTTGAATTCACTTTGCATGATAGCTTTAAATCTCTCTCTCTCTCTCTCTCTCTCTCTCTCTCTCTCTCTCTCTCTCTCTCTCTCTCTCTCTCTCTCTCTCAGACTTATCTATTTATCTCTCTATCTATCTACTTACTGTTCGTTACACACACACACACATACAAACACACACACACACACACACACACACACCACATATATATATATATATATATATATATATATATATATATATATATATATATATATATATATATATATTAGTGTGCTACTGTTATTAACACACATTGAGTATGTGTTGTTTGAGATATTGAGTCTTGAATTAAAGTCAATCATGGTAACTTTAAAATGGTTTATTCTCTAAAAACAACAGTGTTAAACATCTCCATCACAGGAGTATAGCTGGTTTGGTCGGATGACCAATTCAGGTGAAGTATAGATAAGAACTGCCTAAAATATCGATATCACAGATATCGTATGTTTAGTTGTCTCAGCATTTAAACACAATATGTAAACTTTACATTCGTCTAGGAAGACACAATCTTTCACACGGTATGCATTTGTGTTTATGCTTCAGAAAAATGTTACATTGCTGAGGGATGCAAAATACATCCTGTTATGATTTTATCTGACTACAGTAAATCCTACGCTAGCTGCTTCTTCCACAATGACATATTATGTCATGTGTTTTAAACATGTAATAACTAACTATTACATTAGCTCAGCCAGCTATCTCAATTTTTTTTTCTAAAAATTTAACAACACGCCAAAATATGTTTACTAGGTGTGACTGGATATATGTATTATTCTTTGTTTAACTTTAGCCATAAGCAAATGAGGACGAATGTCCAAATAGGCACATCAAAAAAAAAAAAAAAAAATAACAATAATGCATATGAAAAGATATTACCAAAGCAAAGAAAAAAAATGCATGATAAATACAGATCACATATATGGTACATTGCTAGCAAATGATTATATGGTACCAAAAAAAATACTGATATACATATGATTCGGTAACTTGTTAAAGAATAATTGTTACCTTTGTCAGAAACATAGACTAACACAATACGGTAATTAATAAAAATATTTGTTACCTTGGTAAAGATTCAATTTTAGTGCACAAACACGAATTCCTGGTACGTACACGTACCACGGTTTCGTACATACATATATATATTTATATATAGGGCTTATATATTTTATTAGATGCCCATAGATTCTGTTATTCTTATTTTTTTTCTCTTTTCTTTTAACATTCCGGCTTATATATTTTATTAGATGCCGAGAGAAAAAAATGATTTATTTTTTTTATTGTTTTTTAAATGTATTTTTAACAATGCAAATGTTCTATAGTTTCTTCAATTACATATTACTAGCGTACTAACTGCTTTTCGTACACACGCTATTTCCAGACAATTTTACTCCTTTAGCGAATGAGGTGGCCACTTCAAACGGCTTTAAACTGAATTAAATAAGGAGTTTTGTCTGGACATGGCAAAACGTTCTGTTTTAGCTGCAAACTGTTCCGTAACCTACGCCAAACAAGGATGTTCACGGCGATAAATATCATCACCGTCACACTTAATCCTGCTAGTAGTATGGGGTGAAGAAATTCCTTATAAGTCGGTGACAGGTGGTCCATCTCGGTCAATTTCATCAACTGCTTGGGTACCTGTTTGTTGTATGGGAGAGGTAGTGATGGCATTGTAGACATCCACGTGAAGTTCGCGAAGTAGGCTCGTTCTCTGATGATGGTCCTTATCCCGGTTACCATGGAATTAGGGGAAGTCCCGATACAACCATCTGCTGCAACAAAGATTTTTGCATAGGACGTGAATCCGTCCGGGCATGATACATTGAAGCCGTCCTTGTCGTATCGTATCCACGAGCCATTGTTCAGTCTGCAATTGAACTCATTATTATCAAAGGGATAAAGCTTATCCAGACAATTTTCACTTGTATGGGAGAGAGCACCGTCTAGCACTATACCTAACTCGCATGAATCCATTAAGTTTTTATGGAATTCAAATGAGTCAGCTGTACATATTTTTCTATCCATTGCGTCTGAACAGTGAGTTAATTGATTTAAGTCTTTAATTACCGTATATGTTTCCTTGTCTGGGGAAATCAATACGTGTCCTGTCAAACTGGATATTACTGGATTTGAGTGATTCGTCATGAAAGTCGGAAATGGTGATATCCTGTAAGATTGCCAGGCATCAGAAGAATCAAAGGGAATTGTAATCATAATCTTGTTATTTTCAACGCTTACTGTAATTAGGCTGTAATAAAATTCTAACCTACGTTCGCCTAACAAAGGAACATAGCCTAGTTTATTCCGTCCGTTCTCCAGAACTAACTTTAAGTATTTTATAGGCAACAAATGGGGCGACAGTATACCTTTAGTTGCTAACGTGATAGCTTCTACATAATCCTTGGATTTCTCAATGAAATGTGCAATTCTGTTATGTATGTGATCTATTTTTGAATCATAATACGTTAACGTTGCCAACAAATCCAGTACTTCCATAATCTGATTGATACTACTTGAATGTTCATTTACTAAACTCATAATTTGATTGATTGAAGCTAACTGATTCCTTAGTTCTGACATAATCAATTCATCTTCATAAGTCAAGAACTCAATTTTCTTATTTTGATTACTAATCTTAAGACGATTGGAAATTCCTAAACCTAAACTTGCAATAGACCCAAAGATGTTTAATGCAGCAAAAACAAACGGGTTTCGTCTTTCTTTATGTTCGTGCCCTACAGTCCACATCAAAAGGTCACGATCCAAAGATTCTGTCTCGTAAGTCTTATTTTGCAAGTTATCAGATAGTATCTCTGCAACTTTTAGTGTCGATCCAAGTGAACTCTCTGTAGTCAAATGAAAATGTCTTCTATGTAACTCATCCAATGAGACAGCAAACCTTGAAATGGCGCTTTATAAGCTAGTGACATCATTCTCTGGAATAAAAATTGCTTGCATATGCACTTGTACAACTACGTTGCTTGATGTAATAAAAACGTCTTCTTGTCTTTCAACTATAGTGCCATATTTAAAATCTATACTTTTAGTTTTAGAGCTCGTCCCACACGAGAAAAATGTCTAAGCGAACAATATCACTCCCAACAACAAAAAATTTATCTTGGAAACCTGTAACGAGAAAAATATATGTAATTACTCCTGTATTAAGAAGAAAACTTTTAATCATACACATAAAAATTTTTCCCTCACTTCTTTCCATCTCTTTTTTTTTTTTTTAATTTCTTATGTGAGCCAATGGTACTATTCTCTCATCCGTGGGTTAGGATACGTTTTGAACTATAAACATATTGGCCGTTAATGTTTCCAAAATGTTAAATGGGCCTTCAAACTTAGGTGTTAGTTTATAATTGAGTCCTTTACGTACATTTATCTATATATATATATATATATATATATACATTATCACCCACGGTATATGTTTTAGTTGGCTTCGCTATTTTATCATGATTCCTTTTCATTATGATTTGTGATTCTTCTAAATTCTTTCGAAGGATATCATATCGACTTTTGCTTGCATTTATACATTCTTTTAAAGGATTTGATAGATTAGTTGTAGGCGTTAATACATGGAAAGGCGTTCTAACTGGGGTACCATACAATGCTTCATGCGGTGACATTTTAATTGATATATGATATGAATGATTCAGAGTACTCAGTGCCGCAGGTATTGAAATATCCCAGTTGGGGTCTGATCCCCCTAGTGTTACTCTTAATATATTTAAAACCTTCCTATTTGCTCTTTCCACTAGCCCATTCGACTCTGGGTGATATATCATGGTATTTATTTTCTTTATGCTAAGGAATACACACAATGAGGTAAGAAAGTGATTATTAAATTCACCACCCGAGTCTGAGATTATCATGTGTGGAATTCCATGTTTACAAATGTAACACTCGTAAAACTTCCTAGCGCATTGAATTGCAGTTTTAGTTTTAAGCGCTATTAGTTCTGTATATCGAGTTAAAGCATCTATAATTACTAAGAGGTGCTTATTTCCTCTGTCTGACTCGTAAAATCCTGTTAACAAATCTAAATGTATTTTTTCAAAGGGTTGATTGGGCACGGGATAAGCCCCTAGGCTGACAGGTGTTTTCGTATGCCCTTTGTTTTCCTGACATGTGCGACAATTAGCTATTTGTCTTTTTATATCTGTAAGCATTGTATGCCAATAAAACAATGATTTGGCTTTCTGTGACATTAATGAGAACCCCGGGTGTCCATGTAATGGATTTGCATGCAACCAATTCAGGACAGTGGAAATAAGTGAGATTGGTACTACTACCTGGTCGTTAGTTACATGTGGTGTATTGCGGGTTTTCCTTGTCACGGTCCTGCACAGAATATTATATTTGATTATATAATTCTGCAGCTTATACTTTATATATCCCTCTTCCTTATGATTGCCTTTCAAAGCATTTATAATTGTTTCTATTTTCTGATCTTTTCTTTGCTCAGTCTGTAATAATTCAGCGCTCCAGCCTAAATCTTCTTGTTCAGATATCGTTTTAACAATAGGCATGGATGTTGATATATCTACTAATTCAGCTAAAGGCTCCGTACAAGATGACACGGGGTTGCGTGATAATGCATCCGCAATGATATTTGCTTTCCCAGGTAAGAACCCGATTCTTGCGCCAAAATCTTGAATGATCAAATGCCACCGAGTTCGTTTAGGGCTGTGATTGAAGCCTTTAAAGAACTCAGTTAGTGGTTTATGGTCAGTAAGAACCTTAACGGGATAACCGTAAATTATGAACTTAAAATGCACTAGTGAATTAACAATAGCTAGCACTTCCTTGTCTATTACTGCATACTTACTTTCGGAAGTTCTCAGTTTTTGAGAATAAAAAGCTATCGGGAAAAATTGTTTATCATATTGCTGAAGCAATACCCCTCCTACTCCTAAGTCTGAGGCGTTTGTTGCAATGAAGAATTCCTTACCGAAGTCAGGAAATTTTAAGATAGGAGAACTACACAGTTCATCTTTCAAGGTATTAAACGCCTGTTGATGATGCTCAGACCATATGAAATCTACGTCCTTCTTCGTAAGATCAGTTAAAGGAGCGGCTATTATTGAATAGTTGCGTATAAAACGCCTGTAATATCCACTACAACCCAGAAATTGCTGTATTCCCTTGACATTAGTAGGTATGGGAAAATTACGTATAGCCGACACCTTATTATGGACTGCTTTAAGACCTTCGCTTGACACCATGAAACCCAAATATACCAATTTTGTTTTGAAAAATTCACACTTACTAATCTTTACCCTTAAGTTATGTTGTCTTAATCTCTGTAGTACTAGTTCTAACTTACGTAGATGTTCTTCTAAGGTGTTGGAAAAGATTACAAGATCATCCATATAGGCATGCAATATATCCCCTAACAAGTCTCCAAACACTATGTTAATCATTCTTGTAAATGTTATGGGAGCACAACGTAAACCAAAAGGCATCCGTAAAAATTCATAATGTCCCCTGGCTGTGCTGAAGGCTGTGTATGGGATACTATTTTCTTCTAATGATATCTGATGAAGGCCTTTAAGTAAGTCCAAACTGGTAAAATATTTATTCTGACCTAACAAAGACAAAATATCGTCAGTACATGGCACTGGGAATCGATCAGGGATCGTCTCCTCGTTTAGACGACGGAAGTCTACGCAGATACGCCATGTTCGATCTTTTTTCGGTACAACTATTAATGGAAAATTATAAGGGCTATTTGATTTCCTAATGACTCCTTCTTCTAGCATTTTACCTACTTCATCATTTATTTCATTCTGGAATTTCATAGGGAGTCTGTACGAGGGTACGTAGATAATTTTCTGCTTGTCCTTTAACCTTATTTGATGCTCGATCACATCTGTTTTTCCTAAGGATCCATCCGTAGTGGAAAAAACATCATGATATTTAGTTAAAAGTCCAAAAATTTTCTGCTGAATTTCTTTGTCTTGAATGTCTTTATTGATTTTATTTTTAATAGATTGCAAAAGGGATTCGTCCGCAACTGATTGAGCGTGATTGATTTCAGCAACGGTAAGAATACGATGTTTATAAACTTCTACATCCAAGATATGTTGATTTTTGTGAATTACTAAAGCGTTATATAAATGATTACAGACTTCAATATTACATTGCTGATGTGAGCCTACTGTATAAATAGCTTGTGTGACAGACAATCCGTTAGTTTTCAAAATGTCTGAAAGGATTAATATTTCAGATCCCGGTAATGTTTTCTTTATTTGCACTATTAAATTCGAAGGTACGTTTGGCTCGATAGATTGCGTGCAAGATGATATTACGGGTGAACGAGAATTCTGCTGGGTCGCGTATATTATTTCTTTATTAGTGAGACAAGTTATTGGTTCTTCAACGTACGTTACGGTTACATTTGTCGTCTCCTTTTTATCCAAAACTGATTTTAAGGTATTAGAAGACTTATAGAATTTCCCTTTGATATACACGCCGTGCTTGGCAGGGGCTAAGATAATATTTTGATTTCCCATAGATGGGTATCCTATAATTACAGCTGGATACATATCAATGTTTTGTACAACAACAAATGTATCGGCAAACGTGCGTTTACTGACTTTAAATTGAACATGAGTTATGCCTATGACATTTAATTCTTTATTTCCTATACCCGAGAGTCTCACTCCGGATTTTTCTATCGGAAAGTTCGAAAACAACAAATGCTGTGTCCTCAAATCCATGATATTATGTGGACTACCAGAGTAAAAAAATAACGTAAAGGATTTGTGTTCTAAATTTCAGCATATAAGGTTGGTCGTAACTCATTTTGGCTTATTATTGTATGAATTCGTTGCAAATCTACAGGAGCATGCACTGTTTTACTTAATTCGGCCGTGTGTTTCATAGGAAAATCTATTGCCTCACAATGATCTGATAAAACATTAAATTGATTATTCAATACTATTGATGTTGACATGAATGACCTTGACCTAACATCACTCTCTTCCCCACTGGAGTTAATTATGTGGTATTTGCTTTGCTCTGCACATTCTGAAAATTAGTCTGACCTTGCGAGGTCTGGTTTGACGACCCAGGCTCAGCGATATTCGAAGAAGTGTTTGTTTGTTTTGGACTCTGAACTACATTGACGTTTGGCTGTGGAATTGACTGTGTATTTCTAGGATTCTGTTGTGTCTTATGCGAGTAGCACTGACTGTATGAATGAGTCAAACTATTATTTATCGAACAGAATTTCGTTCTGCAGTCCGCGATCAAGTGACCTTGACGTTTGCAATTATAACACGTCATTCCCGCTACTTGACTATTATTAACCACGTTCACTTGTTGTGGCTTTGTTTCATTCTTTGCAAAAACTTGAGTTAACACGGGATCGAGGTCTGGACACTTAGCCATGTGTTTCTTTATCTGTTTATATACATCCAATTCCGTACTTGCAGGCGTTAACTTTTTATCAAAACACCGCACTAAAGCTTCAGGCAACATAAGTGTCATGCAAGTTAAATACATTAATCGTAAAAAATCTTTCACGGAGATGTTATCTCTAGTAACCCAAGTGGAATTACCTAAAATATCTTGATATTCATTAAGCCTATCAGCTATGAGAGCTGCTCTCTCAATAACATTAAGCCGATTCATAGTGGCTTGATTAAGTGTATTTCTTAACGTTAATACTACATCCAAGGCTTCTTCACCTCCATAGACCGTGCGTAACCTAACTTTGAAATCATCCCAGGTAACTGCTTCTTGAAATGAAACACCTCTTAAATATGCACTCGCATCCCCCTTAGAAAAATCTATAAAACTTTTAGCTTCTTGTAATTGTACAAAAGGGTCTACGATTTGTTTGGCATTTAAATGGGCATCGACGGATGAAATCCATGACTCCACATTTTGAGGCAAGAACCCATTAACCCGACCCTGAAAAGGAAGGATTGCAGACCTGGCATTTACAAGCTTCACAATCGGGAGATGATTAATCTGTCCTACACCACTAGGTCCAGGGATGGGGCTCAAAGGGGGCGTCATGATTACGGTATTTCTTTTTCTATCTCTTAGACCCCTTGCAATTCTATCAAAATATCTATATGAATACAGACGTCCACTGCGTAAACGCATAAGCAATTAATGATAAAGATTATAACAAAATTCCCCAAAACAATGCTACTAATCCCAAGACATTTCCCGAGAATTTCTGAAAGAAAACGGAACACAAAGATATTTCCCGAGAATTTCTGAACGAAAACGGAACACAAAGATATTTCCCGAGAATTTCTGAAAGAAAAAGGAATTAGCACAAAGAGAGAAAAAATTCTAGATGAGAATTCGGAGTTGAACACAGTTTCCTTTAATGAAAGGAAAATAAAAGATTAGCAAACCACTCACCCCGGTAATAATCGACTAACGACTCGTGATAACTACATTTCACTGCCCAAACTGAAATGAATATGAAAATTGTACTTAGCTTTTATATGGTTCTGTGTGATGTCGTCATATCCTCTCTCCCTCTTGATGTTTGGGTGAATGTGTCCATCCGAGTTTCTCTCTCTCTCTTGATGTTTGGGTGAATGTTTCGGTCCAATTTCCGTTGAATGTAGTGCTTCCTGGATATGTTTTGTAAGCGTTGAACGTCAGTCCTTGGGTTTCCTAGGATGTTGATTGAAGATCCAGTTCATCAGTTTGTATGTGTAACATTCATCAAATGTTTTAGTCTTCGATGGACTATGATACTTAGTCAAAATTGTAGATTCATTAACGTTGATTTCTTGAAGATCTTTCTCTGGTTTTTACAGCTTTATTTTTGATTTCTTGAAGAACTTCCTCTAATTCTTAGAGTCTTATTATTAATTTCTTGAAGATCTTTCTCTGATTCTTAGAGTTTTAGCGCTGCCAACATTTATTAGTGTGCTACTGTTATTAACACACATTGAGTATGTGTTGTTTGAGATGTTGAGTCTTGAATTAAAGTCAATCATGGTAATTTTAAAATGGTTTATTCTCTAAAAACAACAGTGTTAAACATCTCCATCACAGGAGTATAGCTGGTTTGGTCGGATGACCAATTCAGGTGAAGTATAGATAGGAACTGCCTAAAATATCGATATCACAGATATCGTATGTTTAGTTGTCTCAGCATTTAAACACAATATGTAAACTTTACATTCGTCTAGGAAGACACCTGCATCCGGTGACGACACAATCTTTCACACGGTATGCATTTGTGTTTATGCTTCAGAAAAATGTTACATTGCTGAGGGATGCAAAATACATCCTGTTATGATTTTATCTGACTACAGCAAATCTCACGCTAGCTGCTTCTTCCACAATGACATATTACGTCATGTGTTTTAAACATGTAATAACTAACTATTACATATATATATATATATATATATATATATATATATATATATATATATATATATATATATATATATAGATATATATATATATATATATATATATATATATATATATATATATATATATATATATATTTATATATATATATATATATATATATATATATATATATATATATATATATATATATATATATATATATATATATATATATATCTATATATATATATATATATATATATATATATATATATATATATATATATATATATATATATATATATATATTTATGAAGCTGGTCTAGCATAGAGTAAATATTTCATTTATGTATTTCATATGTGCATTTAAGAGGTGCATAGACAGCACATAAGGTGAGCTCCTCTCAAGGAGGTATAAGTAATTGTATGTAAATTGCGTAAAACTTTTGACGTTCATTTCATTGTATTTTTCATTCAATTCAGTTTATGTAAATTTTCGTTATTTTTAATAATTAACTTTTTATTTCCTGTATTTTGCTATGAACTCTTATGTAATCTCGATTAAGTATGCAGTAAGAACCCTACAAGGTATGAATGAGTTTTCATGTAATTTTTTTTTAGGGTTTTGCATCATGTTTTTGAGAGATAATGCAATTGTTATATTTTCCACGTGTTTAGAAGGTTCTTGAAAGCCCCAGTGTTAGATTTTATCTTTTTATTTCAATGTTTGAGAACGGGGGTGGGCGGAGCTGCTGAGAGAGGGTTGTCTTGCAAGAGAGGTTGATTCTCCTTTTAGGTACGTGATAGTTGTAACTCTGGTGCCGCTAAAGCCAGCTCCCAAGCTTCTAGAATCCTGACCTAGAAGAATCTAGAAGTTATTAAGTTCACATATATGCAGCCCCAGGGATGCTTAGCAGCAGATAGAGAATTCCACCCTTATATCATAAGCCATCAACCCTCTCTATCTCTCACACACCTCTCATACAAGATCGGTGTATTTTTTGAAATTGTTCCGTGATTGTGAAATCTCAAAGTTTTGGTGTAATGGGTCTTTGCAAACAAACTGAGAATTTCAGGAAATTTCTCTTAGAGATTTTGTAACTGGCCCTGTGCAAGTAAGATACATGAAGTGTATTTATTTTGACTTCACTACTTGATTACTTTGTGTGAGCTAAAACTCGTAAGTTTATTATTATTATTATTATTATTATTATTATTATTATTATTATTATTATTATTATTATTATTATTACTATCCAAGCTACAACCCTAGTTGGAAAAGCAAGATGCTATAAGCCCAGGGGCTCCAACAGGGAAAAATAGCCCAGTGAGGAAAGTAAATAAGGAAATAAATAAATGAAGAGAACAAATTAACAATAAATCATTCCAAAAACAGCAACAACGTCAAAACAGACATATCATATATAAACTATTAACAACATCAAAAACAAATACTGTATGTCATAAATAAACTATAAAAAACTCATGTCCGCCTGGTCAACAAAAAAGCATTTGCTCCAACTTTGAACTTTTGAAGTTCTACTGATTCAACCACCCGATTAGGAAGATCATTCCACAACTTGGTAACAGCTGGAATAAAACTTCTAGAGTACTGCGTAGTATTGAGCCTCGTGATGGAGAAGGCCTGGCTGTTAGAATTAACTGCCTGCCTAGTATTACGAACAGGATAGAATTGTCCAGGGAGATCTGAATGTAAAGGATGGTCAGAGTTATGAAAAATCTTATGCAACATGCATAATGAACTAATTGAACGACGGTGCCAGAGATTAATATCTAGATCAGGAATAAGAAATTTAATAGACCGTAAGTTTCTGTCCAACAAATTAAGATGAGAATCAGCAGCTGAAGACCAGACAGGAGAACAATACTCAAAACAAGGTAGAATGAATTACTTTATGTAATTCCCTAGAAAGTTTAAACCTTAGAGTCTTAAAGGTTAACCATTTTCATTAGTTATTAAGACTAAATATTTGTGTAAAACTAAATTTCCATTGAAACAAGTCATTATATAATTTTAAGAGTGTAATAATTTCTTTTGTCATAGTCTAAGTTTTGTTCACACTTAATATTTCGAGTCATTTATTTTTTAAGTAAATTCTTTCAAAGTATTAAATTTTTATAGAATATATTTATTTTTGTGAAGAGTGTATTATTTCGATTATCAGTGTTTTTTACAGAACTCTCTCGTATCCTTGTTTAAGAATCGAAGTAAGAGGTTGTTTTGAATAGTTCTTAATAGTAATTACCCAATATGTTTTGAGTTCACATAAGACACCTTTGGATATTCAGTGTTTTTATATATTGCCATCTGGGAGTTATATGATTCTCTCAGATCTCGGGTATTATTTAAATGTAATAAATTTGTGTAAAAAACAAACTGATGAGTTTGGAAGTGAAGAGGTCGTGTAACTTGCTAGCCATAATATATATATATATATATATATATATATATATATATATATATATATATATATATATATATATATATATATATATATATATAAAATATATATATATATATATATATAATATATATATATATATATATATATATATATATATATATATATATATATATATTTATGTAATATATATTTTTGATGCCCAGGCATGGGACCATATTATATACGTGTATATATATATATATATATATATATATATATATATATATATATATATATATATATATATATATTTATATATATATATATTTTTTTTTTGATGCCCAGGCATGAGACCGTAATATATATATATATATATATATATATATATATATATATATATATATATATATATATATATATATATATATATGTATATATATATATATATATATATATATATATATATATATATATATATATATATATATATATATATATATATATATATTCGATGCCCAGGTATGGGACCATATTGTATATATATATATATATATATATATATATATATATATATATATATATATATATATATATATATATATATATGTATGTAATATATATTTTTGATGCCCAGGCATTGGACCGTAATATATATATATATATATATATATATATATATATATATATATATATATATATATATATATATATATATATATATATGTTTATATATATATATATATATATATATATATATATATATATATATATATATATATATATATATATATATATATATATATATATAATATGGTCCCATGCCTGGGCATCGAAAATATATATATATATATATATATATATATATATATATATATATATATATATATATATATATATATATATATATATATATATAAATTGCTGTAGTCAGATAAAATCATAACAGGATGTATTTTGCATCCCTCAGCAATGTAACACCACACGGCATCTCTCCACTTGCTCCTTTTACTTTGATATGTATTTTTTTTTATTTAGTTTTCCCTCTGCATTTGCTTCCATGTTGAATTGCTTCTAATTCGTACTTTTCACCTTCTCCCTCTTATTATTCTTGAAAAAAATTAATTCTCTTCTATACGTCTACCTAACCTATGTAGTTTATCGTGCAATGCAACCCTAACTAACTTAATTTTTTCCTTCACTAATAAGATTTTACACCATCCCACTATTCATTTCTAATTTTTCCTCACAAATACTCCTTCTCTTCTTGACCACATCGTGGAGAATTAAAATTCTTCATTCGGTGTTTCCTTTCTGCTCCTTTGACCCTTGGTCACAGTGCTCTTCCCACTTCCTCCATATCCACCTCACTTGTCTTATTTACACGTTCATCCGCATTTTAACAGTAACACCGCAACTTTTATCTATCTTAACTTTCGCTTCAACTAAAGATGATCAGATATCGCTGTAGATTCGCTACTGCTCTTCTTGAACTTCCATACACATACATCAGCTTTTTCTTTCACCTATTCTGGAATACTACATATTATAGCAAACTCTCTCTATAATATGTAGTATTCCAGAATAGGTGAAAGAAAAAGCTGATGTATGTGTATGGAAGTTCAAGAAGAGCAGTAGCGAATCTACAGCGATATCTGATCATCTTTAGTTGAAGCGAAAGTTAAGATAGATAAAAGTTGCGGGGTTACTGTTAAAATGCGGATGAACGTGTAAATAAGACAAGTGAGGTGGATATGGAGGAAGTGGGAAGAGCACTGTGACCAAGGGTCAAAGGAGCAGAAAGGAAACACCGAATGAAGAATTTTAATTCTCCACGATGTGGTCAAGAAGAGAAGGAGTATTTGTGAGGAAAAATTAGAAATGAATAGTGGGATGGTGTAAAATCTTATTAGTGAAGGAAAAAATTAAGTTAGTTAGGGTTGCATTGCACGATAAACTACATAGGTTAGGTAGACGTATAGAAGAGAATTAATTTTTTTCAAGAATAATAAGAGGGAGAAGGTGAAAAGTACGAATTAGAAGCAATTCAACATGGAAGCAAATGCAGAGGGAAAACTAAATAAAAAAAAATACATATCAAAGTAAAAGGAGCAAGTAGAGAGATGCCGTGTGGTGTAAATACATTCTTGGGTTGATGGAGGAAGTATTTAAGAAAGTAGAGGATAGGAAAGTGGCAGAGCTTAGTGATGCTTTAAGCTGAAATGCTTATGGAAGTGACTTTTGAGGACGTGACAAAGGATATTATAAGGTTGGAGAAAGGAAAGTCATCAAGATTTTAATGGGAATACTAGTGAGATACTGCATTTTGGTGTTGTTTGTGTGACTGATTGTTAGGAATAGGAAATAAGGCTAACTGAAAAGGTGATGAAGACAACTACAAGAATTGCTTATGAACGAATACGTTAATAAGTAGAAGTTTAGACAAAAAGAAGGGTGACAAGTCTGATCTAAAGTCTTTTAGGGCGAGAAGTCTGTTCAGGATGGGCTGTATGGTCGATTATCTATAGCCATGCTGCCATACCAATCCTCGAAAACGCGTCGTTCTCTCTTATTTCCCATCCGTGTGCTATTTGAAAGTTATATTATATATACGTGTATATAGCAATGGAAGTTCCAGGATCTGTCACACCTTGAAGCAACTTCATGCTACGAACGCAATAAAGAAGTGACTTATGATAGAATCAGTAAAAGCCAATGTTGATGGAGTTGAAAAAAAAAATATTTCTGCATGAAATAGAAACTTATGCTAGAGTATATACTTAAGAGAGTGAGTGCTTTGGGTGAACATGGATCAAAGAGGTGTGTCATGTGTCTATGGCTGTTCAACATCTTAAGGATAAATTGATATAAGTCCGAGAAAGGACAGTGTATGTACAGTCACTCATGGAAATTTATGGATGTCTCCTTCATAAAGCTGAATTTCATACAACCCCTTTCTGGACAACGGGTCTGTATAGTTGCGTAAGACGGGCGCACACCGAAACTTTTTCATTGGTGTAATTAGGTTGGACAAGGTTGTTTGCCAACTACTTTTTATCATTAGTTGTTATGATTAGATTATACATTACAAAACGTCTGGTCTGATAAGACAGGAATTGTAGAAGAGACACTTTCCATTTCTAATAAGCTGTAATATCATTAATTGAAATCTAATCGCAAACAATCAGTGAAACAGTTATCGCTCAAGTCGTAATTGAACATTTCCGAGTCTTACAGCAGCAGTCTAGCTAAAGGAAAGCACGAAGCAGGTAAGGCATTATTCGGGAAAGTATCACAAGTTTATTGAATTATGCATGCTATATTATGTATATATATATATATATATATATATATATGAGAAATTTTGCACATTTTTACGTGTTTTTCATATTCAAATAAGCCATATATATTTTTGATACATTAATGTCAGGATTCTCTTAACGACCTCGGGATCAGAGCCCCAGGCGAAATCACACAGAGACAAGAGCTTGGCTCTGGCCGGGAATCGAACCCTGGTCGGCAAGCTTGTACAGACAGTGACTAACCCACTTGGCCACGAAGGAAGATTTCTTCGTGGCCAAGTGGGTTAGTCACTGTCTGTACAAGCTTGCCGACCAGGGTTCGATTCCCGGCCGGAGCCAAGCTCTTGTCTTTGTGTGATTTCGCCTGGGGCTCTGATCCCGAGGTCGTTAAGAGAATCCTGACATTAATGTATCAAAAATATATATGGCTTATTTGAATATGAAAAACACGTAAAAATGTGCAAAATTTCTCATATATATATATATATATATATATATATATATATATATATATATATATATATACATATATATATATATATATATATATATATATATATATATATATATATATATATATATATATATATATATATATATATATATATATATATATATATATATATATATATATATATATTTTAGCATCGTGTTTCCAGCTAAGGTTCTAGCTTAGCTAATAATAATAATAATAATAATAATAATAATAATAATAATAATAATAATAATAATAATAATAATAATAATGATGATGATGATGATGTTATCAGCTATGGGTGTGTCAATAAAAACAGTATAATTTCGACTGATCAAGAGAAATGACAACCTTTGAGAGATACACAGGTCCATCATTGGCTTTGCCTAATGCAAAGAAAAGAAAACTGTATTGGAAAAAGGAAACAGCAAGCAAGGTTTAGCCATCTGCTGCAGTTAGTCGTCGTTCATCTATACTTGGGGTCAGGAGAAGCCTTCATACAGGTCGTAAGGTCAAAGATACCTGCGACAGTGAATTGAAAAAGCATTAATATAGTAGCAGACAGTAGTCAAATGATCCCAAAGAAGAGACCAAGAAATGTTCCTCACTCACTAAGTCAGTGTGTTACTAACAATGAAATATAGAGAGTATAAATGTTCCAAGTGGTAGTTGGATGTGTATAATTTATTGCCTTGAGTTTATATCGAGTGAATTATACAATTTCACGCTGTAGTATATTGAATATGTATATATGAGTTTTGCAATGTAGAATGTATATCTAGAAGTTTTATTCCAGCTGTTACTAAGTTGTGGAATGATCTTCCTAATCGGGTAGTTGAATCAGTAGAATTTCAAAAGTTCAAAGTTGGAGCAATTGTTTTTATGTTGACCAGGCTGACATGAGTCTTTTTATAGTTTATACATGACATATCTGTTTTTGACATTGTTAATAGTATATATAGGACATATATGTTTTGACGCTGTTTCTGTTTCTAGAATGATATATTGTTAATTTATCCCTGTTGGAGCCCTTGGGCTTATAGCATCTTGCTTTTCCAACTAGAATTGTAGCTTGGTTAATAATAATAATAATAATAATAATAATAATAATAATAATAATAATAATAATAATAATAATAATAATAATAATAATAATAATAACAATAATATTAATAATAATAATAATAATAATAATAATTATAATAATAATAATTGGCTAAGAAATAGATGTTTTAATCTAGATTAATCCTCTTGGTCATTAAATGTCACAGACAAGTGTTCCCCTGGGAATCTAACACAAAGTAACATAAGACAAGAGGAAACTACGGAATAGCTACAGACACATACTTCTAAGAAAAATAATTATTTATTTACACATTCTCTCTCTTCATATGTCTATCAATCCAGCTTTTTAATGAATACGAATATTCTACAAACAACTCTTGATGCTGACAATATTGATGCACGAATCGACTGAAACTGTTAAGAACATTGTTTCTAACATAAACAAACTTTTGAGATTCTAAGTATTTTAGTAACATTCAGTTTTAAGAACTAAAGGTCAAATATTGTCTTTTAATGACATATGCATAGCATGTGATTGTGTCTATGCATATATATACTGTATATACATACATACACACACACACACACACACGCACACACACACACACATATATATATGCCCCCTGTGGCCGGGGGGGGGGGGGCATAAAAACAATTAGAATAGCGCCAACGTATCCCTGCGTGTCGTAAAAGGCGACTAAAAGAGATGGGACAAGGGGGCTGGGAACCCCCCTCTCCTGTATTATAATCATGTGAGACATCAAAGAAGTGGAGCTGGAGGGAGAGTGACTGCTCCTCGCACTCTAATTTTGGGGTGTTTGAATGTGCGTGGATGTAGTACAATAGAGAGTATAAGATGTGAGATTGGAAGTATGTTTAGGAATAGAAGGATGGATATATTGGCTTTGTGTGAGACAAAGATAAAAGGGAAAGGTGAAGTGATGTTTGATGAAATGTCTGGTAGAGTGTCTGGGATTGAAAGGGAAAGAGCAAGAAATGGTATGGCTTTATTGTTGAGTGAATGGATGACAGGTAAAGTAGTGGAATGGAAGGAGATATCATCTAGGTTAATTTGGGTAAGGGTTAGGTTGGGTACGGAATGTTAGGCTTTTGTCAGTGCGTATGGGCCAGGTTGTGAGAAAAGTGAAGAGCGGAATGAGTTCTGGAATGAATTAACTAGGTGTGTAGAAGGACTGGGTAGAAGGATTTATGTAGTTATCTTGGGTGACTTAAATGGTAGAGTGGGCGCTGGAGAGGTAGAAGGTGCCATTGGGAAGTATTGCATACCAGGTGAAAATGAGAGTAGTGAGAGACTGGTAGATATGTTTGTTGAGTAAGAGATGGTGATAAGTTCTAGCTTTTTCAAAAAGAAAGATAAAAACAAATATACATGGGCAAGAGCGTCAAATGGAAGGGAGGTAGAAAGGGTGTTAATGGATTATGTGCTGATAACTAAAAGAATGTTTGGAAGATTGAAAGGAGTGCACGTGTTTAAGGGTAAGGCTAACGGCATGTCTGATCATTATTTTTGGTGGAAGGAAAATTAGTTGTCGCAAAAGAGTGGGGGAATAGAGTAAGTGGATGTAAAAGGGAGCTAGTGAGGGTTGAAGAGCTAATAAAACTGGGGGTAAAAAGTAAATATCAAGAAAGGATGAAAGGGGCATATGACGAAGTGAAAGTAAGAGAAACTGATAATTTAGAGGAGGAGTGGAAGTTAGTAAAAGAAAAGTTTGTTAGGATTGCAAGTGATGTGTGTAGCAAGAAGTTTGTTGGAGGCAGCATGAGGAAGGGCAGTGAATGGAAGAGAAAAAGAGGGCTTTTGAAGAATGGCTGCAGAGTAATAGTGTAGAGAAGTATGAAAGATGTAGAGGGAAAAATGTGAAAGTAAAGCGCAAGGTAAGTGAGGCAAAGAGGGAAGCTGACCTGAGGTGGGGTCAGGGATTGGGGCATTCATATGAAGAGAATAAGAAGTTTTGGAAAGAAGTGAAGAGAGTAAGGAAGGCTGGTTCAAGAATTGAAGAGACAGTGGAAGATGGAAATGGAAGGTTGTTAAAAGTAGAGGAGGCAAGGAAAAGGTTGGCAGAATATTTTAAAAGTTTAATGAATGCTGAGGATAATAGGGAGGCAGATATAATTGATGTTGCAAGTGTGGAGGTGCAGGTGATGAGAGATGAAAATGAGAGAGAGATTACAAGAGAGGAAGTGAGGAGAGCACTAGATGAAATGAGAGTAGGAAAAGCATCTGGTATTGATGGTGTGAGAGCTGAGATGTTGAAGGAAGGGGGTGTGACTCTACTTGAATGGTTGGTGAGATTGTTTAATATGTTTTGTGATGTCAATGGTACCAGTAGATTGGGTTTGTGCGTGTATTGTACCACTATATAAGGCTAAGGGAGATGTGCATGAGTGTTGCAATTCAAGGGGTATTAGTTTGTCGAGAGTAGTTGGAAAAGTGTATGATAGAGAAATGATTAATAGGATTAAGGATAAAACAGAGAATGCAATCTTAAAAGTACAGGGTGGTTTTAGAAGAGGTAGAGGTTGTATGAATCAGATTTTTACAGTTAGGCAGTTATACGAGTAATATTTAGCAAAAGGTAAAGAGGTGTATGTTGGGTTTATGGATCTGGACAAAGCGTATGATAGAGTTGATAGGGAAGCAATGTGGAATGTGATGAGGTTATATCGAGTTGGTGGAAGGTTTTTGCAAGCAGTGAAAAGTTTCTACAAAGGTAGTAAAGCATATATTAGGATAGGAAATGAAGTGAGCAACCGGTTTCCGGTGAGAGTGAGGCTGAGACAGGGATGTGTGATGTCGCCGTGGTTTTTTAACTTGTATGTTCATGGAGTGGTGAGAGAGGTGAATGCTCGAGTGCTTGGACGAGGATTGAAGCTGGTAGACGAGAATGACCATGAATGGGAAATAATCAGTTGTTGTTTGCAGATGATACTGTACTGGTTACAGACGCGGAAGAGAACTTGGCCGATTAGTGACAGAATTTGGAAGGGTGTGTGAAAGAAGGAAGTTGAGAGTTAATGTGGGTAAGAGTAAGGTTATGAGATGTACGAGAAGGGAAGGTGGTGAGAGGTTGAATGTCATGTTGAATGGAGAGTTACTTGAGGAGGTGGATCAGTTTAAGTACTTGGGGTCTGTTGTTGCAGCAAATGGTGGAGTGGAAGCAGATGTACGTCAGAGAGTGAATGAAGGATGCAAAGTGTTGGGGGCAGTTAAAGGGGTAGTAAAAAATAGAAGAGTGGGCATGAATATAAAGAGATTTCTGTATGAGAAAGTGATTGTACCAACTGTGATGTATGGATCGGAGTTGTGGGGAATGAAATTGACGGAGAGATAGAAATTGAATGTGTTTGAGATGAAGTGTCTAAGGAGTATGGCTGGTGTATATCGAGTAGATAGGAATGAAGTAGTGAGGGTGAGAATGGGTGTAAGAATTGAGTTAGAAGCTAGAGTGGATATGAATGTGTTGAGGTGGTTTGGCCATGTTGAGAGAATTGAAAAGGGCTGTCTGCTAAAGAAGGTGATGAATGCAAGAGATGATGGGAGAAGTACAAGAGGAAGGCCAAGGTTTGGCTAGATGGATGGAGTGAAGAAAGCTCTGGGTAACAGGAGGATAGATGTGAGAGAGGCAAGAGAGCGCACTAGAAATAGGAATGAATGGCAAGCAATTGTGACGCAGTTCCGGTAGGCTCTGCTGCTTCCTCCGGTGCCTTGGATGACCGTGGAGGTAGCAGCAGTAGGGGATTCAGCGTTATGAAGCTTCATCTGTGGTGGATAACGGGGGAGGGTGGGCTGTGGCACCCTAGCAGTACCAGCCGAACTCGATTGAGTCCCTTGTCAGGCTGGGAGGAACGTAGAGAGGAGAGGTCCCCTTTTTTGTTTCATTTGTTTGATGTCGGGTACCCCCAAAATTGAGGGAGGTGCCTTGGTATATGTATGTATGTATATATATGTATGTATGTATGTATGTATGTATGTATGCGTGTTTGTGTTTATACATGCAAATACTGTATCTACATATACACAAAAACATACACACACACACACACACACGCACGCACACACACACACACACACACATATATATATATATATATATATATATATATATATATATATATATATATATAGAGAGAGAGAGAGAGAGAGAGAGAGAGAGAGAGAGAGAGAGAGAGAGAGAGAGAGAGAGAGAGAGAGAGAGAGAGAGAGAGAACAACAACAAATCTAGCCATTTATATGATCGTGCACTAAAAGGGTGACATAAGAAAAGTGACATAACTTACCATGTAACTGTATCAGTGGTAATTGAGTTAATGATACTCATAAATACAATGATAGACGTAGCCGTTACATAAACGTAACTATTAAAAGTAAGGCGTATCGCATCCACAAGTTTTCATCCAAGTGTGTGGAGCATTTATCACCTGCTAGAATGCTATCTCCCAAGACCAAAAAATAATATAGACTTGGTACAGAAGATTCGAGACAGTCATTGAAGGATACCTTATGGGAGTTTACAAGATGTTTTGAGACTTCATTAAAGAAAGACCATCACACGGTCCAAGAAGTACAAGGGTTATATTTAGGTATTTTTCAGAGTAAAAGGAAGAGGGAGCAAACTCAAAGACAAAATAAACTCGCAACAGTTTTAAGGACAAAGAAAGTTGTTTCGATAAATGATTATATTCGAGGAATTGCTCACAACTTATATTTTAGTTGTTGTAATAGTCACCATAATGACCATGAACTTGTTGAATGTTAAGAGAGTTTTTTTTTATCTACTACATTTTATATATACATGTAGATGTTTCAAGTATTTTTGCGTGTTTAATGATAACGAAGTTAATAAACGTTAATTTTTATCTACTTTTGCATTTCAAAAATAAACTTTTAAATATCTTTAGACTATATTTCGATTCCATGTTTATGTTTATATATGTAAGTCGCCTTATCAGATAGACGGTAAGCAATCGTTGTTAAGAGTAAAATCATATTATCTCATTAATCTCCTCTGATATGACACTCCTTTAATTAATATTTTTGTCACCTTTTTTTCTTTTCTTTTTTCTTTACAATATTCCGTTTTGAATTCAATAATGCTTAAACCATTTCAACATTTTTTTACCTTGTTGTGTGAATTTTGACAACTTTATACTTGTAAGTTTTACAGATTGATGACAGTAATGTTCGAAACGCTTCAAAATAAATTATGGCTTTTTAATGATGTTTTTGGACCCTGCAGCATACCATACAGTATCTTCATCTGTAATCCTTATATATATATATATATATATATATATATATATATATATATATATATATATATATATATATATATATATATATGTATATATATATATATATATATATATATATATATATATATATATATATATATATATATATATATATATATATATATATATATACATATATATATATATATATATATATATATATATATATATATATATATATATATATATATATATATATATATATATATATATATATATAATCAGGATTAAATATAACGGAATTATTACAAGATAAAGGAAGAGTAAGTTTACGAAGCAGAAGGTGTGGAAAAAGATTGATGAGAGATTTGAATTGTCAGTATAGTCCAATGTGGGAATTCATGAAGGGATTGTTGAGCCAACTCTCCTTTATGGAAGGGACGTGTTGATATTAAATTCGAAAGAAAGAAGAAAAAGATCAAAGCTGCTGAGATGAACTGTTTGAGTAATGCATTTGATGTAAAAAGAATCATCGATACGATTAGTAGTTTTTAAATGTACTTGCAAGGTAAAGACAATATCATAGTAGTAGGTTGGCCAGGGCACCAGCCACCCGTTGAGATACAAAAGCTAGAGAGTTTTGAGATTCTTTGATTGGCCGGACAGTACTACATTGGATAACTTTCTCTGGTTACGGTTCAGTTTCCATTTGCCTATACATACACCGAATAGTCTGGCTTATTCTTTGAAGTGTACCAACCGTGTATCACACAATTGTACATAATTATTTTGTATATATTAAGCTTGTATCTGCGCTCTTCCCTCGCACTAAAAGGAACCTGAATGATCATGTCTCCGGTTTTGCTCTGTAATATTGTCTGTCTCTCGAACATGTTATGTCCTGTTGCCTTGAAGTTTTGTATATAAAGGAGAGTGTTCCTTAATAAACAACTCAGTTGATTGCATCCTGCCTTTGATTTCACAACCCTCTCTCGGCCCGTCACATTGGTGACCCCGGAAGTCGACTCTCTCCCACCGCCTTCCACCCCCACCCCCTCGCCCCTTCATCGTTGGTACTATGACGGACTCTACGGCAGTTGGTGCTGCGGCCGCTCCATTCAAACTTTCATCGTTTGCCAGCGGAGAGGCATTTGCTTGGTTTCAGAGCGCAAAAGTCCAGTTTCGTATCAGGGGCGTGACACGCTCAACCACCAAAGCGGATTATGTTCTCGCGGCGATACCCGAGGACACCTTCCCAGAAATATCCGACTGGCTTTGTGAAGAAGGAGAGACCCCAATAGCGTATGACGCCCTCAAAACATACCTTCTGCAGCAGTATTCGATGTCGCCAGCCGCCCGTATAGCAAATCTTTTTCAGCTCTTGCAACAACCGTTGGGGGACCAAAGGGCTTCGCTTGCCCTCAGGGAAATGACCAGTATCGCTTGCCTTCAACCTGCCGCAGACGGCTCTCCTCGTGAGGTGAACCTACTTCGTGCCCTTTGGATACGCCGTTTACCCAAACCTGTACGCGCTGCCATACCTGATGTCGAAAGTTTACCCATTAAGGACTTGATGACCAAAGCCGACGCCCTTATGGACAGCCACTTCAAGACCTCCATCAACGCCTCCACCCCTGACGACGAGGATGCCTATTCAACGTCAACCGAAGCTGACATGAATGCCGTAGGACAGACACGCCTACCCCGTGACGTGCCGAAGCGGCGACAAAGCCGCCCACCACCCACCAATCGCTCGCGCCCCAACGAACGACTTCTACAGCCACTTACTACCTCCTATCCGCCGCAGTTTTGCTACTACCACTTCAGATTCAGGGCAACCGCGAAGAAATGTGCCAAGGATTGTCAGGGGCCAGAAAACGTGTAAGTAGGCCATCGCTTGTGGCAGTGGCCTCCCATGTTTCTAATCTTTTCTTTTTACAGGATGCAGGAACGGGCGTGCGATTTTTGGTAGACACGGGTGCTTGTCGTTCTCTTTTGCCAAGGAAACTCTTCAAGGCACGACGTAGTCTGTCTACATCTGCCGACGTCCGCTTGGTAGCTGCCAACGGATCTGCGATACCCACCTACGGTTACAAGATCCTCACATTATCGTTCGGAAACGGTAAATTCAATTGGAAGTTTCTCGTTGCTGACGTCACAATGCCAATCCTCGGTGCGGATTTCCTCTCTCATTTCCACCTTCTGGTCGATGTCGCCCACCAACGATTGGTCAACGCAGACTCGTACTTGTCGACACCTCTTCAACCCGCCCCTCTAACCTCGCTCTCCACATCAGCGCACCCACGGATGCCTACGCCCGCCTCCTCACGTCGTACCCGGAAGTTTTCCGTCCAGAACTTCGCCAAACGCCCACGGTTCCTGCCAAGCACGGTATTTATCACCATATCAAGACGACGGGACCCCAGTCTTCGCAAAATTCAGACGTCTGGCACCGGAACGATTGGCAGCCGCTAAACAGACATTCGCCGAAATAGAGGAAATGGGCCTTTGCCAAAAGGCCTCCAGCCCATGGTCGTCCCCCTTACACATCGTTCTGAAGAAAGACGGCTCCCTCCGTCCGTGCGGGGATTACAGGCGCCTGAACATGCAAACAGAACCGGATCACTACCCCCACCCAAACATTGCCGACTTGACATCCTACCTGCACAAAGCGAAGGTTTTCTCTACGCTCGACCTCCTGAAGGGGTATTATCAGGTGCCTATGAACCCAGAAGACATCCCCAAGACCGCCATCACCACTCCGTTTGGTACATACACCTTCAATTACTCCTGTTTTGGCCTTCGTAATGCTGGGGCAACATTTCAACGTCTCATGGATGGCATCTTAGGGGACCTCCCTTTCTGTGTATGTTATATGGACGACATACTTGTGTTCTCCTCCTCAAAAGAGGAACACCTCCGTCACCTGCGCATCGTGCTCGACCGCCTGCAACAAAATGGCCTTGTAGTCCGGTACGACAAGTGTACCTTTGGCGCCAACGAAGTGTCGTTCTTAGGGCACCGTATGACTCCTGAAGGAGTCCATTCCCTCCTGAGAAGGTAGCAGCCGTTCAGAACTTCCCCACGCCCTCGACCGTCAAAGCTCTGCAGGAATTCTTGGGCATGATCAACTATTATCACCGTTTTCTGCCAGCCATTGCCGCCACTCTTGCCCCCCTCTACGCCTCCCTCAAGGGCAAGCCAAAGGACCTGAAGTGGGGTTCCCTTCAAGAAGCAGCCTTCTGCAATGCAAAGAAGGCCCTATCAACTGCTGCGGCTCTCAATTTTCCTATCCTACGCGCCCCTCTCCTTCTCTCCACCGATGCCAGCGACGTCGCTATTGGTGCAGTACTCGAGCAGGTGGTCAAAGGCTCGCCCCGCCCAGTGGCCTTCTTCAGCAGAAAACTGTCCAAGGCAGAATCGGGTTATTCTACCTTCGATCGAGAATTGCTGGCGGTGCACTTGGCTGTCCTTCACTTTCGCCATTTCTTAGAAGGTACGCCCTTCGTCATTCGCACAGACCACATGCCTCTGGTGCACGCCTTCACTCGACAGTCTGACGCCTGGTCCGCCCGTCAACGCCGACATCTCTCCGCCGTGGCTGAATACAATTGCACCCTCCAATACGTCCCTGGGAAAATGAATCCCGTTGCCGATGCCCTGTCAAGAAACACGTTGGCTGCCGTTCAACTGGGATTGGATTACAACGCCCTGGCTGAAGCCCAACGACAGGATCCAGAGTATCCAGCTTGTAGGACTTCTTGCACGTCCCTTCGTTGGAAAGACTTTCCCCTCGAAGACTCCAACACCACCCTCCTCTGTGACGTCAGTACTTGTAGACCGCGACCTTGGATTCCTGCTCCCATGCGCCGACAGGTGTTTGATTTCATTCACGGCCTTTCACATCCCTCGTGCCGTTCTACTGCACAGCTGCTGAAGGCAAAGTTCATTTGGCACGGCATTTCTAAGGATGCTAAGGATTGGGTTCGCGCCTGTACTTCTTGCCAAACTTCCAAAGTACATCGACACACGGATTCAGGAGTGGGCACCTTTCCTCAACCTCAGCGTCGTTTTGCACACATTCACGTCGACGTTGTAGGCCCCCTACCCACATCACAAGGACATCGTTACCTGTTTACCGTCATCGACCGCTCCACTCGTTGGCCTGAAGCCATTCCCATGGAAACTGCAACGTCTGCCTCATGTACATCTTCCTTACTCTCTGGATGGATTTCAAGATTCGGTATCCCTGAGCATATTACTTCTGACAGGGGAACCACTTTCACCTCTCAATTGTGGACGTCATTAGCGAATCTCCTGGGCATCACCCTACATCAGACAACGGCCTACAACCCCGCTGATAATGGAATGGTTGAACGTTTTCATCGCACCCTCAAAGCAGCTTTGATGTCCCTCTGCAAGGATTGCAACTGGTTTACTGAGCTTCCCTGGGTCCTCCTGGGACTAAGGACCACTCCTAAAGACGCCCTCTACGTCTCGGCAGCTGAAATGGTGTATGGCAACCCGTTGGTCGTCCCTGCCGGACTTTTTCCTTCTACAACCTCCTCCAACGATCTCCAGCGCATACGTCACGTCGTGGGAAAATTTACTCCGTGCCGCCAGACTTACAAGCCCCCAGCGAAGCATCACATACCAACGGACTTGCACTCTGCAACGCACGTCTTCCTGCGCAACGACACTAGCAAGCCACCACTAACGCCCCCTTACACGGGCCCTTTCCTTGGATCCGACGCAGTCCGAAAGCATTCCTACTAAACATTCGGGGCAAAGAAGACTGGGTCTCCATTGATCGTCTAAAACCTGCTTATCTTCTGCCAGATGACCCGCCTACAGTTCGCCTCTCTAGATTAGGGCGCCCTATTTAACATGTACAGTATGTCATTTTTAGGGGGGAGCCATGTACCAACCGTGTGTCACACAAATGTACATAATTTTTTTATTATATATTATGCTTGTATCTGCGCTCTTCCCTCGCACTAAAAAGAACCTGAATGATCATGTCTCCGGTTTTGCTCTGTAATATTGTCTGTCTTTCGAACATATTATGTCCTGTTGCCTTGAGGTTTTGTATATAAAGGAGAGTGTTCCTTAATAAACAACTCAGTTGATTGCATCCTGCCTTTGAGTTCACAACCCTCTCTCGGCCCGTCACAGAAGATTCTCCTCTCGCCTCGTACACCTGACAACACTGAGATTACCAAACAATTCTTCGTCACCCAAGGGGTTAATTACTGCACTGTTATTGTTCAGTGGCCACTTTTCTGCTATGGTAAGCAGGTCTTTTAGGAGAAGTACATTCCAAAATCAAACCATTGTTCTCTAGTCTTGGGTACTGCCATAGCCTCTGTACCATGGCCTTCCCCTGCCTTGGGATGGAATTCTCTTCTTTGAGGGTGCACTTGGGCACACTGTTCTATATTATTTCCCTTCCTCTTATTTTGTTAAAATGTTCATAGTTTATATAAGAAATATCTACTTTAATTTTATTGTTCTCAAAATTTTCTTTTTCTTTTCCTCACCGGTTTATTTTCCCTGTTGGAGCCTCTGGGCTTATAGCATCCTGCTTTTCCAACTAGTGTTGTAGCTTAGCAATAATAATAATAATAATAATAATAATAATAATAATAATAATAATAAAGGGGTAGATAAAAGTATTCTATGGAGGCTCATATATGATGGAATGGGGAATGATAATATTTAAAAATAAAGAACGTGTAAATCCAGTGTGCTAGGAAGTTGAAGAGAGAGAGAGAGAGAGAGAGAGAGAGAGAGAGAGAGAGAGAGAGAGAGAGAGAGAGAGAGAGAGAGATCCTATCTAAACATACACTCAATTATAAATAATGATATTATGACCTCATATAGATGAATATGAAAGCTGATACAAAATATTCTTAAGGGAATCAAAAATTACCGAGAATATGTCCTTAGCAAATACGGATATAGGAAGTTGTTATTATTGAATAAGAGACCTAGTGCAAGAAATATTTTTATATGATATGCAAGATTCGATAGCATTTTGAGATTATTCAATGAAAATCCATAGGAAAACTGTAGCTGCCCAATCGGGATGTGCCTGGCTGATCTTAAGAGCCGGCTGAGTATCTGGTAGGCGTCCCCCTGCTGAGTCACTACCGGCGCCAGTCCATGCTACTTCACGTCTTGTTTAAAAAAAAGAAAGATAAAAAACAGGAAAAGAAAAAAAGATAAGAAATAAAATGTGTTGTTAAATGTCAGTTTTTAGATGACCCTTTTTCGGTAGATAAAGAAAATTCGTTGCAATCGTGAAGTGTCTATAGCTGTCTTCGTTCCTTGATTGTGTGATTCTCGTATGTCAAAGATTCTTTTCTCCAGGAAACTATTTATGTTTCTATAATCCCATTTCAGACGGCTTAGATGAATGGACTTAGAGACCTCTGTCAAGGATGCGAGAGGACATTATTTCTTCTCTGAGATTTTAATATACTTTATATTGATTTATATAACAGGGGATCGTTCCCGTTATTGTTATTTCTTTCTTAACGTTTCTTATTATGATAGCTTGGGACGTCTGAAACAGTCTATACTTAGCCCCTTTTCTTTTAGGATTGATTGATTTTCCGTTCGAAGACTAAATAAACTTAATTTTTCATACATTGTGGGTTATTTTATTTAATATAAAATACACAGAAAATTATGCATTTTAATGTATATATACATGTATATGTATGTATGTATATATATATATATATATATATATATATATATATATATATATATATATATATATATATATATATATATATATATATATATATATATATATATATATATATATATATATATATATATATATATATATATATATATATATATATATATATATATATATATATATATATATATATATATATATATATATATATATATATATATATATATATATATATATATATATATATATATATATATATATATATATATATATATATATATATATATATATATATATATATATATATATAATGAGAAACTTGAGTAAATAAGTAAAATTATCGTATAATATATTAGTGATTTTCATATTTACTCGTGTTTTTAAGGTTATATATATATATATATATATATATATATATATATATATATATATATATATATATATATATATATACATATATATATTCATATATATATAATGAGGAACTCAAGTAAAAAGTAAAATTGACATATAATTCATTAAGTTTTTTCATATTCACTCGTGTTTTTCAGTTTGTATATATATATATATATATATATATATATATATATATATATATATATATATATATATATATATATGTATATATATATATACATATATATATTCATATATACAGTATATATTTATGTATGTATAGATATATATAATATATATATATATATATATATATATATATATATATATATATATATATATATATATATAAATATATATATCATACACACACACACACACATATATATATATATATATATATATATATATATATATATATATATATATATATAAAACGTTTAATATATATTTATCAGAATGTAACTGAAAGAGCATGGATATTGAAAGGTTTTACTCTGAATACTTTTCAAGACCTTATTAAGAGCATTGATTCATATGATAGGGTGAAAACTATCAAACTATCTGTCAGTTAGAAAGGCGAAGAAAATATATCTTATTTGTGACCGGTGGCAAGTTTCCAATAATCCTTTTTTTTTTTATTATTATTTATTGATCAATCACTAGAAACCATACGATAAACGAAAATACGATACCTGAAAGATTTCTGTGGAAGTAAAGACCTCCGCATCTGTCTTTATTAATAAAGATGAAGTCAACTATATTTCTTTTTACCACTTCATTGAAATAAATAAGATAGTCATTGCTTAGTCAAGAGATTTAATGATTGTTTCAGGAAAATTGGAAAGAAAAAAAAATATCTCAACTGTAATTCCTCACGTTGCTCTGTTTTCTTCATCAGAAATTTTCCCGCCTAAAATATATTATAAATTTCACAAAACCTACGCGAGATTTCATTAATTAATTTTCCATTTTCACGAGAACTGTTCTTTATAGAAGCCCTTTTTTTGTAATTTTGTTATAATTGTTGTAACAACTTTTAAAATATTTTTCGTAAATGGTGAATATATTTGAAATTATTACCTTGGAGGAGTAAATTTTTTATTATCGCTCCTAATGTATTATCAAAAACTCTATTAATATATTTTGATTACTGAGCTGCAATCCTAGTTACATCTCTCATTAATAAATTTTTGGCTACATATATGTCATGGTCTTAAAGTAAATAGCTTTGAAAATCAATTTCTTTACTCTATTGCTGTAGTCAGAATAAGAATGTACAATGACCGAAAGGACATACCTTCGTATTACATCTGCAGATTGAAAAAAGTATTGATATTTTCATTCACTGATCAAACACAAATCATATCAGCATCCTGAAACATGTAATATGGCTGGAAAAAATGTTGTTTCAAATGATACTTTATAAAACAATCTGTATACAAATTGCTCAGAACGCGATACAAGGTATTCTTTGTGGCCACACCCGAATTTATCTAGTAAAATTTCTAGTTTAATTCGATTTCAAATTTTACATACATAGTATCCTAATGATTTCTTGGATATCAGACAAAATCTTTTAACAAATTATCTATAGATTAGTAATAACTGTAGATTTTTTAGTTTCAATGTATTGTCATTACTCCTCCCAGTATCTAATGACGATCTATCTTTTTTATTGTAATTTATATGATGATAGCTATACATTCAGCAGAAATAACTATTAACTAGAATACAAATGAGAAAGGCAGATCACAAAAGGGTACAATAAAATGGTTTTCAACTTTCTTCCGTTATAAGATAGAAGTATTGGAAGAAGATATTCAAAAGAATCATGGTTGAGGAAATGAATAAAAGTTCAGAGAATTTCTATGTTGAAAGAAGTGACGAATATTTTTCTTTATTATTGTTTTCGTTTATTTCTTATTCAAGAGCTAAAATAAAATGCCAGTTTAGTTTATTCAAGCTAATAGAATAAATGCCAGTGGCGAAAAGCAATAATAATAATCCGTAATAGAAGAGTTTCTTGGTTGGAGAAAGATGTAGATTCCTTCCGGCCAAATGCTAAGAAGTGGCAGAGTCGTTTCTGTTTCAAACACTAGGCTGAAAAGATTCACCGAATTTTATGGGAAATCAAAACTGGTGACGCTGAAAGACTCTTAAATCAATGAATTAAAGTTAAGGACACGAAGAATCTCAATGTAGGGAAGGAAACAAAAGAAACAATAGAGAATCTAAAGACTGAGGACGTGATGAGCTAAAACAGAATCTAAAAGTCGGCGGTTGAAAAAAGTGAAGCAGAGGAAATATCAAAGAAGGAAATAAAACTAAGTGAAACAGAGAAACAGAGAATGTCAATTTATGATGAAACGCAAGGAAACAGAGCTAGTCCCAAGATAGGGTATAAATCTAAATGGCATAATGAAAATATGATAATTAGTAACCAAAGAAAGTGCAAAAATACCCACAAGTTAAGAAATAAATCTGGTGTAAACATTGAAAGTTTTAGCGTAAGAAATTAAAAAAAAAGAATCATAGTTAAGTTATAAAACTAAATGAAATGGTGAGATGTGCATGACAGAAAATAGAAATGGGGGAAAATAATTGGAAGTAGAAATTGAAGGGAAAAGAAAAAATATAGAGGCACAAATTACTACTGAGTGAAACAAATAATCTCAAGGCATGCAATAAAATTAAGTGGGAAAAGAGGGACTCTCATTGTAGGAAATAAAACTTAACTAAAAAGGTATGATATCCAGATAGGAAATCAAAATGAGAAGCAGAGAGAATCTGAAGGTATGACATAAAACTGAGTGATTCCTAGAGTATCTCAAGGTAGGAAATAAACCTAAAAAAATTAAAGAATATAGCCCCAATTACAGATAAAGATGAAGAAATACAATACCACGATAAGAAGTAAAAAGAAAAGGAGCAGAAGACATTAGAACTAGAAATGAAATTGAAGAAGAAAGACGATCTCAAGGTTTGAAACAAGCTGAAAGAAATAAAGTGAATCTTAAAGTAGGAAATAAATTGAAAGGAAACATAAAACAATCTCAAGAATTCCAATGAAAATGAGTGAAACATGGGAAAATTTGGGGAAAGAAATGACGATGAAGGATACAGTAAAATCTTATGTTAGGAGATAAAACAGAGTGAAATAGAAGATATCTCATAATAGGAAATAGTTAAAACCTCATGTAACAGACAGGATCTCAAGATAGGCAATAAAAATGAGTGAAGCAGAGATAATCTCTAGCTAGGAAATAAAACGAAATGTAACAGAAAGAATCA
>NC_090732.1:66562128-66579628 GCF_036898095.1 Palaemon carinicauda
AGCTTGGATCCCTCTCTCTGGTTACGGTTCATTTTCCCTTTGACTATACACCCACACACCGAATAGTCTGGCATATTCTTTACATATTCTCCTCTGTTCTCATACACCTGACAACACTGAGATTACCAAAACAATTCTTCTTACTGCACTGTAATTGTTCAGTGGCCACTTTCCTCTTTGTAAGGCTAGAAGAGACTCTTTAGCTATGAGAAGCAGCTCTTCTAGGAGAAGGACACTCCAAAATTAAACCATTTTCTCTAATCTTGGGTAGTGCCATAGCCTCTGTACCAATGTCTTCCACTGTCTTGGGTTAGAGTTCTCTTGCTTGAGGGTACACTCGGGCACACTGTTTTATCTTATATCTTATTTCTCTTCCTCAGGTTTTGTTTAAGTTTTTATAGTTCATAAAGTGATATTTATCTTAATATGGTTGCTCTTCTTAGAATATTTTATTTTTCGTTGTTCCCTTTCCTCACTGAGCTATTTTCCCTGTTGGAGCCCCTGGGATTATAGCATCCTGCTTTTCCAACTAGGGTTGTAGCTTGGCAAGTAATAATAATAATAATAACAATAATATATATACATACTGTATATATATATATATATATATATATATATATATATATATATATATATATATATATATATATATATATATATATATATATATATATATATAGATAGATAGATAGATAGATAGTGTACTACTGTTGTTAATACACATTTGGCTTCCCTTCAAATGTCATCTAAAAGGTGTGTAGTATTATAGTTGGTATGTTACATCTTCATGTAAAGTCAAGTAAGTTAACTTTAAAATGGTTTATTCTTTAAGAACCAGCGAATAAAACTCTAAAAACCAGAGAAAGATCTTCACGAAATCAACAGTAATGAATCTACAATTTTGACTAAGTATCATAGTCCATCGAAGAAATGAAACATTTAATGAATGTTATACAAACTGATGAACTGGATCTTCAATCAACATCCTAAGAAAACTAAGGACTGACGTTCAACGCTTACAAAACATATCAAGGAAGCACTACATTCAACGGAAATCGGACCGAAAACATTCACCCAAACATCAAGAGAGAGAGAAGAAATGACATCACAAAACGCCATATAAGCTAAATACAATTTTCTTATTCATTTCAGTATTGAGCAGTGAGGTGTAGTTACCACGAGTCGATAGTCCATTATTACTGGGGTGAGTTGTTTGCTAATCTTCTATTTCCTTTCATTAAAGGAAACTGTGTTCAACTCCGAATTCTCATCTAGAATTTTTTTTTGTCTCTCTCTGTGCTAATTCCGTTTTCTTTCAGAAGTTCTCGGGAAATATCTTTATATTAGTATCATTGATTTGGGGAATTTTGTCATAATCTTTATCATTTAGTGCTTATGCGTTTACGCAGTGGACGTCTGTATTCATATAGATATTTTGATAGAATTGCAAGGGGTCGAAGAGATAGGAAAAGAAATACCGTAAACATGACGCCCCCTGTGAGCCCAGCACCTGGACCGAGTAACACAACAGCAGGACAGGGTAATCCCCTCCCGATTGTGACACTTGTAAATGCTCGATCAGCAATCCTTCCTTTTCAGGGTCGGGTTAATGGGTTCTTGCCTCAGAATGTGGAGTCATGGATTTCATCCGTCGATGCCCATTTAAATGCCAAACAAATCGTAGACCCTTTTGTACAATTACAAGAAGCTAAAAGTTTTATACATTTTTTTAAAGATGCGAGTGCGTATTTAAGAGGTGTTTCATTTCAAGAAGCAGTTACCTGGGATGATTTCAAAGTTGGGCTACGCACGGTCTATGGGGGTGAAGAAGCCTTGGATGTAGTATTAACGTTAAGAAATACACTTAATCAAGCCACTATGACTCGGCTTAATGTTATTGAGAGCAGCTCTCATAGCCGATAGGCTTAATGAATATCAAGATATTTTAGGTAATTCCACTTGGGTTACTAGAGATAACATCTCCGTGAAAGATTTTTTACTATTAATGTATTTAACTTGCATGACACTTATGTTGCCTGAAGCTTTAGTGCGGTGTTTTGATAAAAAGTTAACACCTGCAAGTACGGAATTGGATGTATATAAACAAATAAAGAAACACATGTCTAAGTGTCCTGACCTTGATCCCGTGTTAACTCAAGTTTTTGCAAAAAATTAAACAAAGCCACAACAAGTAAATGTAGTTAATAATAGTCAAGTTGCGGGAATGACGTGTTATAATTGCAAACGTCAAGGTCACTTGATTGCGGACTGCAGAACGAAATTCTGTTCGATACATAATAGTTCGACTCATTCATATAGTCAGTGCTACTCGCGTAAGACACAACAGAATCGTAGAAATACACAGTCAATTCCACAGTCAGTTCCATATGGAAATAAAAATAAAAATCCTCATTTTAATAAGAAGAAACAGCCAAACGTCAATGTAGTTCAGAATCCCAAACAAACAAACAGTTCTTCGAATAACGCTGAGCCTGGGTCGTCAAACCAGACCTCGCAAGGTCAGACTAATTTTCAGAATGTGCAGAGCAAAGCAAATACCACATAATTAACTCAAGTGGGGAAGAAAGTGATGTTGGGTCAAGGTCATTCATGTCAACATCAGTAGTATTGAATAATCAATTTAATGTTTTATCAGATCATTGTGAGGCAATAAATTTTCCTATGAAACACACGGCCGAATTAAGTAAATCAGTGCATGCTCCCGTATATTTGCAACGAATTCATACAATAATAAGCCAAAATGAGTTACGACCAACATTATATGCTGAAAATTTAGAACACATATCATTTACATTATTTTTTTACTCTGGTAGTCCACGTAATATCATGGATTTGAGGACACAGCATTTGTTGTTTTCGAACTTTCCGATAGAAAAATCCGGAGTGAAACTCTCGGGTATAGGAAATAATGAATTAAATGTGATAGGCGTAACTCATGTTCAGTTCAAGGTCGGTAAGCACATGTTTGCCAATACATTTGTTGTTGTACAAAACATTAATAAGTATCCAGCTGTAATTATATGATACCCATCTATGGGCAATCAAAACATTATCTGCCAAGTACGGCGTGTATATCAAAGGAAAATTCTATAAGTCTTCTAATACCTTAAAATCAGTTTTGGATAAAAAGGAGACGGCAAATGTAACCGTAACGTACGTTGAAGAACCAATAACTTGTCTCACTAATAAAGAAATAATATACTCGACCCAGCAGAATTCTCGTTCACCTGTAATATCATCTTGCACGCAATCTATCGAGCCAAACATACCTTTGAATTTAATAGTGCAAGTAAAGAAAACATTACCAGGATCTGAAATATTAATCTTTTCCGACACTGAAAACTAACGGATTGTCTGTCACACAAGCTATTTATACAGTAGGCTCACATCAACAATGTAATATTGAAGGCTGTAATCATTTAAATACCACTTTAGTAATTCACAAAAATTAACATATCTTGGATATAGAAGTCTATAAACATCGTATTCTTACCGTTGCTGAAATCAATCATGCTCAATCAGTTGCGGATGAATCCCTTTTGCAATCTATTAAAAAAAAATCAATGAAGACATTCAAGACGAAGAAATTCAGCAGAAAAGTTTTGGACTTTTAACTGAATATCATGATGTTTTTTCCACTACGGATGGATCCTTAGGAAAAACAGATGTGATCGAGCATCAAATAAGGTTAAAGGACAAGCAGAAAATTATCTATGTACCCTCGTACAGACTCCCTATGAAATTCCAGAATGAAATAAATGATGAAGTAAGTAAAATGCTAGAAGAAGGAGTCATTAGGAAATCGAACAGCCCTCATAATTTTCCATTAATAGTTGTACCGAAAAAAGATCGAACATGGCGTATCTGCGTAGACTTCCGTCGTCTAAACGAGGAGACGATCCCTGATCGATTCCCAGTGCCATGTACTGACGATATTTTGTCTTTGTTAGGTCAGAATAAATATTTTACCAGTTTGGACTTACTTAAAGGCTTTCACCAGATATCATTAGAAGAAGATAGTATCCCATACACAGCCTTCAGCACAGCCAGGGGACATTATGAATTTTTACGGATGCCTTTTGGTTTACGTTGTGCTCCCATAACATTTACAAGAATGATTAACATAGTGTTTGGAGACTTGCTAGGGGATATATTGCATTCCTATATGGACGACCTTGTAATCTTTTCCAACACCTTAGAAGAACATCTACGTAGATTAGAACTAGTACTACAGAGACTAAGACGACATAACTTAAGGGTAAAGATTAGTAAGTGTGAATTTTTCAAAACAGAATTAATATATTTGGGTTTTATGGTGTCAAGCCAAGGTCTTAAAGTAGTCCATGATAAGGTGTTGGCTATACAAAATTTTCCCATACCTACTAATGTCAAGGGAATACAGCAATTTCTGGGTTGTAGTGGATATTACAGGCGTTTTATACGCAACTATTCAATAATAGCCGCTCCTTTAACTGATCTTACGAAGAAGGACGTAGATTTCATATGGTCTGAGCATCATCAACAGGCGTTTAATACCTTGAAAGATGAACTGTGTAGTTCTCCTATCTTAAAATTTCCTGACTTCGGTAAGGAATTCTTCATTGCAACAGATGCCTCAGACTTAGGAGTAGGTGGGGTATTGCTTCAGCAATATGATAAACCATTTTTTCCGATAGCTTTTTATTCTCGAAAACTGAGAACTTCCAAAAGTAAGCATGCATTAATAGACAAGGAAGGGCTAGCTATTGTTAATTAACTAGTGCATTTTAAGTTCATAATATACGGTTATCCCGTTAAGGTTCTTACTGATCATTAACCACTAACCGACTTCTTTAAAGGCTTCAACCACAGCCCCAAACGAACTCGGTGGCATTTGATCATTCAAGACTCTGGCGCGAGAATCGGGTATTTACCTGGGAAAGCAAATATCATTGCTGATGCATTATCACGCAACCCCGTGTCATCTTGTACGGAGCCTTTAGCTGAATTAATAGATATATCAACATCCATGCCTATTGTTAAAACGATATCTGAACAATAAGATTTAGGCTGGAGTGCTGAATTATTACAGACTGAGCAAAGAAAAGATCAGAAATTAGAAAAAATTATAAATGCTTTGAAAGGCAATCATAAGGAAAAGGAATATATAAAGTATAAGCAGCAGAATTATATAATCAAAGACAATATTCTGTGTAGGACCGTGACAAGGAAAACCCGCAATACACCACATGTAAGTAACGACCAGGTAGTAGTACCAATCTCACTTATTTTCACTGTCCTGAATTGGTTGCATGCAAATCCGTTGCATGGACACCCGGGGTTCTCATTAATGTCACAGAAAGCCAAATCATTGTTTTATTGGCATACGATGCTTACAGATATAAAAAAACACATAGCTAATTGTCGCACATGTCAGGAAAACAAAGGGCATACGAAAACACCTGTCAGCCTAGGGGCTTATCCCGTGCCCAATCAACCCTTTGAAAGAATACATTTAGATTTGTTAACAGGATTTTACGAGTCAGACAGAGGAAATAAGCACCTCTTACTAATTGTAGATGCTTTAACTCGATATACAGAACTAATAGAGCTTAAAACTAAAACTGCGATTGAATGCGCTAGGAAGTTTTACAAGTGTTACATTTGTAAACATGGAATTCCACACATGATAATCTCAGACTCGGGTGGAGAATTTAATAATCACTTTCTTACCTCATTGTATGAATTCCTTAGCAAAAAGAAAATAAATACCATGATATATCACCCAGAGTCGAATGGGCTAGTGGAAAGAGCAAATAGGAAGGTTTTAAATATATTAAGAGTAACACTTGGGGATCAGACCCCAACTGGGATATTGCAATACCTGCGGTACTGAGTACTCTGAATCATTCATATCTTATATCAATGAAAATGTCACCGCACGAAGCATTGTATGGTACCCCAGTTAGAACGCCTTTCCATGTATTAACGCCTACAACTAATTTATCAAATCCTTTAAAAGAATGTATAAAGTCGTTTTGATATCCTTCAAAAGAATTTAGAAGAATCACAAATCATAATGAAAAGGAATCATGATAAAATAGCGAAGCCAACTAAAACATATACCGTGGGTGATAATGTATACATACAGGTAAATGTACGTAAAGGACTCAATTATAAACTAACACCTAAGTTTGAAGGCCCATTTAACATTTTGGAAACATTAACGGCCAATAGGTTTAGAGTTCAAAACGTATCCCAACCCACTGATGAGAGAATCGTACCATTGGCTCACATAAGAAATTAAAATAAGAGTGAAAGAAGTGAGGGAAAGATTTTTATTTTTTTTTTTTATATTGTATGTTAAAAGTTTTTCTTCTTAATACAGGAGTAATTACATATATTTTTCTCGTTATGGGTTTCCAAGATGAATTTTTTGTTGTTGGGAGTGATATTGTTCGCTCAGACATTTTTCTCGTGTGGGATGAGCTCTAAAACTAAAAGTATAGATTTTAAATATGGCACTATAGTTGAAAGACAAGAAGACGTTTTTATTACATCAAGTAACGTAGTTGTTGAAGTGCGTATGCAAGCAATTTTTCTCCCAGAGAATGATGTCACTAGCTTAAAAAGCGCCATTTCAAGGTTTGCTGTCTCATTAAATGAATTGCATAGAAGACATTTTCCTTTTAATACAGAGAGTTCGCTTGCATCGGCACTAAAAGTTGCAGAGATGCTATCTGAAGACATGCAAAATAAGACTTACGAGACAGAATCTTTGGCTCGTGACCTTTTGATGTGGACTCTAGGACGCAAAAATCTTGAGAAACGTAACCCGTTTATTTTTGCTGCACTAAACATCTGTGGTTCTATTGCAAGTTTAGGTTTAGGAATTTCCAATGGTCTTAATAGTCCCAGAGCTCGGAGGGTTTTATTTATGTTTTTGAGTGCAAAAGGTCTGTTAGTCGTTTCTATAGTAGAATTTTCTCAGGAATTCAAAAATCTATTTCTTACAAACACAGCGGTAGCCGTTTTTTCAGAAACTGACGTTAAAGATGGGTACCCCTTGTGAAAAAGAGCAATCTCCGTGGCACCTTGCAATTCCATACATACTAATTTAAACGCGCATTTCCCAAATTTGAATGTATATAATGCCTCCAAATACTTATTTTATGTTAAGAATACCTTATTATGCTTCATTTGGTGTGAATAAGGTTAGATTATTTTTATTTTTGTTCTTTCAGATAAGCCTAGATGTTGCCAAAAGTTGTCGCGAACAAGTGAATTCTGTAATTTTTTCTCTTTTTTTCAGATTATATACAAAAGAAATGTTCAATATGTTTTCGGTACTGTTGTGGCCTATATTTCTCATCCACCATGTTTTTTAAAAATATTTTGAAATCTATCATGATGTAGTTAAGATGAACAATGCATTAATGAATGGGCATACAATGGCATTGTTAATTATGCTGATATTTGGATAACTTTACACATTTCTTATAAACCACAGTTTCTTTTGCTTAATCCTTGATTTCTATCTGGGTTTATCTGCAAATTCATTCTATTTTCTTGTAATGTACATTTCAGATCTGCTTCACCAGGTTTACCTGAATCTGGAGCTGTTGGATGGCTTTATTAATGGTAGTTAAGTAAGTTAATCGTAGGTAATTAAGGTGGTGGTAATGGTGATGGTGATGTCGTATAAATATTATTTGTGCTTTCAGGTTATTAGTGTAGTGTAGAAAATGGCAAATAAGATCTCTTGTACTCTCCACACCACTGGAAAATGCATGGATGAGGTAAAGACATTTGATCCAGATTCATGGGAGAAAGTCAAAAATGCTGATGGTGCACGGCGAAAATTATTCAAAGATTCAAAATACTTTTCAGTTAAGCTTCCTGACTATTATGGTGATACAGATGGGTATCACTCTCAATGTTATAAAAGTTTCACTGCTGTTCGCCAGACCATACCAGACAATTTACATGCAAAGGCAAATACATCTGAAAAAACCTTACGATCCAGCATTGAACATAACCCAGCATCTATCACAGGGATTTTCCCAAAACTATGCTTGTTCTGTAACTGCAGTGAAAAGTCAGCAGGAAAAAACAAGCCAAAAGAAAGACTAGGCAACTGTGAAACCATTGCGAGTGCACAAAGTATCCAAGATGCAGCACAGACACTGTGTGATGGACAGCTTTTGGCAAAAATTGCTGGTATTGACCTCATCTCTAAAGAGGTCAAATATCACCACTCCTGCAGAAAATCTTACCTTCAACATGCCCAGAGAGAACTGGTGACATCCAATCATGCATCCGAAAAATCACAAGCCTACAAGACTGCTTTCATTGACCTAAATTAATACATTGACAAAACATTCATTGAAAACGAAGGTGCTGAACTGCTTACCTCAATACATGGCAGGTATATGTCAAGCTTGGAATCTGATGAATCAACATATTCTGCCCAGTCACTTTGCCAGAAAATATTGAACACTTATCCAACACTGAAGCAGACAAAGCAGAGCAATAAGTCTGGCACAATAATTTATTGTCCCACTCTCACACCAGATTATGCAATACGTCTGGCAACATTTGATGAGCACAACATCAAGGAAGCAGCATTGTATATTCGTTCTCTTGTATTCAGTGCCAAGACCAAACAGAAAAACCTACCAGATCCACTGACTGCTGAAGCTCTAGCAGAAGATCAAATAGACACTCCTACATCGCTTCTGACATTCTTTCAAATCCTTTTTGCAGGCTCTGACAATCCAACAGAACATACCAAAAGGCAAGCACAGTCTTTGGCTGATGATGTTATGTTTATCATATCCAGAGGAAGAATAAAACCAGCAAAACATATATGTCTTGGACTGGGCCTCAAAACTTTAACTGGCAGTAGACGCAACGTGGAGATATTGAATCATTTCGGGCACTGCATAGGTTACCATACATCAGAATCACTGTCATAACTGACAGACCGCAAGCAACCCCAGATGGAATTCTACAGCAACTTGGGCTATGTACCATCTTAGCATGGGATAACTACGATGAAAATTGTGAGACTCTTTCTGGTAAAGGAACCCTTCATGATACTGTCGGTATATGTTACCAGAACATTTCTGCAGAGGTAGTCGCCCATCCAAATACATCAGACATAGGCAATGGCCTGTCAAGTATACCAAGTACTGAAAACAATCCACCAGCTTAGATGTCTCCATGAAGAAGCTGATACACGGATTATGTACCATCTACATCACATCCTGGAAAAGAACAGATGTTCTTCAGTAGTCATCAGAAGTTCGGACAGAGATGTGTTTATTTTGCTCCTGTATCACATTGCAAATCATACGAATTCCAGCAGTTTCACTATTTGGATGGACGCTGGCCTTACCAGTAACAACACAAGGAGACACATTAACATCTCACAGCTGGTGGATCATATGGATCGAGCCATGATTGATGCTTTACCAGCATTGCATGCCTTCATTGGTTCAGACTACACATCATCATTTATGAGCAAAGGAAAGTTGAAAGCCTTGCAGTTGATTATGAAGCATGGCAGTTTTAAGGAAGCTTTTGCAAACCTTGGGGTTAATGCTGTAGTCACTCCTGAAGGTTTGGCTGCTATTGAAAAGTTCACTTGTGCATTGTATGGTTTGCCCAAATTCAACAGCATCAATGATGCTAGATTTGCTCTTTTCCAACAAAAGTATGTACCAAAGAGGAATGAAAATACTTTAGAAAAAATTCAAGGAATTAATCCTAGCAGCATGCCACCATGTCAGAAAGTCCTGCTCAATAAAATCCAGAGAACCAACTATGTTGCTGCCATGTGGAAAAATGCCAAACGTCCTCAACCGTGCACAACTCGAGCCGAGGAACACGGATGGAAGCTGGTAGGCAAACTCATTTGTTATTGACTGGTTTAATGGAAACCAACTTCCACAGAGTGTGGTACGCCTTCTTAGTCATGATACAGAAGATGACATCAACAAAGACGTGACTGATAATCAAACTCAGTTTGACTCTAGTGATGAATCTGACTTTGATGATGGACAGTAAACTTTGTGTCATTATGAAATAAATCATTTGACTAGGATACATAGAGAACAGTTTGCTGCCAGCATGATAGCAATAAAATATATAGATACTACTATGCCAATGGGCCATGACCTTTGCATATTTAACTATTTCCTTGCAACACCAAAAGTAATGCTATGTTGTAGTTTAAATTTTCATCCACTTCTTGGTATAATTCAAAACGCAATTATTTGTTTGTGTACACATCTAATTTGCATTACACAATTGAAAACTATGATATGTTATTGTTCAAAATAAACATACTTTGAAACATTAGAAAGAATAAGTTGTTTCAATTACATGTACAACAATATATTGGCTTTTCATTGGTAGAAAATCTGAAAAAGAGAAAATTCCAAAATGCCACTTATTCACAATAACTTTCCGTGACATCTTTGATAATTTGAAATTTAAAAAACAACAACAAAATAATCCTACATTAGTCACATCAAATGAATCATGGAAAGGTATCGTTACCAAAAAATAACTATTTGGAGGCACTTTATACATTAACATTTTGGAATTGAAATTGGAATGTATGACATTGGGAAGCGCCATAGAGAAAGTTTATTTTCACAAGGGGTACCCATATTCAATGTGCATTTCTGAAAAAACGGCTACCGCTGTGTTTGTAAGAAATAGATTTTTGAATTCCTGAGAAAATTCTACTATAGAAATAACTAACAGACCTTTTGCACTCAAAAACATAAATAAAACCCTCCGAGCTCTGGGACTATAAGATTAGTAATCAAAATAAGAAAATTGAGTTCTTGACTCATGAAGATGAATTGATTATGTCAGAACTAAGGAATCAGTTAGTTTCAATCAATCAAATTATGAGTTTAGTAAATGAACATTCTAGTAATATCAATCAGATTATGGAAGTACAGGATTTGTTGGCAACGTTAACGTATTATGATTCAAAAATAGATCACATGCATAAAAGAATTGCACATTTCATTAAGAAATCAAAAGATTATGTGGAAGCTATCACGTTAGCGACTAAAGGTGTACTGTCACCCCATTTGTTGCCAATAAAATACTTAAAGTTAATTCTGGAGAACGGACGGTAGAAACTAGGTTATATTCCTGTGTTAGACGCACGTAGGTTAGAATTTTATTACAGCCTTATTACAGTAAGCATTGAAAATAACAGGATTATGATTACAATTCCCTTTTATTCTTCTGATGCCTGGCAATCTTACAGGATATCACCATTTCCGACTTTCATGACGAATCACTCAAATCCAGTAATATCCAGTTTGACAGGACATGTATTGATTTCCCCAGACAAGGAAACATATACGGTCATTAAAGACTTAAATCAATTAACTCACTGTTCAGACGGAATGGATAGAGAAATATGTACAGCTGACTCATTTGAATTCCATAAAAGCTTAATGGATTCATGCGAGTTAGGTATAGTGCTAGACGGTGCTCTCTCCCATACAAATGAAAATTGTCTAGATAAGCTTTATCCCTTTGACAATAATGAGTTCAATTGCAGACTGAACAGCGGCTCATGGATACGATACGACAAGGTCGGCTTCAATGTACCACGCCCGGACGGGTCCACGTCCTATTCCCAAATCTTCGTTGCAGCAGATGGTTGTATCGGGACATCCCCTAATTCCATGGTGCAAGGAATCAAGACTATCGTCAGAGAACGAGCCTACTTCGCGAACTTCACATGGTCAACAACAATTCCATCTTTACCCCTCCCATACAACGACCAGGTAGCCAAGCGGTTGATGAAATTGACCGAGATGGACCACCCGCCACCGACTTATGCAGATCTCAAATTTTACTTATTCCTGGCAGCTTTATGCATTATGGTGATGATGTTTATCGCCGTTAACATCTTTGTTTGGCGTAGGTTAAGGTACAATAGTTTGCAGCTCAAACAGAACGTTTTGCCATGTCCAGACAAAACTCCTTATTTAATTCAATTTAAAGCCGTTTGAAAGTGGCCCCTTCATTCGCTCAAAGGAGTAAAAATGTCTTGGAAAAGTGTTGTGTACGAAAAGCAGTTAGTACGCTAGTAATATGTAATTGAAGAGACTATAGAACATTTGCATTTTTAAGAAACATTTTAAAAACATTTAAAAAATAAATCATTTTTTTCGGCATCTAATAAAATATATAACCCAGAATGTTAAAAAACAGAATCTATGGGCATCTAAGAAAATATATAAGCCCTATATATAAATTATATATATATGTACGAAACCGTGGTACGTGTACGTACCAGGAATTTGTGTTTGTGCACTAAAATTGAATCTTTACCAAGGTAACAAATATTTTTATTAATTACCGTATTATAATAATCTATATTTCTGACAAAGGTAACAATTATTCTTTAACAAAGTTACTGAATCATATGTATATCAGTATTTTTTTTTTGGTACCATATAATCATTTGCTAGCAATGTACCATATATGTGATCTGTATTATCATGCATTTTTTCTTTGCTTTGGTAATATCTGTTAATATGCATTATTGTTATTATTTTTTTTAATGTGCCTCTTTGAATATTCATCCTCATTTGCTTATGGCTAAAGTTATACAAAAACAATATATATCCAGTCACACTCCTAGTAAACATTTTTTTGACGTGTCGTAAATTTTTTTTTTTTTTAAATTGAGATAGCTGGCTGAGCTTATGTAATAATTATATATTACATGTTTAAAACACATGACCTAATAGGTCATTGTGGGAGTAGAAGCTAATGTGAGAAGTGCTGTAGTCATATCATAGCAGGATGTGAATACCATATCTCAGCAATGTAACATTTTTATGAAAAATAAACACAAATACGAATCGTGAGAAAGAGTTGTGTCGCCACCGGATGCAGGTGTCTTCCTATATTAATGTTTAGTTTACATTATGTGTTTAAATGCTGAGATAACTGACAATACGATATATGTGATATCGATATTTTAGCCAGTTCTTACTAAGATGTCATACGGAATGGTCATCCGACTAAACCAGCTATACTCCTGTGATGGAGATGTTAACACTGTTGTTCTTAAAGAATAAACCATTTTAAAGTTAACTTACTTGACTTTACTTGAAGATGTAACATACCAACTATCATACTTAACACATTTTAGATGACATTTGAAGGGAACCCAAATGTGTGTTAACAACAGTAGCACAGTAATATATATATGTATATATATATATATATATATATATATATATATATATATATATATATATATATATATATATATATATATATATATATATATTTATATATAAATATAAATATATATATATATATATATATATATATATATATATATATATATATATATATATATATATATGTGTGTGTGTGTGTGTGTGTGTGTGTGTTTGTGTGTGTATATATACATATACATATACATATACATATATATATATATATATATATATATATATATATATATATATATATATATATATATATATAAATATATATATATATATAATATTTATATAAATATATATATATATATATATATATATATATATATATATATATATATATATATATATATATATATATATATATATATATATATATATATAATGTATATACAGCATATGATATATGCATATATTTGTAAGTTGAATAATTCCTTACTCTACGGAGATAATATACAGTATGTATAAATGTTAACAGAAACCTTCTATTCGTGAAATTACTTTTTAATGATAATTCCTATGAAGAATGAGTTACTATGTTTATGCACTTTATTTTCTTTTAACATTTTCTGAAATAAAAGAGAGAAAGGTGAATTTTCGGCAAAAAAAAATGGAGGGCATAACCCCCAGCCCCCTACTCTTACGACCATGTAACGTGATTGAAATACACATATTCCTATGATAGGAAATTATATCATGTAAAAAAGAAAGCATTACAATGAAGAAAATAAAACTGCTGAAAACTAGAAAAATATTAATGTAAGAAATAAAGTTGAATGCGATAGAGATCATATCATAGTGAATCTTAATGGAATTAAAATTGGATATAAAAACAAATGTATTTTCATAGAATAACACGGGAAAAGGTTTACTAACAAAGAAATAGAGTTTTATACAGAAAAACTCCAGTTTTCTTTAAAAATGAAGTCGCAAATGAATAGTTGATAAGATATATCATAATATATCCTACAGTAATGGGGGCCACCCAATGGAAACCTGGGGTTTTGGGTTGCGAAAATTTACTGCGGAATCGATGAGTAATTATTCTCTGGGACGAATGATAAATTCACAAACAAAAAAATACACAAAATATTGGCATTCTATGCTCTTGAGTATGGTAATTTTCATTTGTTTGTTTACATACTAAGGTTCGCATGTATCTGCATGTAAGGTAAGCCATTACTTGTAGTTTAGTTTTGGGACTCCGTTGTAGTTACAGTGTCAGTGCATATAAAGGAAATAAGTTAGGGCATTATTTGTGATTTACATTGTTAAAAAAAAAAAAAATAATCGGAAATTTTCCGTAAAATTATACGGTTCTTAACCGTATTTCAGTGATACGGCCGACTGTGATTTTTTCAGCTACTTTGTTATTATATTTTACGGTTTGGTAACCGCAATGTCACTCCTTAAGTTCAATATATCCGTTTTTACAATGGTAAAAAACAGACAACTTTCATTTCCTGATTTTTAACGTGTTTTTTTTTTTTTTTTTTTTTTTTTTTTTTTTTTTTTTTTTTTTTGCGGCAAATAATTAACCGTGTAGTTTGTCTTCCTGCTAGGTGTGTGACCTGGGAAGGGGGTTCCAGGGTGCTTGTCCCTGGCTCATCTCTGACCTAGGAACTACTCCGTCAGGTTAGGTGAGGTGTGTTAGCTGTTGTCGCCTTTTGAACAAATCTCTAAATTTATATTATTGTTCAGGAAAAACTTTCCTTACGGGCTAACCATTTTTCCTACAGTTAATAGTGTTTGCAATGAATTTCAAATCTATTTCAGTCGTAGATAATCACGCTTTTCCCCACCCAAGGCCCCGATTCCCACTTGTGTTCGCTGGGGAGGGGCGAATAACGGGAGAACGGCTTATTTGCGGTGGAAATAAAGGTTAAATTCGTTAAAAGAGCACTATCTCTAGTAGGAAGTTTTTTTTTTTTTTTTTTTTTTTTTTTTTTTTTTTTTTTTTTTTTTTTTTTTTTTTTTGTGGAGATGGTATCCTGAGTCAACCTATACTTTTACCGAAATAAACTCGAGATAAGAAAAAAACTGAAGGAAACAGAGATAATTGAGTAAAATAAATATCCTCTCATGATAGGAAACAGACAAAATTTTGCATCAGAACATGAGGTTTTAAGAAAATTAGAGAATGTCAACGTAGGCTATGATACACTGTGAAACAGAGGATCTCAATATAAGAACTATAAACGAAAAAAAAAAAAAACATAAATAAACCACAAGGTAAGAGACAGAACTAAATGGAAAGGAGGTAATATAAAAAAAGATAATAATAATAGATTAGAGAGAATCTCGAAGGGAGGAACAAAATTGAAGGAGACGTAGAGTCCCAATGTAGAAAATATAATTAAAGATGTCATGGAAAATCTCAAGACCAGAATTAAATCTAAAGGAATTAGAAAGAATATCAATGAATGAATCCAAACCAAACAGAGCATAGAATCTCAACGCAGGACATAAAACTGAAGGAAACTGAGAGACTCGCAAGTCACAAAATAGACCTGAGTGAATCAAATAGAATTTCATGCTGAGAAATAAAAGGGAATTAATCGGAGGAAATCTCAGAGTATGATATAAAAGTGAAGGAGAGAAGGAGTAGGAAATAAAAACAATTGGAACAGAGAGAACGTTGAGGTAAGATTATAAACAAGAGAAACAAAAGAATATCTAATTAAAAAACAAACAAAAGTGATCAGATATAAAGTCAAGGGGATAAATAAAACTGAGGGAAAGATAAGAAATTAAGTAAAAATTAGAAAATAAAATAAGGAAATAACATTAAAGACACTAATGACTATGAGCGGGACTCGAACCCCATAGTGGCGATCACCAGGCAGGGACTTTCCCAATAGGCCACCACAACTCTGGTAGGAAATAGAATTGATTTTAGTGTAGGAAATGAAACAGACTATTACGGAGAGTAATCAAGGTAGGATATATAATTGAATGGAACAAGTATATCAAGGTAGGGAATAAAATTGAAAGAATAAGAAGTCATATCAAGATAGTAAAGGAAATTGAAGGAAACAAAAATTCTCAATACAAAAAATAAAACTGAGTGAAACAGATCATTTCTAGGAATTAATTCAAGCTGAGTAAAACGAAGAAAATCTCAAGGTAATAACATAACTTGCTGAAACCAATAATCTCATATTAGAATAATCTAAGTGAACAGATAGAATCACAGGGTGGGAAATAAAACTGATTTTAAAACAAAGGTATTTTCGCGTTAGAGAACAAAACAAAATGGAAGAAACTCTCCAGATCAGAAATAAAGCTTCGTTAAGCAAAAACATATCAAGGTAGGATATGATTCTAAAGGCAACGGAGAACATAATTATTAAGGTTGGATATAAAGCTGAACAAAACAGGAAGAATGAAAAAGTAGGAAATGAACTAAAAGAGTCATTATCAAGATAAGAAAAAGAATTGAAGAGAACAAAAATGATATCAACTTAAGATATTAACAGAGAAAATATAGAATTTCAAAGTAGGAAATAAAACCGAGTGAAATAAGAATATCTCAAGGTAGCAAATAGAATAGAAAAGCAAAATAGAATTAAGTGAAATAAAGAATTTTACGGTTATAGGAAATAAAGCTGAATGAAACAGAAAATAACAAGTTATTATATAGAATGAGAGAATATAAACTTACAAAAAGATATTAAGGGAGCAAAAATTTCATAGTAGGAAACAGAATATCAAGGATATTAATACAATTGAGTGACAGCAAAAATCCTAAGGTAGGAGAGAAATCCACGTGGTTGATTGATTGTTTTGGGATTTCTGGCATCTAGACAACGGAGGTAATTAACGCTATGATTTTTTATAAATAACCTATAAAACGAAATTGAATTTAAAACCATAAAAGCATACCGTTCAGTATAAAACTTAAGTAGCTTCCAGAAGACCTGATTCCTAAACAAATCTACAAATGCCGCTAATCGTACAAGACCTCCTCCCAAAGAATCTTGGTAAGGATGAACCTGCCTTCCCAACCTTGATTCTCAAGCAGATGTCTATTTCTTACGTATCCAAAGAATTGGGCATTCGGTCAATAAATGCCTCACTGTTCAGGGTACCAAACAGTCATGGCAATACGGCATGTTGGACAGTCATCCAAACCTCGGTTGTCAAATGAGTGTAATCAATGTGAAGCCGACAAAGAGAAGTCTTCCACTATAGGGGTATCCTCTTATACCTCCAAG